>NW_027266341.1:7455000-7807500 GCF_022045235.1 Haliotis cracherodii | reverse complement strand
ATCATGGGCATCGATCCACGCAATTGGGATACGATGACATGAATCAACCAAGTCCGCGAGCCTGACCACCCGATCCCGTTAGTCGCCTATTTCGACAAGTATAGTCGCCTTTCACGGCAAGCATGTATTGCTGAAGACCTATTCTACCCCGGATCTTCACGAGCCGCACCAAGTAATGCTCAACAGCCATAGAAATACAGATATCTGATGTATATCGCAACAGTTGAATTGGGTTTGTGTATGGGTAAGACAGGTTACACATGATGTTAGCGCTGTCCATGCTAAACCGGCAATTGTTTGGTAGCAACTTCTATTTTCTCGCTGGACTGTAAAAAGTGTGACTTCAGCAGCAGAGGGTTTCCAGACGACAATCATTATAGTATTTATATGCGACACCCAATCATAAGTTCAATATTGTTTACTTAACTTTTGGTGTCATCTCACGAGATAGCAACGAATCGAAATCGAGGTCCTTTTCAGCATAAAAAAACAGCATTATTACATTCATGAACCTCCCGATCACAGGTGCTAACAAACCAATGATCATAATCAGGGCGAAGCTGACACTTAAATTTCTCATCGGGGAAATAAAACTCTTATACCCCGCCACGAGCAAGTCAGGCTGCATGTGGATTTTTGAGAGGCAGAATAAATCACTTATACCCTGCTTTAAAGCAAAAAGCAGCACGCTTTTTTCAAGTCAATGGAAGTCACGTGACATAGCGCAAGCTAACCTCAGCTCAATCGAACAGCTGTATTCTATCAATTTTGAATTTGTTTGAATTCTTTTAAAATATCAAAATATGTCGGAAAGATAAATTCATTTCAGCGGGATCACTCGGGGTACATAGTCGCCGTATTAATTGTTTCAGTATATGCACCTGAAAAATAATTGAGCAGCCCGTTTTTCCGACTATGTCTGTCTAAGACATGGTGTCATTTTTTTGCGTCCCGTCTACAAAAAAACGAAAAATAAATGCCATCTAGAAGACTGTTGGCTAATGAAGACACAGATAATTAAACTTATGTAATGTACTGTGACTAGAAGGTGTTTTTCTCATAAAAACATATGTCTCCCTACTCTTTTTGTTTGATACATTAGTTCAACTTGTTAACCTTTATGTGTTGGAACTTCCACAAAAAAATGATAGCAAAAAATAAGTACATATTCTGATTAACGCACGTATGCCAACACAATGACTAGTTTGACAGCAATATCTGTAAGAGTATTTGAGAATGGACTAAATTCAAAGTATGGATAGCGATAGGGTAGTATCTGGTATGAATACACAATGTCATTTAGAAAGTGGTCAAATGTAACTAATGTTATATTTGGGATAACACTTTCTTAGTAAAATACAGATTCTAGTACTTTTTTGGGTTGAGTCCCGTCCGGGATTCGAACCCACACCCGCCAGTGTGAGGCACCTAATCGCCAGCACACAAAGTCAGCAATCTAACCAACTCAGCCACCGAGCCTTCCACAAAATGGAAGTCCGACAACTGGTAGTCTAGATCACGTACTTTGAGTACCCCTCTGACAAGTGTAAATTGGCACGGCTCCCATGGCCGAAAGCTATGAATACACAATGCCATTTAGAAAGTGGTCAAATGTAACTAATGTTATATTTGGGATAACACTTTCTTAGTAAAGTACAGATTCTAGTACTTTTTTGGGTTGAGTCCCGTCCGGGATTCGAACCCACACCTGCCAGTCGCCCGTTTGACCTGTCCAGACTCAGTTGTTTACAGGTCGTCTTGATATACCTGGAATAGTGCTGACAGCGGCGTAAAATATCATTGTCTCATTCTCTTGTGGTTTTGCACAGTTCCTGTCAGTATCAGTGTCATAAAAGGAATCTGATAAAGACAAGCTTATTAGATTTAGTGATAGGATGGTTTACCCTGTTCCGGGAGCATAAAGGAAGAAGTCAGATAACAATCAATCAAATCCTATAGATGTGTTTGTTTGTTTGTTCGTTTGTTGTTTAACGCCGCACTCAGCAATAACCCATCAATATGACATCGGTCTGTAAAGAATCAAGTCTGGACCAGACGATGACATGCAAAACAAGTCAGCGAGCCTGACCAACGACCCTGCAAGTTGCTTCATGCGACAAGAATGGTCGCCTCTTTCGACAAAAATTGATTGCGGAAGACCCATTTTACCCCAGAACCTTCCCGGGTCGAAATATTTAGAAACGATATGATAAAATGTATAGGATGATCAGTATATTTCTTATCATGATGAAATAACGGACACCTTTCCTAATTTGGATTTGTCAACCTCTGTATCATCAACATACGTCTTGGTTTGGGATGGGTGGGTGAAGAAGGCTTATAGCTATATAATCATACTGTCAGATAGAACCGACCCGTGAAAATCCGGGTAGAAAATAGGTCTTCAGCAACCCATGCTTGTCGTAAGAGGCGACTAACGGAATCGGATGGTGATGCATGTCATCATCTCCCGATTGCGTCGATCCATGCTCATGCTATCAATCAGTGGATTATCTACTCCAGACTCGATTATTGACAGACAACCGTCATATGGCTTGCATATTGCCGAGGGCAGCCTTAAACAACAAACAAACTACCCTACCACTATCGCCGGTCGTGGGTGGCCATAGTTTTCAAATAACCCTTGTGCCGTTGTACAAAACAATCTTAGCACTACGACTGTCGTAAGTCTATATTAAGGTATGGGAGTTACGATCACATTAGCGCTAAGATCGCTTTGTACAACGGTACCCTGGGATATAATGCCTATGACCACTCAAGACTTCTGCCGATGTTGATTCCACTATTGTATTGTCTCATCATCATTTCAACTCGATTCAAGGTAAAGTTAGCTTTCCAGGTAAGGTTTCCTTGTTGAGAAAAAATACGTCAATGAGTCGAAACACCAAACAACGAAACATTTTTAAAAGAAATAACAAAAAAACAATACTATTGAAGACGCATTTATTATGATGAAGTAACACACCTTAAATATTCTGACAGAGCACGCTTGCCGTTCTTCAACCATTTTGGTACCTTTGATTTCTTTGGTTTCTTTTGTCCTTTCCTCCATTGTTTAACAATGTCAACAAACACTTCAGAGATACCACTTCCAGTTTTGGCCGAAACTTCATGATGTGTACAGCCACTCTCTTCTCCAATGAAATTAGAAATATATTGTTTGTGTTCCAACCATTGGCTGTGCTTGACATCAGCCTTGGTTCCAGCGAAGACAATGGTAACAGGTCCTCTCGTTGCAATGATGTCTTCCTGCAGTGCAATGGCTTTCTCAAAGGACGCTATATTATTCATGGCATACACCAGCAGAAATGCATCGCAATTCTGAATAGCGTACCTTCTTGCTGCATCGAAGCAGTATCCACCTGGAGTATCCCAGATGTCTAGATCAATTGTCTTCCCTTCAACTTCCAAGGATGTGTTGTGGATCTCACCGGTGGTTACGAAATACCTGTCCAAGAAGACCTGTCGAAGGTACTGGGCAACAATTGACGTCTTCCCGCAGACTGCACCTCCCATGACCGCCACTCTCAGGCTGCGCTCATCCCCGTTAGTTCTTGGTGGTTGAAAGTGAAACATTTTACGTGCAGTACTAGCTCACAGAGTGAGTGTGATTTATTGAAGATTTGTGCGAGATTTTATAGCCATTTTCACGTATTTATCGCACCTTTAGATTATACAAGCATGTTGCCTTGGATATATGATATGACGCAGTAAAGTCACAGGTCTCAGACCGCCATCTTGTTCATGGAGTCTTTTCATCATCGTAAAGTTTGAATTGCAGTCTGTCTCTTCAATTGGGACGATTTTTTTTACGTATTCCTCCAAAGGGGCGGTGGTCTATAAGTCATACCAAGAAATTACGCCCTTACGTTTGTTCATCCGAGGACAATTTTGTGTGCGACCTCCAACTTGAAAACTAGGGCATGGATTATTTTCAAACTTGGTAAACATTTTCTGTACCAAGGAGAGGTGCAATGCAAAGTTTGATTTCAATATTTGGATTTTCTGAAAGGTATACAGCAAATTTTCATTTTGTTATTTCGAATGTTTTTACTTAAGCATTTGAGCGATCTTACTTGAAAACTACCATATGGATTCTTTTCAGATTTAGGATCAGTTTCCATACTAATACGAGAGGCTCGTCGCAAAGTTTGATTTTGATAAGTGTATTGTCTGATATTTTTTGGGCATGTTTTAAACTTAGAATTTCTTTTTTACTCCAACATTGGTGCGACCTTTAACTTGAGAACTACTTCATGGCTTCTATTTCAATTGGTAGTACAGTTTTTATAGCAATAGAAGAGGTGCTGTGCAAAGTTTGATTTCGATAAACTGATTTTCTGAGAAAATATTGCTTTTTTTCATGTCTTGACATTGGAGTCGTGGTCGGGGGTATCAGTGATCATACCCTTCACAAGATACCCTGTGTCCGCGGCCTTAAATATAACTCATTAATGAGACACACAACTACATGTACAGCTCTTTAATTGTGAGCCCTTGTGTCACTATATATACCGATGAGACGTTACATTCACTGTGAGCCTTTGTCATGCTTGTTGGTTGGTTGGTTGGTTGGTTGTTTAACGCCGCACTCAGCAATATTCCATCTATATGACAGGGGCCTGTAAATAATCGAATCTGGACCAGACAATCCAGTGATTCGTATCATGAGCATCGATCCACGCAACTGGGATCGATGACATGCATCAACCAAGTCAGCAGGCCTGACCACCCAATCCCGTTACTCGCCTCTTACGACAAGCATGGGTTGCTGAAGACCCATTCGTATGACGGCGGTCTGTAAATAATCGAGTCTGGATCAGACAATCCAGAGATTGACATCATGGGCATCGATCCACGCAATTTGGATACGATGACATGCATCAACCAAGTCCGCGAGCCTGACCACCCGATCCCGTTAGTCGCCTATTTCGACAAGTATAGTCGCCTTTCACGGCAAGCATGTATTGCTGAAGACCTATTCTACCCCGGATCTTCACGAGCCGCACCAAGTAATGCTCAACAGCCATAGAAATACAGATATCTGATGTATATCGCAACAGTTGAATTGGGTTTGTGTATGGGTAAGACAGGTTACACATGATGTTAGCGCTGTCCATGCTAAACCGGCAATTGTTTGGTAGCAACTTCTATTTTCTCGCTGGACTGTAAAAAGTGTGACTTCAGCAGCAGAGGGTTTCCAGACGACAATCATTATAGTATTTATATGCGACACCCAATCATAAGTTCAATATTGTTTACTTAACTTTTGGTGTCATCTCACGAGATAGCAACGAATCGAAATCGAGGTCCTTTTCAGCATAAAAAAACAGCATTATTACATTCATGAACCTCCCGATCACAGGTGCTAACAAACCAATGATCATAATCAGGGCGAAGCTGACACTTAAATTTCTCATCGGGGAAATAAAACTCTTATACCCCGCCACGAGCAAGTCAGGCTGCATGTGGATTTTTGAGAGGCAGAATAAATCACTTATACCCTGCTTTAAAGCAAAAAGCAGCACGCTTTTTTTACAAGTCAATGGAAATCACGTGACATAGCGCAAGCTAACCTCAGCTCAATCGAACAGCTGTATTCTATCAATTTTGAATTTGTTTGAATTCTTTTAAAATGTCATATTACAATATGTCGGAAAGATAAATTCGTTTTAGTGGGATCACTCGGGGTACATAGTCGCCGTATTAATTGTTTCAGTATATGCACCTGAAAAATAATTGAGCAGCCTGTTTTTCCGACTATGTCTGTCTAAGACATGGTGTCACTTGCGTCCCGTCTACAAAAAAACGAAAAATAAATGCCATCTAGAAGACTCTTGGCCAATGAAGATACAAATAATTAAACTTATGTATCCCGGACGGGACTCAACCCAAAAAAGTACTAGAATCTGTACTTTACTAAGAAAGTGTTATCCCAAATATAACATTAGTTACATTTGACCACTTTCTAAATGGCATTGTGTATTCATAGCTTTCGGCCATGGGAGCCGTGCCAATTTATACTTAGATCGCTGACTTTGTGTGCTGACGATTAGGTGCCTCACCCTGGCAGGTGTGGGTTCGAATCCCGGACGGGACTCAACCCCAAAAAGTACTAGAATCTCTACTTTACTAAGAAAGTGTTATCCAAAAGTATAACATTAGTTAGTAACTGGTACTTGTCTTCTTATTCGTATGACACTACGGAAATTATTCCATGCGTGAAAACTACTCATCGCGTGTCACTTAAAACAAGAGATTTATAGTGAACTGGTAAACAGTAGGCCACAGTAACAATATACATGGAAAACCAGTAGTGTTGTCAGCTATCTTCATTGGAAACACAGTGAGAACTGATTATACGGAAATGTGAGAAATCAAAATATCTAAAAATAGCAAAAGGCACCAATTCAGCTGAAGGTCAATGTATCCTCACTAAGCTTGGAAAGAAAACGATGTCATGCAGAAATATTCATGAGCTGTAGAGTTTTGGAGGGACCTGTTTGAGACTAACTCCAAATTGTTTGGAAACATAACATATTAAAAGAAATAAAAATATAAAAATCATATATAAAAAGGCAATAATTGAGCATATGGTGATCGATCGTAAAGTTTCAAGCAAACATAATCATTAGTTCGTGAGGTATGGCTCGGAAACAAATCCTAGAGTTGTTTGAAAGTATTACAAGATTGTTTCCGTGGAAACGTAACAAAATAAAATCTCGAAAACTCGGATGACAGCATTTCTGCGAACATACGTTATAAACACCTGAAACATCATGAAGATCCTGGGTTAGAATAGGTCTTCAATTACCCATGCGTGCCGTAAAAGGCGACTATGCTTGTCGTAAGAGGTGACTAACGGGATCGGAGATCAGGCTCGCTGACTTGGTTGATGCATGTCATCGTATCCCGATTGCGTGGATCGATGCTCATGATATCAATCACTGGATTGTGTGGTCCAGACTAGATTATCTACAGACCGCCGTCATATAGCTGAGTGCGGCGTTAAAGAACAAACAAACAAACAAAAATTGACTATATACGAAGAAACAAAAACATGTAGCACTTAAGAACCACTTCGTAATGCTTCACTTTTGTAATTTGTTGGATCCAGATTCTACAAAGTTATTTTAGTGATGTATTGTTAAGATAATTTTAAACGGCGTTGTTTAAGAGAAGGCTCATCTGCTTCCATGTAGAGACTGTGAATGGGAGACGTTCTAAAGGCTCCAAGACAAAGCCTCAGGCCTTGATGATGGATGGTATCGAGTTTTTGTAAATTACTTTTGCAGGCTCCACCATAGATGATGGAGCCATAATCAAGTTTTGAACGGATTAGTGACCGGTATAAGTGTAAGAGGGTTGTTTGATCCCCTCCCCACTTTGAATTAGAAACAATTTTCCATAGATCAATTGCCTTTAGACTTTTAGCTTTAAGGTATTTAATATGTGGAAGGAAAGTTAAGTGGTTATCAAAAATAAGTCCCAAGAACTTGGCCTCCTTAACAACTTTGATAGGAGTGCCATTCAGAAATAGTTCAGGGTCCTTATGTGGCTTATATTTTCTGCAGAAATGTATACAATTAGTTTTTGATTTAGAAAATTTAAACCCGTTTTCTAAACACCACTTGTGAATTTTATTTAGACATAATTGTAATTGCCTTTCTATTGTGTGCATATTTTAATCACGACAAGATATATTAAAATCATTCACAAAAAGTGATCCATCAACTGAATCATTTAAAACTTTTGACAAGCTGTTAATTTTTATACTGAATAAAGTGACAGACAAGATACTGCCTTGTGGGACACCCTGATCCTGATTATAATTATCAGACAGGGTTGCACCCACTCGGACTTGAAATTGCCTGTCTGTTAAAAACTGGGATATACAATGAGGCAGACGGCCTCTTAATTCAAAATCATGAAGATCTTTTAAAATACCATGTTTCCATGTTGTATCATAAGCTTTTTCTAAGCAAAAAGATCGATACAGCATGTTGTCTAATTACAATGGAATTTTTAATGAACGATTCTAAACGCTCTAAGTGATCGATAGTACTTCTGTTTTTCCGGAAACCGCATTGTATATTGGTAAGAAGATTATTTGTTTCCAAGTACCACACTAATCGATTATTTACCATGCGTTCCATAGTTTTACAAACACAGCTAGTGAGAGAGATAGGTCGGTAATTTGATGGATCAGAATGATCCCGCCCATGTTTGGGCATGGGGATAACAATGGCTTTATGCCATGAAAGTGGAAACGTCCCTGATGTCCAAATATCATCGAATATATTCAACATAGTTTCAAGGCATGATTCGGGCAAGTGTTTCAGAAGCTGATAATGAATATTATCAGCGCCTGCTGCTGTATCATGAGCTTGCCCTCAGGCAGTATATAGCTCATGTACTGAAAATACCTCATTGTAATCTTCACCATTATAAGATGTAAAATTTACTTTTTTCTTTTCCTGTTGTAGCCGATATTTTTGAAATTCAGGAACGTAATTTGATGAAGACGAATGTTGAGATAAAGTTTTCCCAAGTCTATTGGCAATATCAGATTTATCCGTTAGCAAAGTATCGCCATTCTTTAGATGGTTTACTGTAGAATTTGATCCCTTGCCTTTGATCTTTTTGATCATGTTCCATACCTTGGACATAGAGGTACGAGAGTTAATTTTTGAGACATAATTCTGCCAGGATTGACGTTTATTTTGTTTGAATAGACGTCTCGCCTTAGCTTTTGAAATTTTTACGGTGTTCAAGTTATGGACAGTAGGATGTTTACGGAAGTATTTCTCCGCCTTCTTACGACATTTCCTAGCGTGTTTGCAAGTGTCATCAAACTGTGGTTTACGAATACGTTGGTTGATAGAGGACTTAGGTATTGATTCATTAGCAATTTCATTCAGTAGATCTGAGAACAACTGAATTGGGCCAATAACATTCTGAAAAGACGTAGGTTACAATTTATCGTTGCATAAAGATTGAAATAAAAGCCAATCAGCCTTCACAAAATTCCATCGAGGTGAAGGTGGATCATCAGTGGGATTAATGGGTTTAAGCACGGTGTGGAAATGGTCACTCTCACATAGGTCATCGTGAACGGACCAGGAGAATTCGTTTAACAAAACTGGGTCCATCACAGACAGATCTAAAGATTAATAGTTACCAGTAAGTAGCAGGGTGTAAGTAAGTGTCGGAGTCATTATTAAAAATGCAAAGATGATTATCGGAAACAAAATCCTCGATCACTTTTCCCTTTTGATTAATGGTTGAACTTCCCCATAAAGGATTTTGTCCATTTAGATCACCCATGATGACACAGGGCTTTGGGAGCTGGTCGTATAGTTTTCGTAGATCATTACGCTGAAGATTTGAAGATGGAGAAATGTATAAGGAGCAAAGTGTGAAGGCAATATGCAGTGTAAGTCTAACTGCAACTGCTTGCAAATTCGTGTCAAGCGGAACAGGACTGTGAACAACGCCCCGCCTCACCAACATAGAAGCACCTCCAGTAGCTTTATCTCCCGGAGGAGAAAAAGAATGATAGGAACTATACTGCCTTAATTCAAATTTATCTGTATTTTTTAAGTACGTCTCTTGTAAACAAATTGCTGATGGAATAAAATCTGTTGTTAATAACTGTAGTTCATTAAAATTGTGCCTAAGCCCTCTGCAATTCCATTGAATTAGATTAGAATGATTCATGGTGGTTCTATAGGGGATTGCTCACATGAATGTGAAGATGAGTCACCACTATTGTTGTGGTGTGAAGATGGGGTAACATCCATCTCAAGAGGCTCGAAAAAGTTATGAACATCTACAGATGTTTCAGTGACAGTGGGGACCTTTGTTGTATTTTTTTTACCTTTTTTTTTCTTTTTTTTTGCCATTTCCGTTGATGTTGTAGTCATAGTCACAGGATGTTCAGAGTATGTCCAAGTCAAGTCAGTCTGACATTCTATAGATCTACTGGTTGAAGGGTGAGAGACCGTAGCAGCAGCATTTGTTGGAACAATGTTCTCCCCATCCTTTCCAGTGAAACGCTTCACCAACGTGACGCTTTGTCCTTTTAGTTCCTTAAGAATGTCTTCTTCAGACATTTCTGCCAGACAACGTGCTCTGTCGCGGATGATCCCCCGACTCGAATTTATAGTTCGGTGTTCAGAGACAACAACTTGAGTGTTTGCAAATATGGTACATTGCAAAAGATTAATAGCCTGCTGTCTCTGTGCACAATCTACCAAAAGAGAGCAGCTCCGGAGACGTGAAACATTCTTCACCTCACCACAAATACCGTCAATGGCTTTACATATGGCAAAAGGGTTTATTTTTAATGGTTGTTCATTTCGTGCTTCGACTACAAGAAACCGAGCCCAAGAATTTGAATTTGGTGAAGTAGAAACATCTTCATCAGCTGAGAAAATCTCAGCTTCTAGACGTCTTTTCTTGTCATATATTCGAACCAGATTGATTGTGAGCGATGATGAAAGTAATTTATTCAGCACCACTGCTCCCCACCCCCCATGGAGTGCCATAAAGAGCGATGTTTTCCTGCACCGGATCTCCAAGATGCAAACATCAGGGATACAGAGGTGGTATACTCCAGTAAAAAACAATATGAATAGCTGTATTTGACCATCAAATAAAATGCCAGGCTGGTCCGGCCCAAGACAAGAAATTGAAGACATACAGAACTCAGAGGTCGAAAGTACCAGATTGGCCCATGAGCCACCGCCTTCTGATTTATTCAATCCAAAATTGAGAATACACACAAGTTATGCACGGCCAAGACCAAAATATACATTAAAATACAACACAGGTGTGCATATACACTATTACGCACAGGGCCTGGCATGACCAACCGATTGTTAAGACCGGGCCCATCTTACCACCCATCTAGGCGAAGTAAGGGTCTAAGTAGTGTGTTGGGCAAAGGAACACAGTTCCAGGAACCAGTGCCCTCAACTACCAGACTCCCGTCCTCCGCCGACACAGGGACGCAACCCACGGCAAACGGGCTGCCCACTTTGGTCGCCTCTTACGACCAGCAATGGGGTGCTGTGGAAATATTCTGCCCCGGTTCCACACGGTGGAAGAGCTATTAGCGCTACCCAGCACTCACCACGAGGAAGTTGCTCTTCACGAGTGCCACCTGGAATAGTGCTGACAGTGGCGTAAAATAACATTGGCTCATTCTCTTGTGGTTTTGCACAGTTCCTGTCAGTGTCAGTGTCATACAAGGAATCTGATAAGACAAGCTTATTAGATTAAGTGATAGGATGGTTTACCCTGTTCCGGGAGCATTAAGGAAGAAGTCAGATAACAATCAATTAAATCCTCTAGATGGGTTTGTTTGTTTGTTGTTTAACGCCGCACTCAGCATTAACATAGCAATATGACATCGGTCTGTAAAGAATCAAGTCTGGACCAGACGATGACATGCAAAACAAATCAGCGAGCCTGACCAACGACCCTGCTAGTTGCTTCATGCGACAAGAATGGTCGCCTCTTTCGACATAAATTGATTGCTGAAGACCAATTCTACCCCGGACCCTTCCCGGGTCGAAATATTTAGAAACGATATAATAAAATGTATAGGATGATCAATATATTTCTTATCATGATGAAATAACGGACACCTTTCCTAATTTGGATTTGTCAACCTCTGTATCATCAACATACGTCTTGGTTTGGGATGGGTTGGTGAAGAAGGCTTATAGCTATATAGTCATACTGCCAGATAGAAGCGAGTACTACCCAACCGACCCGTGAAAATCCGGGTAGAAAATAGGTCTTCAGCAACCCATGCTTGCCGTAAGAGGCGACTAACGGGATCGGATGGTGATGCATGTCATCATCTCCCAATTGCGTCGACCCATGCTCATGCTATCAATCAGTGGATTATCTACTCCAGACTTGATTATTGACAGTCAACCGTCATATGGCTTGCATATTGCTGAGTGCAGCCTTAAACAACAAACAAACTACCCTACCAGTATCGCCGGTCGTGGGTGGCCATAGTTTTCAAATAACCCTGGTGCCGTTGTACAAAACAATCTTAGCACTACGACTGTCGTAAGTCTATATTAAGGTATGGGAGTTACAATCACATTAGCGCTAAGATCGCTTTGTACAACGGTACCCTGGGATATAATGCCTATGACCACTCAAGACTTCTGCGGATGTTGATTCCACTATTGTATTGTCTCATCATCATTTCAACTCGATTCAAGGTAAAGTTAGCTTTCCAGGTAAGGTTTCCTTGTTGAGAAAAAATACGTCAATGAGTCGAAACACCAAACAACGAAACAATTTTAAAAGAAATAACAAAAAAACAATACTATTGAAAACGCATTTATTATGATGAAGTAACACACCTTAAATATTCTGACAGAGCACGCTTGCCGTTCTTCAACCATTTTGGTACCTTTGATTTCTTTGGTTTCTTTTGTCCTTTCCTCCATTGTTTAACAATGTCAACAAACACTTCAGAGATACCACTTCCAGTTTTGGCCGAGACTTCATGATGGGTACAGCCACTCTCTTCTCCGATGAAATAAGAAATATATTGTTTGTGTTCCAACCATTGGCTGTGCTTGACATCAGCCTTGGTTCCAGCAAAGACAATGATAACAGGTCCTCTCGTTGCAATGATGTCTTCCTGCAGTGCAATGGCTTTCTCAAAGGACGCTATATTATTCATGGCATACACCAGCAGAAATGCATCGCAATTCTGAATAGCGTACCTTCTTGCTGCATCGAAGCAGTATCCACCTGGAGTATCCCAGATGTCTAGATCAATTGTCTTCCCTTCAACTTCCAAGGTTGTGTTGTGGATCTCTCCGGTGGTTACGAAATACCTGTCCAAGAAGACCTGTCGAAGGTACTGGGCAACAACTGACGTCTTCCCGCAGACTGCACCTCCCATGACCGCCACTCTCAGGCTGCGCTCATCCCCGTCAGTTCTTGGTGGTTGAAAGTGAAACATTTTACGTGCAGTACTAGCTCACAGAGTGAGTGTGATTTATTGAAGATTTGTACGAGATTTTATAGCCATTTTCACGTATTTATCGCACCTTTAGATTATACAAGCATGTTGCCTTGGATATATGATATGACGCAGTAAAGTCACAGGTCTCAGACCGCCATCTTGTTCATGGAGTCTTTTCATCATCGTAAAGTTTGAATTGCAGTCTGTCTCTTCAATTGGGACGATTTTTTTACCTATTCCTCCAAGGGGGTGGTAGTCTATAAGTCATACCAAGAAATTACGCCCTTCCGTTTGTTCATCCGAGGACAATTTTGTGTGCGACCTCCAACTTGAAAACTAGGGCATGGATTATTTTCAAACTTGGTAAACATTTTCTGTACCAAGCAGAGGTGCAATGCAAAGTTTGATTTCAATATTTGGATTTTCTGTTATTTCGAATGTTTTTACTTAAGCTTGGTTGGTTGGTTGTTTAACGCCGCACTCAGCAATATTCCATCTATATGACGGGGGCCTGTAAATAATCGAATCTGGACCAGACAGTTGGGATCGATTACATGCATCAACCAAGTCAGCGGGCCTGAGCACCCAATCCCGTTTGTCGCCTATTACGACAAGCACAGTCGCCTTTTTCAGCAAGAATGGGTTGCTGAAGACCCATTCGTATGACGGCGGTCTGTAAATAATCGAGTCTGGATCAGACAATCCAGAGATTGACATCATGGGCATCGATCCACGCAGTTGGGATACGATGACATGCATCAACCAAGTCAGCGAGCCTGACCACCCGATCCCGTTAGTCGCCTCTTACGACAAGCACAGTCGCCTTTTACAGCAAGAATGGGCTGCTGAAGACTTATTCTACCCTGGAATCTTCACGGGTCCTAAGTTAGAGGTGTTCATAAATACATGATACCTGCAAATGTCATGTAAAGCAAGGAATGGCCCTGTCGTCTAAGGCGTGAAGAGAAGCGTCCCTTAGTCGCACCAAAATCCACATATCCCGGGTTCGAATCCCAGGTTTGCCCTCATGATATTTATTATGTTTAACCGCACCATACTCGTGCGTTTCACCATAACGGAAAACGTAAAAATCCTTCGTTTAATTTATTTAATAATTAATAACCAAACCGGTCGAGGATTTTAAGGCCAGTGCATTCTCCCGGTGATTCGGTCATCGACACATTCTTGTCATAACGTAGCTGCGATACTGCTGTCGGGTCAATATGAGGAAAGTGGCAGTGCATATCCGGACTCTACAAAACGTCGACGTTATCAGCGAGTGGTAGCTGCTTGAACCCAAAGCCTGCAATACTTTTATAACGGAGGTCGTGAATCCAGGTGAAATAATAGTGAAAAAGAGACATTTCAGACAAACACTGAATTAATAACATAATTTATCTTACAAGTAAAATTGTATTATACCATTAAAAAAAACATGGAGTTTTCCGTCTGAATGTAATTAATTACTGTTTGTATTTGGTCGTCTATCTTGTTGTCTCGGTTCTTCGTTCCTCACATTGATTCTTTCATATCTGAAATTATGCCCGTTTTGTTGATGGTGCAGTGTTTGTATGATCACTTAAACTTTATATGCACTCGCCTGTTATTTGACTCAAAATGTAAGGGCATGGGTGGCCCAGTCGTCTAAGGCGCCGCGATTCGCTGTGCAGAGTTGCGTCCCTTGGGCACGCCAGAAACCTATGATTGTGGGTTCGAATCCCGGTTCGCCCCGATTATGTTTCTAGGTTTGTCTGCACCATACCCGTGCTCGTGGGTTTCACTGAAATGGTAAACGTCGGAGGCCTGCATCACTTCGGGCTTTCCTCCCACATTAAGCTGACACGCCCTGATATAACTGGAATACTGTTAAAAGCGGCGTTAAACCCAACTCACTCACTCAGTCACTCACTCGAAATCTTGTTCTTTCAATATCATGTCTATTTGTTGAGAAATGTTATTGATGATGATGTTGATAATGATGATGGTAACGTTGAGGATAACAATGGTGACGTTGATGATGATGGTGACGTTGATGATGATGGTGATGATGGTGACGTTGATGATAATGACAATCAATAGTGAAACAATCTCACTATTAGTGCAAATATGTGTGACATAATATGTCAATTGTGATCCGACAAACGTCTTAAAAAAAAGCCACAGCTTAATACAACTCTTAACATCCTACTTTATAAGGTACGCTTGGTGTATAGAGGACGTAGTGAAGACGTATCATGCAGCTCTCATCTGTACTGGACAAAAGGGCTCCATGGCGCTCATCTTCCAATATTAGGGGCGGAAGTCTCGCCAATATAAACACAGGGCGAGGAACCGCATGCACAGGCAGCTATATCTATATACAATTGATGTTTGTCAAATGGCCTTGGCCTTATAGAGAACAACGTTGACCTTCACTAAAGAAAAACACACCCAAGTTACCGGACAACGTCTTTTTAAGACTCTGTTAATAGTGTTTTCATATGAATGTTGAATGTATTTTGTGTACTGAAAAGATCATTTTCAATTGAATATATAATATATCTATTTTCTGATATAACCAGAACAGTAAACATTATACATCACAAATTGAACACTGGAACACGATATCGCTGTAAGACTTGTGGTTTTAAAGTGTTCAATGCTAACAGAATGGTAACCCCAGCTGAAATGATCTTTTACATGTTCACCAAATGTTTTGAAAGGTTACATTCTACGGGACCGCTGATCAACGATGTTGCCGATACTTGTCTTCAATTGCACGAATTGCGGAAAATAAACGGAAAAAAAACATATTTTCAAATGTACTACACTGCAATGGAAATACAAATTCCACACTGACCCTTCCTCAAATATCACTGGTGATAAAGTAATGTCTTTAAACACAAGTGCCTTTAACGGTGGACAACCCTATGAAATTTTCGTCTTCAGGCAACCGCAGTCTAACTCGGATGTGGCATGTGTTTGTGCAGGTTCGGTGTTCAGGTTTAAACACTATGAATATGAATCGGAATTTCGGAAATTGGTTGCAAAATATAAACTCGGGAATTTGGCCAAGACGTATAACTTTAGCTTCAATCATATCGATGATCAAATACCGTTCAATAATCATGAAATTACCAATTCCCTTCTACTGATGCACCCACCTGAACCAGAAATAGAAGAGACCAGGGAAACCTCCTAATCTGTTTCATATTTAGATCGTTGAGTAATGATTCAGAGTGTCACAAAAGTATCCACAAGACTGTATGAATAAGGGATGATTTGATTGCGCCAAGCAATGGAAACATACTTTGCATGCTGATTGCGTGAATGGTGGAGGCTACCTATAGGGCTTACCCTTTTCGTGAACACCTGGTGTCATCACTGATTTTCAAATGTCTCTTATTAAGCCTTCGTTTCTGACCATGTCTCCTGGAGACCAAACCGTATTCTTAATGCAGTGCGTAGATCTTAACACTACTTGCTGCATTATTCTTCTCAATGTTTCAGAGAAGAAAATATAATATAAAACAATAAATTGGGCAGTTGTATACTTGTGTTAATTCCTATAATTTTCACTATTTTGCTGTGTGTATGGTTGTTATATGGAGGTGCTGCGAGTTGTGATGAGTGACTGACCTGTGAGGTTTTGCCGTATGCTTGTATCGTACTGTCGGGTTTAATTGAGGGTGTGTGGGTGTATGTGTGTTGTTTGGTTGGGAGTGGGTGACCGTGGAATGTTACTTTGTTAGTGTCTTTGTACGTGGGTGATGCGTCTTTTTGTGGAAGTGGGTTGGTTGGTTGGTTGGTTTGTTGTTTAACGCCGCACTCAGCAATGTTCCAGCTATATGACGGCGGTCTGTAAATAATCGAGTCTGGACCAGACAATCCAGTGATTAATATCATGAGCATCGATCCTCGCAATTGGGATCGATGACATCCATCAACCAAGTCAGCGAGCCTGACCATCGATCCCGTTAGTCGCCTTTTACGACAAGCATGGGTTGCTGAAGACCTATTCTACCCCGGATCTTGTCAGCAATGGTGACTTCCTCATACACCGATAGGCCGTTACCATTACGTCGGACATATGACACCTCACCATACACAGTTTGATAACTGAAAACCAACCCAAAACAGAATATATACAACCCTCCTCTTTAGTTATAAGGGCGGTCGGATAGCCTAGTGGTTAAAGCGTTCGCTCGTCACGCCGAAGACCCGGGTTCGATTCCCGACATGGGTACAATGTGTGAAGCCCATTTCTGGTGTCCCCCGCCGCGATATTGCCGGAATATTGCTAAAAGCGGCGTAAAACCATACTCACTCACTTTAGATATTATTTTCAAACGACTGTTACAAAACATATCCTCAGCCAAATTCATCTCCTGCGCAATCAAGTTTCGCCGGCTGTGAGGCCACAGCGACTAGACAGTGGTTTTACCCTAACGAAGACAGAAGCTAGGGGAACGGGTTATCGGACGGGAACGTCTGATGCAATTCCCTTACTTGGACTTAGTGTTTGTTTGTTGTCTTACGCCGCACTGAGCAATATTCCAGCTATATGACGGCGGTCTGTAAATAATCGAGTCTGGACCAGACAATCCAATGATTAATATCATGAGCATCGATCCACGCAATTGGGATTCGATGACCACCCTGACCATAGTCGCCATTTTTACGGCAAGCATGGGTTGCTAGATGAACAATTGACTTGCCTTTGCAAGTGATTATGACTACACCCAATGGTGTGGCACGACATGCACACATTTTAGCGCACAACGGATATTGATAGTGATTCTAAACACATACTAATGATATACACATGATAAAGTCGGAATCTTACAGTGGACTATGGCAGCGGTTTCTCATGATTATGAGAAGTCCTTTCGCTTTTATAGAACAAATGTGCACAAAGAAGTCATACCGCTACCGAAGAACGCATACCGTAAAGTACTTCAACCATGAAATAAAGTTATTAAAACGGGAATTACAAAGAAATACAAATTATATTATATGAACAGGTTTGATCAAATCCATTATTATTCGTCACACAAAAGTGCACAATATGTAATAGTATCTCAGAAATTGTGCGTCGAGTCTGTGGTCTAGGTGATATAGCATCTGCCCGGAGACAGAGAAAGGTCGTCATTCAAATGTCAAATACTTTCACACTAAACAACAAATAATATACTGAATCGTGCGCTTGGGATAATCACTCAGTGTGCTACCAATCAACGATATTCAAACCTGTCACAAATACAAGAATTAATTATTCCCGAAGTATCATTGACACATGTTTTAACACAAAACAAACAATTAAGCGGAGTGTCGTCATTAAATGACAAATGAATTGACACAAAACAACAATAGAATTGTGAGCTTTGAATTATCAACTTTTGTAACTAAGCAACAACGTTGTAACCCTATTCAAATCCGTCACAAATACAAGAATTAATTTTTCTAAATGTTTTTACTTAAACAGTATGAATTTAATTTAACTGCGTGCTTTGAATTTAGGATTTTTAACAATTTGAACAAAACACAAACCTATCAAAACTAACCTACAAAATGGTTTCCATTTAGAAATCGCTTCTATGACAAACCTTGTTTTCTTATTGCCGAGTTTCTTACAAAGTAGTCTCTATTTAGCCATCGCCTGAAACGCAATCCTTGGGTTTTGATTGCTGAGTTGTTTGCTGACAATATGCCTCAGACGCAAGTGTGGATGACTGCAGGTAATAGAGCAAGACAAACCTCACCAGTGTTCCTAAATTTACAATAGTCGCCTGTCAGCAATGGAACACACCCTTGGGACAAGGTTATTCTCAAATTGACAGACGACGAAAATATCAACACAACGTTTTTAGGCTTGCCCTGTTCTAAGTTGGTCCTGTTTGCGTCACAGGGATAACAGCCAACGAAAATGGACGTGGTTGGGACTTGCCTATAAAGTTGGCGGGAGTTGAAGCGGACCACAGTCTCGCTCTCTAGCACACGTGAGTATTGGTCAACAAATTTCTCGCCGATCACAATCTGGCACTGGACATATCTCTGAGAGCCAAGTTCAGGACTGCTGTTCCTATTCTCGCGGCACATTTGGCTCCATATGGCCCGTACCGTATAACGCCAGCGCAGTCTATCCATTCAAGCTGGAGTGTTGAGATTTGGGCGGTTTTAAGTATTGTTAAATTGTTGAAGATATAAGTTATTCCACGATGGGAGAAATGTTGGGACACGAACTAAGATTTACTGATAGAAGCAAATCGTTGATGAACAAGAGGAATACGATACGCCTGGAGAAGTGCTTAAATGAACTGGCAGTTGAAAATGACAATTCGGAAATAAAATGTGGTGATTTGTATCTTCTACAGACCGTCCAAAAGGTGACGAGGAGAATCCCAGTGTATGTGAGAGTATACAGAACGACATTTGAACATTATGCAGTGTTTTACCAGAACCGGAAGTTCTGTAAAGCATCAACCTACATCAACCTGAAACATTGTTCTGTGTGTGGTGACACTGACTTTGTGAATCAAATCCGGATTTCGACTGACGATGCTGAAGGGAACGTGGTCGTACTGGAAACAGACACGTTGCCTGCAAGAGGGTGGCTAGAGGCATTTCAAGAAAAGTTTCCTCTATCGCCAAAGAAAGGGTCGCTTTCACCTAAACTATCTCCAATGATTCCCCGATCTCCAGTTATGCAAACTCTACATGAGACGGATGAAGAAGAGTAGGCTCAAGACTCACTGTTTATCTCCGTCCTCTTTCTGGAACATTTTATATGAGACCATGCGCCTGAGAAACAACTTTGCTATTGGGGATGTGATTCTTAACTTTTACATTTTGGAAGAAAATGACAATGACAAAAAGATTATTTTCTTTTCCTTTTGGGGGAAAATGAAAATGATTCCAGGTTATGTTGATTTCGTGTTTGGAGACAAATGTGTTCATTGATTTCGTTTTTCGGTTGCAATGGCCTTGATTTTAGCAAAACGATTGTGTTTGTATCTATCGTGGAGACCACCCGTGACTAAAACCAGGTAATGTGGCAAAACGAACTTTATGAATGCCATCTTCTTATTATTGTATGTATATAACGGAAAATAAACTTATGTTCATTATTGATGATGTTAGTTCTGTATTTGCATAATTTGAATATATACAAAATGTTGTTTGTCGCCAGTCAGGAACAACGCCTCATCCAATAGATTGACGATTGTCCTAGGAAATGGGAAACATATGGATATCATATGTATGGATGCCAATTAAATATGACCTTGGCTAATGTTGGTAAATATTAAAAACTGGAGATATGTGTTTACCCGTGCTGAAGAGGTATTCGTTGAACAGTAAAACAGTGTGTTGCAAAGTAAAAAGTGTGGCATGTTATTCCATCAATTTCTAAAAACGTAATGTCACTTTAAGTTTTCACTTATTTTATGTGTTTATCAAAACATTTATTTGTCGGTAAGGTGTTGAAATTCTAGATTAATAAAGAACCGACCATGTGATATTCTTGAGGAGAGGTTTTGAGAGCTCAGATTTTTTTAAACATGTAACCAAAAAAGCTGGAAAATACACTTTGTGCTCTATCGTTCACTAGACATGCCGGATGTTTGGAAAAATAATGTCTTGTGGGTCAAAATTTGTTTTGGCTACTCTGTATATTTTGAAACGGTGACCAGTGACCAAACAACTACTGTATCTCTCTCACACACACAGCCTCCACATCCGATTGTTCATAGTAAGTCCTTAATTCAAGATTCCCATGAAGTACAACTGGAACAAGACGGCTTTTTCTGTTTCAACAGGTAAGACGGTACTTCCATTAAGTTCTCAAACAATAGGTACATACAATACAACTTCAACACCATACTGTTGCTAAGACGTGTATTGATTGTGACGAACTTACCTGTTACTAATGGAAGGAATGCTATCAAAGTAAACGACACATGCTACTTTACATGCTTGTTCAATGTTGCAATGGTAATCATATGCTAAAAATACCATGCAATCAACAGCAACTGTTGTATTTACATAGATTCAGTCAATAAAGACAAGACGATTTGAAGTCAAGTCCCAAGAGAACAGAATGTGAAGAATGGTTCATCAAGGTCCTTTAAATTTTCACGGCCATTCCAGAAATAGCGTTTGCAGTTAAGCTCTGAAAGAAAAAACTGCTTTCCGTAGAACTACATACGGACATCCTTAATTTGTTCTGTCATGATCTAAGTTAAACATGTTCATGACTCGGAAACCCAAAAAATGTCAGCCTTCTTGTGCCAATAGAGGACCGTCGTCTTTTAGTGGCAGTAATTTTCTTTTCTTTTTTATTTATCACAATACACATACTATATAAAATGATTGATACTTGTCTTGACGGGCTGTGAATTACAGAAGGATTTTCTTTTTATTTACAAATTTTCAAGCGGTCTTTTGTTTCGTTGTATTTCGTCATGCTACGACAGCCAACTTGTGTCACAAACTCTACTTCACTTTATGGAACATAGGGAATGGATTCATGTCTGCTTTTGTGTTTAACGCCGACTCAGCAATATGCAAGCTATATGGCCGCGGCATTTATATAATCAAATACCATGATTGGTATTATGAGCAACTACCTGCGCCTGACCGAGTACGGCCAGCATCAGGACCAATTCTACCCCGGAATCCACACGGGTCCCGTCTGTATCCTCAAGATATGTACAGTTACTCAGTTTGTGGGAAGTCTGTATGCTTTCTTTCCATTACATTCATGTTAGTTTGATTTTTTTTTTCACGCCAAACTCAGCAATATTCCAGCTATATGACGGTGGTCATGACCAGACAAACCAGTTTTTCACATCATTTTTCACATTGCTGAAGACCGATTCTATCCCGGATCTTCACGGGTCCATACGTGACGAAAGGACTCTTCAGGAAGATTGGTAGAACGAGTACATTAAGATGTTACACACACACCAAGTGTTACAAAATCCAAATGCTACCATACCTGTTTTGAACAAAACCACAATTACCTCAATGAGCCATCTCCACTATTTCAAGAACAGGTCTGAAAACGCAGACATTCTTAAACCATTACTTTAACGACGCACTTCCCAATACAAATTCTTGCTAGTGGATATTTTCGCACGGCAAATGTTTCTGTTCACCTTGACAATGAAATGTAGTAATGCTTTGATTAAGAACACTGTCGTGATAAACCTAAAAGGAATGTTTGTATTGACAAAAGCTCCCTGTAGCGTCTCTTGCATTTGAACTGTGTCTAAACCAAATATGGCCCCGCAATTACTGTGTTTAAAGGGAAAACAAGCCGAATTCAGACACCTGGTCTTTGTAACACTAACCCTTTGTCTTGTATTTGAAGTTGAAGATTTGACATGGCAAAGGATTATAAATATTAGCTAAAATATGATATTATGACGTTTGATATTTCTGGATTCGATGGGATGTCATTTTTGACGTGGTGTTCATGTATGTGGTCAATTGACTCGCGATGGTTTGCTATAGTTCTATGTTTAATGATAGAGAATGGAGGGTTTGGGGAATGTGTGGATGGTAAGATTGACGAAGTGCGGCATTTAATTTGAATTTGTCTTACCAAATTCACATTGTATCATATACTGTTTTTACATGGTCATACAATGGTCCACCTGGTCACGGTTAATTACAGCCTTGTCGTCCGTCAACAAGAGAGTCTTCAAATACATTTGTTTTCAGAAAAGCGAGAGAGGAGACCAAGCAACAGGTATATATGCACGATGGTATTAACGAAACCGAATTCATTACGTCAAGGCCTTGTCTCGCACCAACGTCCTAATACTTATGATGGGGATGTGGGTAAAGCGTTCGCTCGTCACGATGAATTTCGATTCACGGGTACAATGTGTGAACCCTTTTTCATGCTCTCACCTGTCGTGAGTTTGCTTGGTAATTGCTAAAAGTGGCGTATAAACATATTCACTAACAACTTATTAATTATGTAGCGGATGATGAATAGTAAACCCTCGTTAATCCGAATTCGCTTTGTTCGGAAACCCCGCTTTGTTCTAGGTAATGGTTACGTCCTTTCCAGGAAGAATATACTTTAAAACATTTGTCTTATTCTTAAAGTTTTTTTTCTATTTTTTTGAAAATGAACACTGCACTTTGACATTTGTTTATTGAGTCGTCAATATGGTACAGAGAAAGAAAACCCAAATTAAATTGTCTTTATGACTGAAATCGAAAAAGCCACGCCAATGAAATGCGAGTCATGTCCTTGCTGAACAAAAGCTATTTATGTTATGAGTATGGCGCCTGCTGAAACACTTGGTTAATCTACATGACAGCTATCTTTAAACTTCATTCAACGTACTTGTAAGTATAACAAGCTTAACATATTTGTTGATTTGTTCGGGTGTACCTTTGGAATTGTCTCAAACATTTATTGATAACTTCTTTCTTTCTATATACCTGCAGAAAGTGGTAGGTATAAGCATGACCACTTAATTGTTAAATATCCCGTAACTTACATGTATCTTCATTAAATAGCTACATCTGACACTTATATAATTTTGATTAATGTCAGAGATACCACTATTACCTGGTAGAAAGCACAATGTTTCTCCAGATGGTCGCAAGTTCGGAGTCATATCACATTAAGCAAAGAGTGAGAGGTGACAATGTTTGTCGTAATAGGCGACTAATGGGATCGCTGACTTGGTTGATACATGTCATCGTATCACGGTTACGTGGATCGATGCTCATGATGTCAATCACTGGTTTGTCTGATCAAAACTCTATTATTTACAGACCGCCGTCACATAGATGGAATATTGCTGAGTGCGGCGATAAACAATAAAAATAACATAGCAAAGAGTGAGTTATATTTTACGTCGCTTTTGCATTATTCCCGCAATTTCACTGCTAGGGACACCATTATATGGGGAATCAAACCCGGGTCTATTGCGTGACGAGCGAACACTCTAACAACCGGCCCCATGATGCAGAGGAGGAGAGGAAGCAATTGGAAGTGTAGTCAAACGTATTTTGTCATGTAACAGTCACTGTCACTGTTAGAAAACGTTGCCATGTATGTAACTTAATCAGCCATTACGACACTATGTAAATAAAACAATTGTTTCTTCGGAACATTGATATTAAATGGAAATATTATTTTATGAAGTGCTTAACTATTTTTATGTGTTTATAGAGGAATATATAAACATGAAAATAGTTAAGTACTAAACGTTGCCATGCAAAAGTATGTAACTTAATCGGCCATTACGACACTTTGTAAATAAAACAATTGTTTCTTCAGAACATTAATATTAAATTGAAATATTATTTTATGATGTGCTTACCTATTTTTATATGTATATAGAGGTTAGTGTGTGTGTGTGTGAGTGAGTGTGTTTGGGGATGGTAAATATCCTGCATTAGGAATAAGCATTGTATTTAGCGAGCCTTGGCGTGATAACCTCTTCATACACATAAAAATAGTTAAGCACTTCATAAAATAATATTTCCATTTAATGAAGCCCTCTTTATCATATAATGTCATTCTTTAATTCTGTGCTTGAAAATCCCTTTCCCTCTCTCACAAACATTACCGAAACATTGCGAGCTTTCCTGGAATGCGCGCATTAGTATTTATTACGTCACTGGGTAAGTGATGTGTCAGTCGTACAGTGACAGTAGCCAATATAGTTCCAACTGAAATCTGTTTCTTATGCAGTGGCGAAGCAACATATACGCAAAACAACAATTGTTTTTACTTGCCTTTCGCGGCAATCCATCGGTCTGTCCTCTGGAGGAACTGCCCTTTGTCGAAGGGAAGCTACTCTAACCCCAGTCTATGAGACGTCACGGCCACGTTCAGACACGTTGTTGACAGTCGGCCTGTCCTGTCATAACGTTAAGAAGTGCAATCAGATGTACATACAGCGACAAAACGAAACAAGGTAACAATTCAAACATATTTCGGCCAAATCCAACTCTTTTAATTTGTGGAAAAGTTTTCAAGCCGCAGAGGTCTACAAGCACAGATATGGCTACAGATCCCGCTTGGGTAGGCCTAGCGCCCTCACAAAATTGTTTCGAAATTTATATCTCCAAAGTTAGCAAAACTTATAGAATGCCTTAGCTACGTCACAGTTAGACACTGATTTTCAGTATATTAGACTGTTCTTTTGATAATGATAGCAATTATCCCTGTAGTTTCTCCAGATTCCTGATGGTTAATTCTGACCACCCGATCGCCGAATGACAAGGACGTCTCCATGTTTGTTTATAAACTGAAATACTGAAAGTAGTCCCTACTTGATATTTGCATCTCTATCCGCATATGACACCAACTGATATCGTTTTAATCCGTTGGCTTTATCTGCCGAGAAACCTACCAGTTATATGATAAATTCTAGTAGATCTACTAGTTTTAAAGTGTTTTGTAACAGGAACATAATTTTTGTACACAAAATAGTATTTCAAATAACACAATTGTTCCGTGAACACAAAAGTCTGTTAAAAGCACGACACAGTTCAGATGTACTGGGGTGTTTTTTTATTAAAATGCATTTTAAGTATCGCGTTGCACCTGAATGACTTTATTAAAGGTAGCTTTACACCTATCATCATTTTCCACTGCGTTGTCGCTTCCACATGTCAGTTATTGGGATAGCTTTCGCAAGGTTAGGTTTGTTTCACGCCGCCCTCAGCAATATTGACAATCACTTAAGCTGTGTATATAACAAATATGAAGCTTGCCCTTTGCAAATTTAGAATGTATCAATTTGAGAGTAAAGAATGTTTTCATTCTAAGACATTACCGCGGTGAATCTGCGTTCATGCGGGGTGACATCCATAGGAGGCAGAAATCAGAGTCACAATACATGCGTGAAGGTGCAGTAAGGTGCTTAGATGACAAGGGCACTGAGACTCGCTGTGCATAATTGCATACTTTGCCACGCCAAGAACCTATGATTGTGGGTTCAAATCCCGGTTTGCCCTTATTATGTTTCTAGTTTTGCCAGCGCCATACCCGTACTCGTGTAGTGAACCTCTGAGACCTGCATCACTTCGATATAACTGGAGTACTGTTCACAGAGGCGTTAAACCCATCTCACTGACTCACTCACCTATAGGATATGTAACCTGCTTATTTACGTCTGGTTATTTGTGTATAATATCTCTTATACTTTGATAATTACTTACTGTCTTTCTTCGACAAGTTTGCAATAAGATATGAAGATGAATTGCTGAAGTCCGTGTGGCCAAATTATTGCCGAAGCGACGGTAACTTGTGCCTCACAAATTATATTGGTGGAAGTTGAATAATGACACACATGTATCCCGCTTACAAACACATGCTATTTCTGAATATAGAAAAAGCTACGAATCTCTTTGAGCAAATGTGCATTTACACAAGAAATCAATACCAGGAACCGCTACCTAAACCTTTTCCGGTTTCTTTCTAGTCTTTAATGCCTCAAAATGGCACTGCCTTGTAAACCACACGAAGGCTGACCTTAGAGGAATTACAGCCCATTAGCAAACCAAACATATTTGTTGACAAATGCTTGCCTGCTAGCTTTCGTTAACGACAGAAACACGATGAGCGTTATCGACGTCTAAGCGCTGTATTTTTCCCGAAGTCTTGCATGTTGCTACAGACGTGTGGTTACCTTAAATACATATTTTCGTAAAAGTCAAGGCAGAGGTTACACGTCTGTTGCTGTAAATAAATATTTAAACTCCTCTCTTTGTTGATGCGTGTCAAAGCATCATGTGAATGAGAACATGAAGTGTTGAGAACTCCAAATGACGGGTAGCTATAGCTGAAGGGCCTTTTTGGCCCATTGGAAAAATATCATACATAAATACATCTTTTCTAATATTGGTTATGAACGGTCATATGGACATACAACAAGCATTTTGTCTTGCTAACACGCCTGACCTTAAAAGTACCGAAGAATTGCTAAAATGAGCGGAATAGGTCCAAGATGATTTATGTCATATGTCTTGACCTAAATTGAGGGGCAATAGAAACTGTTCCTCTTATGTCTGAACATTTGTTTGATTTTCAATTGAAGATATCTTAAGTTAGCGATAAAAAACAGTACTGGCACTTTGTCAACACTTAAAGAATACTTCTATATGGTATTATTTTTTTAGAACATTTTGCTTTAAAACTATTAAAAATTAAAACAAATTCGCAGAATACACAACTGCGGAGGGTTATCTTAGACATCTTATCTTTGGAAATCAATGAAAGTGTATTTTGTTTTCGGGGAAACATTACATTTCAAACATGGTAGAGGTCATGAGGTTGCAAATTCATTTTTTACGCTAGTCTCTATTGAATCCATTAATTATTTTACACAAAAGTACCCAGACACAGGTTACTTTTTACAAGCTGTTGCTGGAATAAGCGATGGTTAGATAGACATAATCTAATGTTACAACAGCTCTTTTAATTTTCGATTACATAAAAAACACTTTGTTGCCCAAACTCTTCATTTGATGTCCTATGGTGAAGGAACATTTTAAGGAACAAGTCTAACAACAGTTCTAAAACGTTTTGCTAATTTCTTAAATAATGCTGATAGTAAGGCAAAACGGCTCCTCATCTAATGGTTCTTAAAAGACTTGGCTTTGTACGAGAAAGTTAGTTATTCCATGACGTATATGTGGAATGGACGATTTGTTAATTGCACAATGACTTGTTGGTGGAATGAACGATAAGTTAGTTTTACCATGACGTGTTGGTGGTCTTACGTTTCGATTCCCAAATTGAAACAATATGTTAACCCAGAAATCTGTTCGCAAAAGAGCTTAGTGTGAAACCAACAAACAACCGACAAATGGTGTAAATTAACAAATGTGTTACAAAATTTACTTGGTTTACAAACCAATACAAATTACTGCACAACAATTTCAATGGCAGTACACAATAAAGTGGTAGTAACATTTCATGGTCCTCCATCATTTCTATTTTAACATACATTGCAATATCAAGATAAGATTGGAAAAGAATACATCTATTTCTGAAAGTACACAATCACTGTCTAAGATGACATGGTGATAATAATCATTAGCAAAAGAAGTACATTTGGTACATTCCTTAGATATTTTGCTTTTGGGTCCAATCCTTTTCATTTACTATATTTTTTCTCTCAATTCTGGATTTAATACTACAATGCTGTATAACGCTTGAGGAGTAAGCGTTGTATAGATTTTTGAATATCGAAACAGGTCAGCTCTACATGATGATTTATATCTTCATACTTCTTCCTCGTGGGAAGTTAAATCATTTAATACATTTTTTCTATTGGAATGAACCATTAGTTATAATGAGGAATTAGTTAGTTATACATTGAATAAACAATGAATAAAGTTATTAAAAATCTAGATGCATCCATTAACACGTCTAGACTTTTCATAGACGAATGAGGAACTAGCTTTGCGTGAACTACTGACGTTATTCTGAGATATAAAAAAATATTGCACAAAATACACATCTCGAGACTTAAAATTGCGGCTGTCATCGCTCATTGTCATCTCCTTGCTTTAACCATTAGGCTACCCATCCGCTACTGTTTGTAAGGAAAATGCAGAGAAACAATTAGAAATAACATGAAAATAACTGAAACTGTGAATATTATTAATTATAAGTATTTCCATGTTTTATGGAAAATTCAAAAAAGGTATTATCTTAACTTATCACGTGTGCATTATATATCCGAGATTTGTACATTATCTATTGAAATTTACAACTAATGGCTGGATGCAATGCACAACGCGATTGTCAGGTCAGAAAAGGGGGGCTAGAAGAAGCAAACAGAGACCCAAATGGCCTTTCAGCCTTGTTAAGAATGGGATTTGAGTTTTGGTGCCACAGTTTACATCTAAACAAATATTTTAAACGTTTGTGAAACGTTTGTTTCTAAAGTTAGAAATGTATCTTTACAACTGACAAGAATGTGTCAATGACCTTGTGTCTGTGTTCATAGGCTGTGTAATTTTGTAGTTAACCACATTAGCATTTGTTTTCAGATCAGGAAACCTGCGCTCGGTTTGGAATCTTGCTTCTGTCAAATAAGGATATCAGATTCCGTGGTTTACTTCAGTTTGTGTACTTCTGATCCAGATGTTTGTATAAGAGACAGCGCAATGTGAAAGTAGTTGTGCTCGAACAATGTCGTTTAAAAGTTGTAGCTCTCGAGAAACGTCATGTGAATGTTGTAGCTCTCAGACAATGTCGTGTGATTGTTATAACTCTAGAATTCGTGAAAGTTTTAACACTCGGAAAACGCCATTCTGAAGTTGTACCCCATGGTTCTGTAATTATTCCTAATTAAATAAAATAAGTGTACGAAAATATTTCTTCACTTGATGACTTGAATATTATTACAATTTACGTTGTTATTACAATTTACGTCAAAAATATTACAATTCGCTGCAAGTATTACAATTTACGTCAATTTTTATTACAATTTGCTTATAACAATTTACGTCAAATTTTATTACAATTTACGTTGTTATTACAATTAACGTCAAAATTATTACAATTTGCTGCAAGTATTACAATTTACCTTTTTATTACAATTTACGTCGTAACACAAGGCATTCCACAGTTTACTTAAACGAGCCAAGGGTGTGGGACATGATCTCAATGTCAGTGTTAATTTTGTTGACTGCTCTGTACTGCTGGCTAATCGGCCCGGAGAGGCTATCTGAACGATCACTGCATCGAGTTTATGTGCAGTGTGTTGAGAAGTTCAGCAACACTGCAGTTCCTCCGCTTGGATGAGGTTGGTTGTCCTGAAAAGTGAAACAGAAGGCTTTCTGTTTGCTGCTCAGGACCAGTCACTTACCACGCGAAACCGTCAATGTGTGATTTGGCATCAAAATGTAAATATGAAATGTAGATTATTTAATGAATTTAATGAGACTGTCCAACACATTGTTAGTAGATGCCTAGCTTTGGCACAAACACAGTATCCTAAGCTACATGATGGCGTGGCTCGATCATTTTATTACCGTCTTCGCCATGCTTGTGATTTTGACACAGAGGTCCATCCATTGTACCACCCAGAATATGTAGGCCCTTATACAACCTCAGACCTATCCATGCCAACACACCTGATCTTGTCGTTTTTTATCAATCCAATGAAATCATTTATTTCCCTTTTGACACTAATGTGATTGACAAGATTCAGGAAACACATGGCAAATATGCAGACCTCATTATCGAAATGTCACGCTTTATTCCCAAGTACCAAATTGTTCGACTTCCAACTGTTCTCGGTGCCTCAGGTTTGGTACCTCCCAATTTGTTGACTGACACTCGGAGAGTACCCGGCTTGCTGCCAGGAATACAGCCCTTCTGACAATCTGGGTAATGCAGAAGGCTGCAGTGTTGGGGAGTCTTCACATTCTCCGGAGCGTTCTCGGTGGGTTTGACTAGGAAGCGCTTCCTGGGAGAGTCCAATTCGCTGTCTGAGCTGCATGTGGAGGGGACAAGGGCCGTGAGCTGATCATGAGCCTAACCAGCTGTTTCTGACATTTGTTGAGGGAATCCGAGTGAAATTACAGCAACTGACATGAGGAAGGTGGTTCGGTGATGCGAGATTGATTCTCTCCTTCATAGCAATCAGGTCAGCCAAAGTAATATTTTATGTAAAAATATCTGGAACAAAAACACCAGTAATTCACGGAATGAGCAAAGTTGAGCACGATTACTTCGTTATACTTCCATGATACACCATGTGTATACTTGGGCATTAGGGGCCTACAACTTAAAAATCCTTCATTTGCATGTGCTAACTGGTAGCTCAGTGTGGCAAGCCATAACCATGAAATAATGTGCCTTACTAAAATAGACTATCAAACTGATTCACTTGATCTCATCATGACAGGTGAGCGGTAGTCTCATCGTGCTGTCTGCACCATACCCGTGCTCGTGGGTTTCACCGAAGTGGTAAACGTCTGAGACCTGCATCACTTCGGGCTTTCCTCCCACATTAAGCTGACACGCCGTGATATTACTGGAACACTGTTAAAAGCGGCGTTAAACCAAACTCACTCACTCATCGTGCTGTCTAAAGTTGTAGACAGTTTCCTGTATTTCCTGGGTTTCCTTTTTTCGAGTTCTCCTTTGATGGTTTTGAAGAATAGTCTTACTTGCTGGTAACATTTCTTGTAACTGACTTGGTTGATGCATGTCCTCGTATCCCAGTTGCGAAGATCGATGTTCATCAATCACTGGATTCTCTGGTCCAGACTCGGTTATTTACAGACCTCTATCATATAGCTCGAATATTGCTGAGTGCAGCGTTTATAAAAACAACAAAAAACATGTTCTATTCGAAATACAATTTGATAGAGTAAACTTCAAACGTGTCAAAAAACAAAAGTTCACGAACGTAGAAATCATAAATATAAAACAATAAATCATAAATAAGCCCGTGCATTAACTATAATGCTTTTGGTTTTGCTTTGACATAAATTTAAGATTATATAGCATAAATATTCCATCACATTGTAAATGTAAGCACATGTTGGTCAAGCCGGTGACGCAAAGACACACAACTGAGTTAGCTTCTACATAATGTCGTCAGCCGAGAGCACGAATTGCAACATACTCGACTGAAGAGCCGTAACAATATATGCTAGCTGAAAAGGTCATATGTCCACCGTTGGCATAAAGAGATGTTGAAGGGGGAAATGATTCGTCATTAATGGAATTAGCCCTCACAGATAATCAAATTGAGGCTTATGTAACTAGGATGGATTATTTACTGATATTCCATTCACTGTAGCGCGTTCTATAGGAGATGCAATACTTCTGTACTGAAGATGCATCTCATTTTAGATACATGTGAGGTCAGTGGTGACGCCAAGTCCAATATCTGATATGACCACCACGTGCTTGCGCAATCGTACGGAAACGTCTAGGCATTGACAGTATCAGTCTCTAAATTCTGGCCTATTGAATCCTTCTCCATTCCTCTTGCAACGTTCGAGCCATGAAGTGTTGAAGGCTGTGGCTGAAGGTGTCGTAGACCTCGGCCGAGTTCTTCCCAAAGATGATCATTTGCAATTTGGGTTCATATCTGGCGATCTCGATGGCCAAGGAAGCTCATTTACATTATTGACTAGAAGGTCCCCCCTGACACGAGCCTGGTGTTACCTTGTTGGAAAATATTACGTTGGGCGTCAGTGACAGGTGATGCTGCAAACTGTCGTCCCTGTAACGTCACACACCCACATCATGACACTTCGTCACCAAATCTTTCCACTTGACGTACACGATTACAGGCAAAACTTTCATTACAACGTCTATACACACGAATTCGACCACGTCGTGGTAAGTGAGTGAGTTGGGTTTAACGCCGCTTTTAACAGTATTCCAGTCATATCGCGGTGTGTCAGCTTAATGTGGAAGGAAAGCCCGAAGTGATGCAGGTCTCAGACATTTACCTCGTGAAACCCACGAGCAAGGGTATAGTGCTGACACACCTAGAAAAATAACTGGGGCGAACCGGGTTTCGAACCCACTATCATAGGTTTCTGGACGCAACTCTGCACAGCGAATCGCGGCGCCTTAGACGACTGGGCCACCCGTACCCTCACGTCGTGTTAAGAGAAAACGTGATTCATCACTAAACCATAGATAATGTCGTCAGCCGAGAGCACGAATTGCAACAGACTCTACTGAAGAGCCATAACAATATATGCCAGCTGATAAGGTCATACGTCCACCGTGGGCATAACGAGACGTTGAAGGGGGGAAATGTTTCGTCATTAATGGAATTAGCCCACACAGATAATCAAATTGAGTGAGTGAGTTGGGCTTGACGCCGCTTTTAACAGTATTTCAGTTATATCACGGCGTTTCAGCTTAATGTGGGAGGAAAGTCCGCAGTGATGCGGATCTCAGACGTTTACCACTTCGGTGAAACCCACGAGCACGGGCATGGTGCTGACAAACCTATAGCAACATAATCGGGGCGAACCGATCAAATTGAGGCTTCTGTAACTAGGATGGATTATTTACTGATATTCCATTCACTGTAGCGCATTCTGTAGAAGATGCAATACTTCTGTACTGAAGATGCATCTCATCTTAGATACATGTAAGGTGAGGTGAGGTGAAATGCACTTATATACCGATGTACATTCACGTACGTGTGTGTGTGTGTCTGTGTGTGTGTGTCTGTGTGGGGCTTCTTGCACTAGTCCGGACAAATACCGATTTATAGTGCTAGCCCATGGAAATACCATGCCGCAGTTTAACACGAATACCCCACTCAGACACAGTATACTGACTCTGAGCCGACCAGTCCTTGTTTTAGCCCCTTAATGCCGAGCGACAGGCAGGGTAACAACAAGTACCATCTTTTAACGTTTTTTGGTATGACGCGGCCGGCGATCGAACCCCGGACCCTCCGCGCTCCGGGCGGAGGCTCTTCCACTAGACTAGACCACGGAGGCGGTCCTTTGATGCATGTGAAGTGAGCTAGATCTGAAGATATTATTGACTGGGATCACGGGTATTAAATTTCTGACATGAGTGAGTGTATCATGGCATATCAGCTTCATGTGGGAGGAGATTGTGAAATGATTCGGTCTTAGACGTTTACCAGTTTGGGAAACCCACGAGCACGGGTATGGAGCTGACAAACCCACAAGCCCAGGCACAGCGAAATATATCCCGGCAAAAACAAGAGACAATTTCTGTGTTTTTATCTAATTAATTGAGTAAATGCCTTGTGACAGCCAAAGGCGTCAGAGCTATTCATCTGTGTATTCAATTACATTGTAGTCGACCCGGGAAGATCCGGGATAGAATAGGTCTTCAACAACCCGTAAAAGGCGACTATGCTTGTTGGAAGAGGCGACTAACGGGATCGGGTGGTCAGGCTACACAACAAACAAACAAACAAAGAAAACATTGTTGTCGTTGCATTTGATTATTTAGGCTTTACATACAAATTCTAAACACATTTGTTTATACATATTTGAAGAGAGAGACACATATATTTTATTGACATTTTCATTTATTTTAAGGACAAATTAATCTAATTAAGGAGTTATTCATGTTTTGCTCTTCCCTTTAGAATTAAGAGGGGCGGTCGGGTAGCCTCGTGGTTAAAGCGTTCGCTCGTCACGCCGAAGACCCTGGTTCGATTCCCGACATGGGTACAATGTGTGAAGCCCATTTCTGGTGTCCCCCGCCGTGATATTGCTGGAATATTGCTAAAAGTGGCGTAAAACCATACTCACTCACTCGCTCAAGTTAGAATTAAGACAAAAGCTCATAAGCAGATTCACTTATACCTACAACACGGTCAACCGCTCTGATCGAAACGTGCGAATAGACATGGACCTTGTGGTTTGGCACCGGGCCAGTTGGCTGCCGCAAGTATGCACGACTGCGACCCTTTGTCAACACGTGACCTTGTTCAGAGTCTTCCAAGGTAGAGTGTGTGTGGACAGTACTACTGAGTATTGGCATCTTTGATGTTGTTTCAAGCAACGACACCGCGTATGTACACAGCTTCTTTTAGCAACCTATAACCAAGAGGAGTAGACAAAAATATCCCAGGACAACACGTACTTCAGCTATTATTGTTTCTTCTTCAAGGGTCAGCATGTACACTCTCCCAAAAAGACACGCATAGCTGAAACAGTCAACCGTAAAAGGGCTTATTTCATAGCATGAGAATGAGCAACTGTTCTCTAAAACATGACATTTCACATCATTGAAGCAACAAAGTTTGTCTATATGATGTTCCAGACTTTATGACACATAAATGTCGTGCAGATGGTCAGTGGTGACGCCAAGTTCAATATCTGTTATGACCACCACGTACTTGCACAACCATACGGCAACGTCTAGGCATTGACAATATCAGTCTCTGAATTCTGGCCTATTGAATCCTTCTCCATACCTCTTGAAATGTTCGAGCCATGAAGTGTTGAAGGCTGTGACTGAAGGTGTCGATTCTCATTTGGGTTCAAATCTGGAGATCTTGATGACCAAGAAAGGTCATTTATGTTGTTATTGACTAGAAAGTCTCCCCTGACACGAGCCTGACACGAGCCTGACACGAGCGTTACCTTGTTGGAAAATTTCACGTTGGACGTCAATGATAGGTGTTGCTGCAAACTGTCGTCCCTGTAACGTCACACCCCCACATCATGACACTTCGTCACCAAATCTTTCCACTTGTCGTACACGATTACGTGCAAAACTGCCTTTAACACGCCTGTACACATGAATTCGACCACGTCTTTGTAAGAGAAAACGTGATTCATCACAAAACATATTCGTCTCCAATGTTGCCGATTCCAGATCTGAACGTTAGTACGTCAACGAACGCGTTGAAGGCGGTGATGGCATCGTAAGACGCAGCCAAAGTAGGGTCTCCTGGCTCTCAAAATGAATCCAATCTGTCGATGATGATTCATTAAAGTCAGGGCGGACATCCTTCGTAATTCCTGCACGTTGGTTGACCCAGAATGTTGAATCGTACAACGAGATGTGAAATTGTACTCTGGGTGACACGATGACAGACAACTGATGTTTGAGACATGATGGTGGGAATATTATCACCGCGGTGGAAATAGTTTTCTGTATTTTCATTTTAGTTTTTGACATTTTTGCTTTTGTTTTTGACATTTTTGTTTTTGTTTTTGACATTTACATTTAAGATTTTGATCTTTTCGTGTTTTTTTTGACATTTTCATTTTAGTTTTAATACTGATTTATCAAATATTTGTATGACAAATCGTGTTAATTTGCAAAAGGTTACGATAACATTAAGTGACATATCAAAATATTGAAAAACAGACTCCATGTCCCTTATGGGCCACCGTAGTAGACAGATGTTTTCTTTTTAAGCCAATAGTTGAGCTTGTACGTATTTGCAAGTGTGAAATGTTTAAGATGGCGTTTCGGCGACATGTTTTAGAAATTTGTCACCAAATGTTTTCAAAACCAAATGGCAAAATTTCCTTTTCCAAATACCCACATCCGTTTGTGTTGATGATCCATGGCGTATTTTAACAATTTTGAAGCAAGTTTGGTGAATCGAACAATATACATTGCCATGCAATCGGTTATGCTTTTCCTTTTTTGGAGGAAATTGTACATGTGCATATTTCTAGTTTAAAATATCCTATTTTACCGTACTAACACGTGTTTATGCATTCTCACATGAGTAGTAGTGAGTGAGTATGGTTTTACGCCGTTTTTGGCAATACTCCAGCAATATCACGGCGGGGGACACCACAAATGGGCTTCACACATTGTACCCATGTCGGGAATCGAACCCGGGTCTTCGGCGTGACGAGCGAACGCTTTAACCACTAGGCTACCCGACCGCCCCTCTCACATTATGAATTGACACTGACAACTAATATGTATGTATGTTAGCAGCTGATTGGTGCTGAGTTGTTACAGTTATATACATTTATACCCATGTAAGAATTGACCGCCTCCGTGGTCTAGTGGTAGAGCGTCCGCCCGAAGAGAGGAAGGTCTGGGGTTCGATCCCCTGCCGCGTCATACCAAAAGACTTTAAAAGATGGTTCTTGTTGTTACCCTGTCTGACGCTCGGCATTAAGGGGCTAAAACAAGGACTGGTCGGCTCAGAGTCAGTATACTGTGTCTGAGTGGGGTATTCATGTTAAACTGCGGCATGGTATCTCAGTGAGCTAGCACTATAAATCGGCATTTGTCCGGACTAGTACAAGCAGCCACACAAACACACACACGTACATGCACGTCGCTATATAAGTGCAATAATCTTGGACACGACGTTAAACCCCATTTCACCACCACCACATGTAAGAATTGAAACGAACTCTCAGAACTAAGTTCCAGTTTAGTTTAATTTCTTAAATGCATCGTTAACACTAAACGAAAACGGACATGGCTTCGAGGCTGAAGATATAACGATAATTTAGTTTTATTAAGGTACTATCGTATCAATTCTACGTAGTCAGTGTTATCAACTTGTTCTTTGCTTCCTTTTCATTGTTTAGGGTAATTAATTCCGGGGTAGAATAGGACCCCAATAACTATGCTTTTCGTAAGAGGCAGCTGTGTGGATGGCTCATTGACTGGATGATCGCGTATCTTCGTAAGCCGACAGCATGGACGTTGTGGTCGAGATGCCATTATTTGCAGGTTGTCATGATATAGCTGGAAAATTGTTGACTGGCGTTGAGCAACAAACAACAAACTATGTACTGGTCATCGGGTCAAACCTGATAATATTTTCTACCTTGCCCGCTTGAAGATCAGGGTTAGAATTGGTTATCACCAACCCTGTTTGCCGTCGAAAGATGGTCAGGCTCGCATAGACCGATATTCGTGATGTGGACTGGATTGTATGGTTAACATGCTGTCGTCATATAGTTGGAATACTACTGCGTGTGGCGTTGAACAGCAAACAAACTTGTAGTCGTGATTCAGATTGGTAAGTAGCTGGTTGTGAGTGAATTGGTTTTTACGCAGGCTGTATGCGTTACCACTATGGCGGAACCAACGTACTCGGATGTGCTGACAGGCCAAGAAAGGCAAACGGGTGAATTCTGTGATTGGAGCAGACAACTTTGGATCCTGGCAGCAAAGGGTCAACATTCCTGGACGTTCAGAGGTTTAGACGTTTACCACTTCGTGGAAACCAAAGAGCACGGGTATGGTGCTGACAAAACCAGAACTATTTTTAGGGGGGGGGCGGGATTTACACCCACGTTTATAGGTTCTGGCAAGTCCAGAGAAGCAACTCTCGACAACGAAGGCGGCACTTTAAACGACTGCACCACCTGTTGCCCCGGAGTACTTATGCAAGATGGGTCGAAACGCCTCCACATGGCATCGTGATATATGTAGACATTTACATGTGTCAATCGTAAGTGCCGACTAAAGAGCATCCAGTGTCAGATTCTGGTTGATTTCGTGTCCTCGTCCCCGATGGAGTGAGATTTTGCTTATAATATCGTCCACTGGTTAGTCTAGCTCAGATTCGAATTTGTTCAGGCCGCCTTAACATACATTTATTATTTCAATTTTGATAAGAGATCGAGGTCAGTACATGGTGAAGTCACGTCAAAGAGCTAGATTCCTATGTGCAACCATAGCTGGTCAAATGTCGCATGGCAGTCTGCGGACAACAGTTTGACGTACAATGCCGTCAACCTAAAGTAGTCCCAAGTTTAACTGAACGCCATTGCTTCACACCACCTATATGGTCACAATATCACCAGCATTGGCAAACAAGGCGCTGGAGAAGAGATGTCTTTCAATTTACAGATGAAAGTTTCTGCAATGGCCTAGCTGGTGGCCGTGTTAAGAGTCTGGAGACGTCGAGGCGAGAGGTTTACAGATTCTTGTGTTGTTGAGCATGCAGTGATAAAGTAAACACTTATAATAATATTCCAAGACCAATTATAAGAAAAGATTTTTGCTCAATGCCGAGACGATGTGCAGCCGTTCTACAAACCACCGGAGGTCATACCCGTTACTAAATGTGATTCTAAAAGACTAAATGTATGCTAACTTTTAAACGTCGATGTGACCTTGAAGTTCATAAAATGCCCTCTGAAATTAAATACTTTGCCAATTTTGAAGTGTTCCTACTTAAACCTTTCATTTTCATGGCATGTTCCTTTAACCACTTCAGATTCTCAAAGCAAACTACGCGTTTCATTTGGAGTTGAGTGTGCAGATTTGTCGTGCGTAATTTAAGAAACTGTCCCATCCGGGAACCCGCGACCCTACATGCGTTATCCGCGGATTGAACACGCTGCAATACGTAATCTCGTAGAATGAGAAACGACTTCCTTTGATGAACATACATGTTTCCAAGGGCCTGTGATCTCAGGAGTAATTCTCAGGGACGGAATGTTGCCAATGTGATTTTGTCTAGTGGAAACCCGGATATCCCAGAGATCTCTACTAGTTCGAGACCTATGTCGCGTGACCCCACTGGATTATCTGGTCCAGAATCGATTATTTAGGCCGCCATCAAATAGCTAGAACATTGCGAAGTGCGACGTTGTACAACAAATAAACAAAAATGTGTGTTTACATCAGCGTTCACAGCGGGAGGTCTAAATGTTTTTTGTAACGGGTTAGAATAGGTCTTCAGCAACCCATGCTTGCCGTAAGAGGCGACTAACGGGATCGGGTGGTCAAGCTTGCTGGTACTTTGGCACGCTGTCAACCAAGACACCGATCATTACCTACGGATCCGTCAAATCGCTTCTCACAGCAAGCAGTGGTTGGTTTGGACCAGCTCTAATCTCCATAACTGAACTTCAATGCTACTAAACCACTTTTATTCTGTTACGGTTGTTCTTTCATATGAAATACAGATCCATACACATGGACTCGTGAGTGCTACCGTCAGAGTACCATAGCACACCACTATCGATACTGCATTGACTCAATAGTGCTACCGTCACAGTACCATAGCACACCACTACCGATACTGCAGTGACTCATGAGTGCTACCGTCACAGTACCATAGCACACCACTACCGATACTGCAGTGACTCATGAGTGCTACCGTCACAATACCATAGCACACCACTACCGATACTGCAGTGACTCAAGAGTGCTCCCGTCACAGTACCATAGCACACCACTACCGATACTGCAGAGACTCATGCATGAGTGCTACCGTCACAGTACCATAGCACACCACTACCGATACTGAAGAGACTCAAGAGTGCTACCGTCACAGTACCATAGCACACCACTACCGATACTGAAGTGACTCATGAGTGCTACCGTCACAGTACCATAACACACCACTACGAATACTGCAGTGACTCAAGAGTGCTACCGTCACAGTACCATAACACACCACTACCGATACTGCAGTGACTCAATAGTGCTACCGTAGTGCTAACAACGTAAGAGTGGAGATCGCCCACCACACAACGACACAATCTGTGACGAAAAGATTTTGATTTTGTACTGAATATTTATGTTCATACTGTAAAAATCTTAATGTGCCATTTAACAGTGTAACATCAGACCCGTGATGTTGAAGCTTATTCGAGGAAATAAAGAATCCCCGTTGATGGTATGCCCTGAAGACGTCTGTTGGCGTGAGCATGAAATATCGATCGACTCCGCAGTCGCGTTCTGTCGCAACAGTTTTCCATTGTCAGACGATATGAGTTAAATGGCCAACGAACAACTGTGAGCCGGGCGTGCAACTGCTGCAGCTGATCTTGTTAATAAAATAGCGACTCGTGAAGATGCGGGGTAGAATAGGTCTTCAGCAACCCATGCTTGCCGTAAAAAGCTATGCTTTTTGTAAGAATCGACTACCGGGATCGGGTGATAGGGCTCGCTGACTTGGTTGATGCATGTCATCATATCCCAATTGCGTGGATCGATGCTCACGGTGTCAATCACTGGATTGTCTGGTCCAGACTCGTTTATTTACAGACCGCCGTCATATGACTGGAATATTGTTGAGTGCGGCGTTTAACAACAGACAAACAATGATATAATTGCTTTAGATGTGTCCTGGTGTGTCGAATTCTGCACAGATGGTAACACCCCTGGCAAAATGTGTTCATTAAAAATAAATATCGCTGTTTTTGCTTATAAAGAAGCCATTTTTGACACCTCGCTGAGAGGAAACACGGTCGGTGATTCATGTTTGTTCCGGTTTTTGTAGGCAAGCTGATCACTGCGGACGTGAGACTGAATGTGAGAGAATGTTTGCAAATCTAATGGAGGTAATTTTCATGGTCACATGAAGTTTGCCAACCTTGAACACACAATGCCAATTAGAAAGTGGTCAATGTATCAAATGTTATATATTGGATAACGCTTCCTAAGTAGAGTACATATTCTAGTACTTTTGGGGGTTGGGTCTCATCCTGGATTGGAACCAACACTGCCAGAGTGAGGCACCTGATTACCAGCAAACAAAGCCAGAGACCTCACCCTCTCAGCCACCGACGCTTCCACAAAAACTGGTAGTCTAGATCACGTACTTTGTGTACCCCTTTGACCAGTTGTCGAACTTTCATTTTAATGGAAGACTGGCTGAGTGGCTGAGTGTGTGAGATCTCTGGCTTTGTGTGCTGGCGATTAGGTGCCTAACTCTGGCAGTGTAGGTTCGAATCCCAGATGGGATCGCTCTGTCTGTTTGTGAATGCAACTATTTGCCATACGTCAAGAAACTATCCTAACGCATCCCCCAATATAAAACTGTTTACATAGTGATTATTTGCCAAGTTTGTTTAAGGACTGGACAGTGAATGAAATCCTTTTTGCGAGCAATGTATACATCATAGGAAAACACTTAAAAAGCCAATCCGTGAAGATCCGGGGTAGAATAGGTCTTCAGCAGCCCATGCCGTAAAAAGCGACTGTGCTTGTCGTAAGCGGCGACTAACGGGATCGGGTGGACAGGCATCACATCCCAATTGCGTGGATCGATGCTATTTTGTCTAGTCCTGACACGATTATTTGGCCGCCGTCCTAAAGCTGGAATATTGCTAAGTGCGGCGTTATACAACAAACAAATATTTAAAGCCTTGTTTGTTTACATCAGCATTCACAGCGGGAGATCTAAATGGTTTTGAACGGGGTAGAATAGGTCCTCAGCAACCCATGCTTGCCGTAAGAGGCGACTAACGGGACTATTTTAAGCAATAGGTTTTCAAGCAAATAGTCACCGCATCGTTGTCTAAAGTATTCTCTCTAAAAAGGGGATAGGATATTCGAAAGTAACAGATGATTACAGAAATACAAACAGGGATCAAGTGATGATAATCGAGAGATAAAAAGGAAGGACTATGTGTAACACGACAATCGACAGAACATGTTGGCGATATATTGCAAGGGTGCAAATAAACATGAAACATGACTGGGTTTGTAGTTAAAAAACGTTTCAGATGACTTGGTCATCAATGGGAATGCCCCCACGATTAGTCAAACATTCGTTTATACATGTTGCATACGAGTGGCATGATCTGGTTCAATCTCCAATTAGCAAAGTGCAATTGCAGCGCCGGGCCCAGTTCGGCTAACGTGGAGGGTGACCTTTGGCGTGCACGTCCCCCGATCATGTCCCAGACGGGCTCTTTTGGGAAAAGGTCTGGAATCATGGCCGGTCAGTGTATGCTGGTGATGTTTGATGCTGGAAGCAGTCAGTGTCGATAGTATACTGTGGGCACGAGCGTTATCGTCTTGAAAGACAAAGCATGTACCTGCATGGAGCGCAAACAGCACAACTATTGGTGCCAGTGTAGTGTCTCGGTTGTACCGTCCAATGCATTATGCAGTGACGTTCTGGCAGTCATAGAGATCCCGCCACATGTCATTACAGACTCATCCCAAAACAGCCATGTTGCCTTTAAATGACGTTCGCATTGATAGTTTCTTACAATATTAATTAATGGTGTGGTTGGTCAAGACTCGATTATTTACAGACACCCGCCATAAAGCTGGAATATTGCTCTGTGCGGTATTTAACAACAAAACAAACATATGATACAGAACGCATCCAGAGAAAACTCTACCCAAACGTAGTAAAACGAAAGAAACCTGTCATTCACTGACGATCCGATCCGATACAAATATGCTCAGACAATGTTTTTACATGCGTTTTCCTATTTGCTGCAGCTTCTTTAAATCAGTCAGAAGTATATTTAACTACCTTGCTAAATTGCAACCTTTTTCACTGACAGCTCGACTTAAACATGTTTGACCTTCTGGCGATAATGCATACATCAAACTATACCTTGATGCTCTGGCACAATTGTAAATTTAAACATTCTAATCTGGCTGTTGTTCCTGCCTAATTATAATTATCTCACAAAACTGATGGGGTCTATATATCGTGATTTATATAAAAACTGCAATACCGTGCAGTTCGGTTGATGAACAAAGTGCATAATGTTAAGTACGCTGAAGGCAGCAACATTTCAGCTATGAAACCTGGCTTTGAGTGTCAAACTTAATTGTTTTTTGTCGCTAAGTTTGACGTTATCATTTCATATATCGCCACTAAACACATCTCCTGTTCGTGACGTATGCACGATATCGTTTGTCGCAGGTGGCAAATACTGGTAACTTTACTTGTATAACCATGCTTGGCGACTTCTTGATTTCGTGCCATCCTCCGCGGCGGGACTTTGCTCTTAATAGCGATCATTGGTTTGTGAAGATGCTAGAGCGGCTGTGATCCCCAGCACCAATTGATTTAACTCCGCTTGGACACGCGTTAGAATTGGTCCTGAGCACTTCGTTCCTTTTATAGGAATCTAAATTGGATCGCACCGTGAAGATCCGGGTGAGAATAGGTCTTCAGCAACCAATATCTTGCAGTAAAAGGCGAATGTGCTTGTCGTAAAAGGCGACTAACTGGATCGGGTGATTAGGCTCGCTGACTAGGTTCAAGCATGTCATTGTATCCCAATTGCGTGGATCGATGTTCATGATGTCAATCACTGTATTGTACGGTCCAGACCCAATAATTACAGACCGCAGTCAAAAAGCTGGAATATTGAGTTCGGCATTAAACATCAAAGAAAACAAAAATGTGGATATGGTTGCCAGACTCGGTGAATTGGTTGACAGCGTGTCAAAATACCCCTTGGGCGTGGTTCGTGGCTTATGGTATCAATCACAGGTTTGACTGGTCCAGATTCCATTATTTAAAGGTCACCGCCTTGTTCTAGATGCTGGAATATCGCCCTGCAACGTGTAATAGTGCTGCTGAAAACAAGACAAACAACCAATTCTGACCTAAGAATGCCTACTGAAGTCAAATGTTGAGCTTTGTCATAGGTTGTCTCGCCAGGTAACTACTGTATCACAGGGTTGTTTTCCATGTCATCATTTCAACATTGTTTGCTGACCGCGCCTTATAACAAGAAACAAACAATCAAATATGCTCATTTTCTCATCTCAAAACAAACATAGATTCGTATTTTAGTTTTATTTGTTTTCGATTTCCCAACCACTCTGTCACAATTCAAAATTGTACAAAAGAAAGAAAAATAGTAGTGGGCGTTTATGAGGAAATATATCACGAACGCCATCCCTGGTGGCCACGATAGGTTACATACAAATGAGCAACTGCAGAATGGAAAATAATTCTAAAAATACAAACCTTGAACCGAAATTAGGATGCCAAACAAACATTTATGGACGACTTTTAGCTCATTTGGGCCCCACAAGTATGTGGGTGAACCTAACCCCTTGCGTGTCTAACATATCCCCTCCGCACCAGCTGAGTCTAAGTATATAAGTACACGAATACTGCATCTAATCTTATGGACAAATGTCAAGTAGATGACTGTGAATATGACAAATATACCAAGCCTGTCCTACATTCACGTTCAAAGCCGTCTTTAACAGCGCCGGCGTCGCCCGAAGACAAGCGGCCATCCAAGAAAAGCCGTGATGCTTATAGAAATGTTCAAGCACGTTGATACGTACACCAAGGCACAATCCTTGCTGGCGGTGGGATAAAAGAATGAAGATAGACTCTTATTACTGTATCGCCTCAAGGTGTTTATCTCAAGGTGAGGCATCCTCCCTGTTGTCACGGATATGTTTAGAATTGTTGGACACTGTACAAGGTTAACCTAATCGTTTCTCCGCTCGATGGGAATTAAGATCCTCCCACGGACCCTGTCCATAAATGAACGTAAGTATATGTTGAGGATGAGGATGAGAGAAATATGTAGTTCACTTCCTTCTTTCTTCAGTAGAAACATATTACCAATGACTTAAAACAACGCTAAAGTTATGTTAGGACCCATTTAATAAAGAATATGGGAAAAACATTTTTCGGTATTTTCTGGATAATAAATTATTTATTTAAAGTAAAACCCCACCTTAAGCAATTTGTTAACCAAAAACTCTGCTTTCATATTTGTTTTGGTAACGGAAGACATGTATAGGAATTAGAATGTCGGCCTCGGTTCGTGTTTAATTTTCCATTGTTTCTTACTTCTTTATATTTTCTAAAACAAATATTTTTTGGCCAATTTTTTATTTTAAAATTTGTCGGCAGAGTTTCAAGTATGTCACATGGGAGGGGGAAATCAAAGTCCTTAATTTTGTGTACTTAAGGTGGACAGTGGCAGTTTTCTCCAGCCGCGAAAGAAAGGTTAATTAACTTTGTAGCCACAAGTTTCATTTGGGGCGTAAACTTAGCCGAGTAATCTAACTCCGTCATGTTTTAACCAGGTTAAGAGTAACGTTTTCTGAGGGAGTTGCTGTTCTCTGTCAATGCCATTTCACTAACAAGCTCAATTATTATCCTTTCTCTGTGACCTTGAAAACAATGTGTTCTTTTCCCCCGATACAATAAGGCGCGCTCATGACCGAGTTTGTGCATGGAGTATTGACATGGTTGTTCTATTTGCAAACGCGCGTAACAGGCAATTCATTGTTTCACGATGTGAGCTTCAAATATTGACAACCCCTTGCGATTGACTGTCTGTTAGACTAGAATTTACAATCGATTAGGGGTACATATCAAAATATGCCACAGAAAACAATCCATGTCGCATTTCTCAAGATTCCAGAAAGATTAGTAATAATTCTAAGCTGTGTAAATTTATTGAGGAGAAATGTAAATTTACTTCCGTTCTTGCATACCGTTAATAATAACGTACGGAAATTGCAGAATATGTCAAAGATAATATGTCAAACAAGAGATCAGCATGACAAATTCTCCCCAGCACAATGCGCAATACGCATGCATCTTGCAGTGGCTCCTAATCGTGTTGACGATCTTATGGCATCGACGTGCGGGCATTGCGCAAACAAGGAATTGTTCGTCACATTTACTTTTTTGACGTTTTGTAAATACGTACCATTATACATAACATTTACAATTATTCCACATCGATTGTAACTATAAACCATTATTTTTCATACATATTATTATGAAACAACAGAAATGTGAAACATTTCACGTAATACATCTAGCTTTTGTGTTGTTTTGTTATTATCTCAAGGACGCTTACATAACATTCGCTAACAATAACAACACTGTTCTGTTTGTTCGTTAAAACTCAGCGAAAACCAAACAATCCATTCAAGGGTAATATGATAGATGCAGCGTAATGACTACTAAATCAGAAGTTGTACATGTGTGCGTTGGCGTGTTGCGTGTTGGCGTGTGTGTATGTACTGAAAATCACGAAAAAATACGATTGATTGTTTGTTGCTTAACGCCGCACTGAGCAATATGCCAGCTATTCTGTAAATAATCTTGTCTGGATCAGACAATCCAGTGATTGACATCATGAGCATTAATCCAGGCAATTGGAATATGATGACATGCATCAACCAAGTCAGCGAGCCTGACCACCTGCCCGTTTGTCGCCTCTTACGACAAACACAGTCGCCTTTTTACGGCAAGCATGGGTTGCTGAATACCTATTCTTCCCCGGATCTTCACGGGTGCGATCCAATTTAGATTCCTATAAAGGAACGAAGTGCTGTGGACCAATTCTTACGCGTGTCCAAACGGAGTTAAATCATTTGGTGCTTGGGATCACTGCCGCTCTCGCATCTTCACAAACCAGTGATCGATATTAAGAGCAAAGTCCCGCCGCGGAGGATGGCACGAAATCAAGAAGTCTCCAAGCGATGGTTATACAAGTAAAGTTACCAGTATTTGCCACCTGCGACAAGCGATATCGTGCATACGTCACGAACAGTTGAAGTGTCAAGTGGCGATACATGAAATGATAACGTCAAACGTACGACAAAAACAATTAAGTTTGACACTCTAACCCAGGTTTCATAAATGAAATGTTGCTGCCTACAGCGTACTTAACATTATGCACTTTGTTCATCAACCGAACTGCACGGTATTGCAGTTTTTATATTAATCACGATATACAGACCCCATCAGTTTTGTGAGATAATTATGATTAGGCAGGGACAACAGCCAGACTAGAATGTTTAAATTTGCAATTGAGCCAGAGCATCAAGATATAGTTTGATGTATGCATTATCGCCAGAAGGTCAAACATATTTAAGTCGACCTGTCGACCTATTCTACGCCGGATCCGAAAAATACGAGTACTCCTTGTTCGCATGAAGTAAATGACGCATTTCGAGCTGGACAAACTGGAGCCACGTTCACTTAATGGAAACAATCACATATATCACAACGCTGTCAAGGCATCAAACCTGTCAAGACAATCCAGTGATTGATATCATTATTGGTTGGTTGGTTTGTTGTTTAAAGCCGCACGCAAAAATATTCCAGCTATTTGACGGCAATCTGTAAATAATCGAGTCTGGACCAGACAATCCAGTGATTAATATCATGAGCATCTATCCACGCAATTGGGATTGATGACATGCATCAATCCCGATAGTCGCCTCTTACGACAAGCATAGTCGCCTTTTACAGCAAACATGGGTTCCTGAAGACCTACTCTACCCCGGATCTTCACGGGTCTTAAATGTAAGTATTACTATGCAATTTTAAGATTATGAAATCGAAATGATTTTGTTTTAAAATGTAAAGTCGTAAATACGTTCACGACAATACTTCTCAAGCGAAAAATATAACATTTCTTCATCAAGATGAAATTTAATGTTTATCAAGTTTGTTTAGTATTATAAACGGGAATTAAGAAGAGGATATACTCCTAACCAGAAGCAATTCTTATTGCTATTTTGCAGATGTTAACTCCAAAGGTATGTCTGATTTTCCGTGATCCATTCATGTAATATTTCTCTTTTGTCTTTTACACCCAGTGGAATCTGTTTCCTTGGATAATCGAGAACTAGTTATTACCTGGCGTTAACGTTTAATATTTATGCAAACTATTCCCCAGTGCATTGCCTACGGAACGATATGGTGCTTATTACCTAATCGTATAAATAGTGTGTAAAGAGTGAGTGAGTGAGTGAGTGAGTGAGTGAGTGAGTGAGAGTTAAATTTTAACGTCGCATCGGCATTATCTCAGCTATAAAGCGACGAGACCAAGTTAATATATTTACAATTTAGTCATTAATGCAAAGTTTTGTTTAAAAACATGTTGTAAAACATATTTGAGCATACTATATTTAGAAACAGTTCATGAAACACATTTGAGCATAACATTATTATATATACAGTTAGTGCATAAAGAAACAACTAAACAACTAAAATACATGGTAACCTGTCAAAAACCTGCCATACATGTCATGCAAGGCAGATATAGCAATGGATGTTTCAGAACTATATCTCTTAAATAGTTGCTATGAAGTTAGAGGAGCCTTCAAGAGTTGCTATAAAGTTTAAGGAGCATTGTTTCCATAACACTATATATGAATTTGAAAATTAATGTCATTATCTCAGTGCGGAAATGACAACATTCGCATCCCAATTTTCCACAGTAATTTTCAGAAGAGTGACCTTATTTTAAGGGAACACTTCATCATACGTAATCATGTTGCATTTCTCATTTTCAATATCCCCCAAATACAATATCGATGTAGTGCGCCCGTGTCTCATTCAGAAATACCACGTCGATATCAAGGCTTGCAACAGCAAGTAAATATTTAAACACGTGGAAAAAACTTGACCAATGTCACTAGTGTAGTTCAATACGTTTCTGATTAGTGTCCAAGACCACCTTATATTGGCAGCCACTGAACCTTTCGAAACATAAACATGCTATCTGTTTAAGAAATACCAAGTACCTCTTCACCTCAAACTCCATCACATTATCAGAGTACAACGGCTAAGATTGTAATAGGGGGTGGTATGTGAGTAGTGTCTTAGACAATCGTGATCAAAGCTTATGGCGATACTAAATACACCTCAAGTGATCCTAGATAACATTGCCCGCAGTCTCGTGTTTGACAAAAAGCCTAGTGACTGCCCCGTGTCTCATTGGGTAAACGGTTGAGCCTCGGGCCCTTTAAGGCGACAAGCGTAAGTACCATGTCTCGTGTTGCATACGTCACACTGTGGAGCGTCAGAGGGCATTGCAAACGGCGGAGTATAAATACTGCGGGCGCTTCGACGATAGAGAGAATATTGCTCTATCGTTAGACAACATCAGACAACCACTTGAATGTACTTGACGTCACTCGACGGTGCTGTGAACAAAAATCACATGCCCAAATACTATTATTCACAAATTGGGGCCTAAGGCGGTGAAGAGAGCCGGAACAGATAATAACAGTTTAATTATTTCTTCGTCGGAGAAAAATACGCTTGAGACGTTCCGAACGAGGCAAGGTGAGACGCGATTGATTCGGCGCTGGAAACTTGCAGTATCGATCTTCGTCGTGTGTTAGTGACGAGTTTCTGATAAATTACCTTCAGAAAAACTATCGACTCCAGCACGATGCGCCATCTTCTTGGACTACAGAAGTGCCGTCTGCCTGAAGGTAGCAACATGGCGCAAGAGCGGGAAGGACAAGTATTGAAGGAGGGTCCCCTCTATCTCATTCAACCCATTGGCAGTAAGGTGAGGAAGGTGCCTGTGTATGTGAAGGTGTACAGAAACAGTTTCGAACATTACGCTGTCATCAGCAAAGAGCAATTCTTCTGCAACAAGTGCACGTTTATCAGCTTGAAGAACTGTTTTGTTTTTCCAAAGGAAGGGCACAAGACCCAGCTGAGAATTGTGCCCAATAACATTGAGGGGAATGCCGTTGTTTTCGATATAGGGGATACTAGGGAAGTGACGGCATGGATGGACGCTTTGCAGAGTGATTACATGCCGAGCTCTCCCCAGAGAATCTCCATCTCACCAAACCTATCGCCTGTTATTCCAAGAGCACCAATTCTACAAACGCTTACAGAAACAGACGAGGAGGAGTGAGGAGGGATCAGTGAAGAAAGGATCTCTCCAACGGACCATATGTCAGAAATGATTACTATGACTATTATGGCATCAAATACCTCTTGACGTGGCCAGCATTTCATTTTGAAACGGGGACGGCGGGTCGCCATTTTCGAGAATATTGAAGAATCTTCCTATCGAATGACATCGCAGTAAAATCATGTTGATGTGTCATTTTTCTGGCCAATTACATCTCATGACGATGTAAACACCAAGGGAGTGTCATCGAATTCGGTTGGCCACGGCTCATGTCGCGGAAGTGTACTGTACTGTAAAACTGTTCTCAAGTGTGACAATTATGACAACAAATCACCTACACTTCAGGTTACTATGATAAAGGAGAGCACGAAGTTTCGACGATATGTCAAAGTGGTGTCATGTTGAGTCCTTAAAAGGACATGTCATGGCTGGTGGCGACGTTTTGTAAGTGTTTACCTTAATTGCGTCACACCGGTTCTGTTATACTGTTTCACAATGTTTATGTTTCACGTTGAATATACATGTTGGTTTAACTTTGGATAGTGTCACATACACAAGCGTACGTTTTATGACGAATAACTCTCGAATGTTTCTTTCGTTAATCATGCTGTCTGGATTATGTATCTGAGAATTTCAAATTGATGATGTTTCTACTATTAGAATCTATTTTCTGTACGAATCTATGTTTTTATGAACACTAAATTATGTTCAGATTCTTGCCCGGTGTATTTAGTAGGTATTTTGATCAACGTTGAATTATATGACGTAGGAAACCATTGTTACGTTCAGTTGACGTTGTGTGTTGACTGTGGACCACTGAATCATTTTATCTGGAAAATTATATTTTCACAAGTTTAATGTTGTATTTGTTACAGCATATCCACTGATAGGGATATCTATTGTTTGCATGGTGATTTTGTACAAATGACTAATGTTTATAATAAAGAAATAAAACTAAAGCATGTTTCCTTTATTAATAAACATATTTTAGAAACCTTAACAACAGGTAAATATCATTGACTCGAACTCCGTGGGGTCGTTCATCGAATTATGCACGGTTCGAGACAGCCGGTTTGTCATAACATTCCACGTACCACAAAATTACATCGTTATGAACGATATTTCGAGTTATTGGAGTTCGAGATAACGAGATTGCTCTGTAAGTAATGAATGTCGACGGCTCAAAGAACGTCACGGATGGTCTTAGTCCAACCTGATCGTCTCAGGAAGTGACAAGGCTCTATATTATAACATTGATAAATGTTGAACACTTGGTCTTGATGGCAAGTTGAGAATGTTCATTCATTGACATTGAAGGTTGTATGGATTAGAATATAAACCGAAACTTTATGGGGGAAATGTTAGTCGTTTATCAGTTTGGATCACTTGGAGCAAAAACAGTGTTACTAACGATCACTCGATTTCTATACTCCATTGTTTCTGCTATTATTGCAGACCTTGAGGATCTTGGTTATCTCACCATTGTGTCCAGGTCATATGGAGTATACCGACCTTACCAGTATCATACATTTGGCCACGAACAACCAGATTATAACATCATAATTTATTCGTTTGTATTGGTTGTTTGTTGTTTAACGCCACACTCAGCAATATTCCAGCTATATGACGGCGGTCTGTAAATAATCCGGACCAGACAATTCAGTGATTGATATCATGAGCATCGATCCACCCAATTAGGATCGATGACATGCATCAACCAAGTCAGCGAGCCTGATCACCCGATCCCGTTAGTCGTCATTTGCGACAAGCATAGTCGCATGGGTTGCTGAAAACCTATTCTACCCCGGACCCACGGGTCTCGTTTGTATTGGCATTGATTGACTAAAGAACACTTTAGTGGTATTTTATTACTTTATTACACAGAAACGGATTTTTTATCATGAAAAGTGTGTGTAAAGTTTCGATGTTGCTATTCGGAGCTTATCAAGGGACGACATAGAAACGTAAACAGACTAAACAACCCTTTTGGTTTCAACCGTGACTGTAGAAAGGCGGTAGGTTAGTCAAGCCCCTATTGCTTTTCCCCGTCACGCCGAATACCCGGGTTCGATTCCCAATACGAGTGCAATATGTGCAAACCGGTGTAAGACCATACTTTAGAGTCCCGAACCTACTACACACAAGACATGATAGAACATCGATGTTGGCATTGGGTTACACAATGTTTAGTATTTCCGTGTACTTGGTAACCATCTGACGTCACAAAGCAGTTATTCCATTGTTCATCCACCTCTTGGATGTAAATCCAAGTGTTTTTCGTCTTCCTTCGTAGAAAACTCTTGACCCTTTTCAGGCATTCGCCTCTCTTCTCGAACCCCTGGCCCATGTGTCGCCTATGCAATAGATTATAACATATTTCTGTTGAAACATCCTTTCACAAAATGAGTTTAATACAAGTTGCCTTAGATTGTTTAATAGGCATTACTTAGAAGTTGACGGATGACAAGGAAGACACAATTTTATTTTATGGATAACAACTTCTTTAATACTTTTAGACAACTGTATTTACCAACAACATTATGCCATAATCCAAATATGCATAAATTTAAAACGCTGCTGCCATCCTCATGTAAACAATTACTTGGAAAACTATGTAAATACCTGTATTACAGCTATGACAGAAGACGTAATTATGAAAAGTCTGTAAATCTGTAAATTTGTACCTGACATTACCTTTTTCATGTACCACACTATTTCAAATGTATATATTGTATATGGGACAGTGGTCTTAGTACAAATAAAAGACTTCTTCTTCTTCTTAATATTGTAAAAAGTGACGTTTCGGTAAAGGTCCTTATACCGTTGTCAAGCAAGACGGAATATATTTAGTAGGTGGAGTTGCCTTAGTTACCTTAGACCTCGGTGTTAAACGTTACGAATGAAACGATTCAATACTTTCATAAAAAGATTAAGTTTTAGAAACACGTACTAATCATTCTTTTATCATGGTATCCTTCCTTTAAAGAATAATGGTGTTATCATTGAATCATATTTCATTTTTTTCTGAAACATCGGCCTTGAGTTCAATGTGTAGGTGTACGAGTACAGAGGGCAAACTCCAGTGGCGTTTTCTGACACCTGGTCGTGTATACAATGTCACCAATGCCAGCAGGGACTACATGAGTGCGACCTTTACTTGAGGATTACCATTTCACAGCGAGTGCCAAAAAGAATGTCAGACAACATGTGCAGCTTTCCTCATCGACTGCGTGTATTTGGCACTGATGGACACTTGCACTAGTTGTATCGGCTTCAAAAACATTATTTCACAACTTATTTTTGGAGTTGTTTGCTTTACTTCCCTTGCTTATGACAGTACCATGTTCCAAAACGCCAGAAATACAGTTCGCGTTTAACAAACCTTTACCAGTTTTAGTCTGGGAATTAAGGCATCCTTTCGAAAACTAAAAATATATTAATGGCCGCGCTGCAGCGTGTATGTTTGGTGGCAGCTTTGACGGAATTGAAATAATTGATTATTTCACAACGCACATGGACTGGTTCCAGCATATCCCGCGAACACATGCACACTCACAATTACATGCGCGCACGCACGCACGCACGCACGCACGCACGCTCACACACACACACACACTATACTGACTCCGAGTCGACCAGTCCTTGTTTTATGCCCTCAGTGGGGTCAAACCACGGTAGCAACAAGTACAATCTTTTAACATCTATTGGTATAACGCGGCTAGGGGATCGAACCGCCGACCTCCTGCTCTCAAAACAGACGCTCTATCCACTTCATCTACTAAGGCAGTCGCTGATAGACGCACCTCCACACGTCTACCTGGAGAGTTCAGGCAGTAGGTACTTCTATATTACAGAGCGCCATTGCGAAATGACACTGGTGAATAATTAGGACAAGTCACAGTAGACAGGTCGATGGATGGCGGCCATTATAAGGTTTCTTTGAACCTGTGTTCACGAAATATGAAGCCTGAAGAGCTAAGAAGACTCTAACAATACTTAAGAGAGCTTCTTAATGGGGATATCCACTCTGTGTAGTTGACAGTGATAGTGGGTCGATGTTGGTTAATAGCCACAGATGTCTTACGACGAACGTTGGCGGGTAAAACAGGACGCGACTAGATACAGGGGCCCGTGGGGCTAACGTAGGATTCTCATCGCCCTTGTTATAAGGCAGTCAAGATTTTGGACACGTACAATTCATCAGTAGGCAGTAATTATTTTACTTAGTATAAACTCGAATATGTTTCAAAATCATATTAAGTGATTACATATAAATGGTAAAACATAATATTTATTATTTTTTATGCTTTCGTTTTGAATTCGTGTTTTCGACACGTCGATGGGCAAGAAACACTTACCTTTTGTGAATGACGTGTGCTGCACCTAGTGTTATCACTATTTTTTAGTTATCAATTCATATATTTGTCATTACATTTTTGCCTTTTAAATCCCAAGGGAATATGTTTTTCTTGATAATCGAGACTGTTCGATTGTTTTCTGGCGTTATCGTCTTGAATTTAGCAAACAGCTCAGACCTACTACACTCTCAGCGCTTTCATTTACAATGCTTTGTGGCAACCTATTATAGACCAAGCGTGAGTCTTATCACCGGACGCTTCTCGGTATGGTTACAAATAATTATTGAGCCACACACGAAGGAAGGAAGATCTAAACTAACACATGACCTAAATACATCACACTGGAACTTCCTTTCTGCGCACGACAGCAGTACAATATTTTGACAAGACCACCGAGCATAGATTGTACTGTCTCGTGGTTTCGATCAGAGGCTATAACCCAAGCTGTTTATGAAATGTCTGCTTGCTTGTTGGTTGTTTAAAGCCGCACACATAGCGATATTCCAGCGGTCTGTAACTAATCTAGTCTGGACCAGACAATCCAGTGATTGACACCATGAGCATCGATCCATCCAATCGGGATACGATTACATGCATCAACCAAGTCAGCGAGCCTGTCCACTCGATCCCGTTAGTCGCCTTTTACGGCAAGGGTGGGTTGCTGAAGACCTATTCTAACCCTGATCTTCACGGATCGTTTATGAAATGACACCTGGTTGGCTCCGTTGAAGAACGATTTAGTGTTTACCCAGGTGTTTTTGATTCGTTTAACGCTTCTCAGTAAAACCACCAGTAGCCTCCTTGGTGATGGCACATAGGTCTTATTCGCAAAGACGGTAATTGGTCACCGTGATCGGCAGTAGGCAGTTTTATCTCAAACAAGGCATTCCAGTGGAAGTTTAACCGAAAGTCGCAAGGCAACAAACGTCTCCAGCAGACTCAGGCTAAATGTAAAACAATGAACCATATAGCTCAGTCAATGAACATCACTTTTAGCAGGGATTTCTTATGACAACAAATATATTGTGTCGCTATTTACACCAACAACAGAGATAATTGAAAAAGCTTACTATAAATATGTTCATTTACATGCCTAGGTTACTATTATTTAACTTAACCATGATCATGTGCGTGTTGGTGTGTGTTGTGTATGTGTGGTATGTGTGCGTGTTTCCAACGTTCTGAAAATAATAAAGTATTGACAAGAGTGAGTGAGTTGGGTTTAACGCCGCTTCTATCAGTATTACAGTCATATCGCGGCGTGTAAGCTTAATGTGTGTGGGGGGGTCCACGCAGTCCTAGACGCCTCTTACTACATAGTTTGATTGGAATCCCCACTCATTGACACGTGATATAGTAAGTGAGAATGGTTTTACGCCTCAAGTAGCATTATTCCATCAATATCACGGCGGGCGACACCAGAAATTGGCTTCTCACATTGTACCCATGTGGAGAATCGAACCCGGATCTTCGGCGTGACCAGCGAACACTTTAACCACTTGGCTACCCCACCGCCCCATGCGTGATATAATCGTGACTGTGTTGAAAACAGCATTACAATGCCTCTGGGTGTGTGGTGTATTCGTCTTCCATACACATACCAGAACAAATATCACCAATCGACACAAAGTCATGCCTTTATTAAATCTATATAAAGAAGATCACATTCTAGAGCTAGCGTATTTGTTTCTAACGCCTGTACTCGACGAGAAGCCGCATGGTGTCCATAAAATAAAACAGACACGTGAAAGTAAAATAAACACACACTGATATTTCCGGTAGCATGTAATCCCTCGTACATTCCTAAATCTGGGCTTGCATGATGTATAAACATCAATAATCACATATATATGCCACGCTGGAACTCTTTTATACGCCGATGGCTTTTGAGATTACACGTTTTGCTCCGATAAATGTCATCGCTTTTGATCATTCTTGCCGAAATACAACACAATAAAGTGCACTGATTTGGGATTTGAAAGTTCAAGTAAAAAAGTAAATCTTTCCCTGTCAGAGAGTTGCACTAGGAACAGATATTGCACAATATAGACTGTTGTTGTCTTAAAAGCTCAAGGGAGCTGATGACGGTAAAACCTCTGTTTGTACACCGTGTGCACAGATATTGACAAGAGTCTGCTTTCATTGCGTGTGGTCAACGTTGTTAATATAATCGCCAGCGCCAGAGATTTTCATACGAAACAGATTTTGTTGAAAATTATATGAATGGGTCACTGATAATCAGTTATGACATCAGGTGTTCTCAAAAAGCATGTTCTACAACGTCTTAATACTTTGGCTAACGCAGGGTTATGTGTGCACGGGTATCGGGGCTGAGAGGGGACATCGATTTCTCGCGTTCAATTAGGGCAGCAATAAAGAGATAGCACGAAATGAGAAAGCGGTAGCACGAGACGAGAAAGTGATGACAAGAGACGAGAAAGCGATAAAGCAATAGAGCCAGAAACCAAGAAAGTGAGAAAGCGATAGAGCGAGAAAGCAATAGAACGAGGCGACAAAGCGGTAGAAGGATACGAGACAGCGAGAAAGCAATGGAGCGAGAAAGCAATAGAACAATACGAGAAAGCGATGGAATGATACGAGAAAGCGAGAAAGCAATGGAGCGAGAAAGCGATAGAACAATACGAGAAAGCGATGGAATGATACGAGAAAGTGATGGAACGAGAAAAGAGTTAGAGTGATAGATTGGGGGTTAGATTTGATAGATAATAGTTTTTTGATTTATGCATTTGAGTTGCTATAAAGGCCCCTGCTCACATCGCTATTCAATCTTCTATTTACCAGGGGTATTATTTCTGATGCATGATCAGCTGGTTTTATTAAGTCTATATACATACAAGAGAAAGGGTGATCCGCCAGACCCTGCTTCTTATCGACCTATCACAAAACTGAGGGTCTTTGTAATTTATTCACTGGTATTTTAAACACTAGATTAACTAACTATTTAAATGTGAATAACATATTATCGCCAGCCCATGCTGGATTTCGTAAAGGATTTTCTACAACTATATATTTTTGTTTTGAATATGCTAATAAGTATACTAAAAAATAGCAAAGAAAAATTATATTGTGCATTCACCGACTTTTCAAAAGCTTTTGATAATGTTTGGGGGATTGGTCTCTAGTCAAAATTGTTAAATTCTAGAATTAAATGTTTAACACTAGTTAAAAATGTACAGTGACATTAAGTCATGTGTGCAAATAGGTAAACACTCTTCTTGTTTCTTCTCAAGTTACACTGGAGTTCGCCAGGGAGAAAATTTGTCTCCCCTTCTATTTTCAATAGTCGGCTTCCCTAAGCAAAATTGTTAAATTCTAGAATTAAATGTTAACACTAGTTAAAAATGTACAGTGACATTAAGTCATGTGTTCAAATAGTACAGTGGCATTAAGTCGTGTGTTCAAATAGTACAGTGACATTAAGTCATGACTGATTAAGTTACATAGTTATGTGAAAGAATCGGGTGTCCTCTGTCGTCTTTGAACAGCATATAGTTAGATTGTAACCTGATTTATTTAGAGGGTATTGCAATGACCCGCCACGTGCTGACGGCGTAATGGTCACTTTGAACACAGGCGACCCCTATAGTGTCTTTTCTCTCTCTTTTCCAAATAACTTCCAGTGTAAGCGCACCGGAACTACGTCATCAAGCCCAGTGACTCATCACTCTCTCTATTGGCCTACTTAATGGTCCAAAACACATTAGTGGAAAGAGGCCAGGAGGGTACTCATGTGTATGAGTCAGGGATATAAATATTATATTATATAAAATACATATTTTATCTTATCCTGACTCATACATTTGCTTGAATCTCACAGTAGGAGGTGGGTTCCATTTGTGTGTGTGATAAACGTCGATCTGACCTAAAAAACAAGATGTGAACGTTGGTTAATTTTATACGTTATTTTCTTCTTTTATCTTTTATTGGGACACAACCTTCCTTTTTTGTGAGCAGCAAAATTGGAAGTAAATCTCATCGATTTGCGGAATTTTAAGGTATCCAAGATTCTAAAAACTTGTTCGCCTTAAACGATTATGATGTTAAGAGCAATAAATTAAACAGAATCGTTTCTCACTTGCTGAATTACATAGTAATTCAAGGGGACATGGACTGGCGGCCGTTGATCAGGTACAATAACCTGACGTGAACGAGTCTACGTGACATTAGGTGTGTCTGATCTTTAGTATCCTCTGGTAGAATTCGTGAGATGTGTGCCATAACTAATGGTCCGAATTGGTGAATGCCAGCTATGTCTTCAGTGGCAAGGACTCTGAGATAGTGATTGGCAAAGACTGTATCTGATTTCCAGGAACAGCCTTCCATGGTTGTTGGTATGGAGCAGTTGCCGTAAAAATGCCAACATAGAGGCTACAACTGAGGCTGAATGGGGGTCCAATCCTGCTGCTTTGTATGCTCTAACAACGACAGCTCTCATCCAAAATGAAAAAGTTGTTCAGGATACTTTTGCGTGTATATTCCTTGATAAAGGAATATGAAGTCATATAAAACCTTGTCTTCGAGGTTAAGACTTTTGTAGGTATATTGCTTCACGGCGAAAAAGCTATAACACGAGGCTAGAAAGCGAGATTGCTCGTGTTTTTACGTGTTTGTCTCGCGTTATCGCTTTCTCGTCTCATGCCATCGCTTTCTCGTCTCATGCTATCGCTTTCTCGTCTTGTGCTATCGCTTTCTCGTCTCGTGGCATCCCTTTCTCGTCTCGTGTTATCGCTTTCTCGCAAAGCTAATTGAAGGAGAGAAAGCGATGCCCCCTCTTCCGCCGCCATACACGGGTCGACTGAAAGCGACGAGTCACCAGCTACATGTTGTTGACCTTAGAGCCCGGGTCGTCAGACTCTGTGATTTGTCCGACCGCTGCTGCCTCCTCTGACATTGTTAACTGAGTCGCTCTGTCTCCTGTTACCAGGTATGGGTTTTGTCAGTGAATTTGTTATGATAAAACATTTATCAGACGAATGACCAACTATTTTGTTATTTTCCATAACACATAAATTACAACACTTTACAGTGATTGAAAGTCGTGACATATCTCATTGTGTGTCATAGTTACAAGACAACGTTTATCGCTCTTTTGGCATTTCGAGTAATTAGTTCTGTGAAACAAGAGGTCAGAGTCAGTATGTTCTTCAGGTGGGGATTGGCGACTATGAATCATCTTAACATGCACGTATGAGAAAGGGGAGGTATCACAGTAGATTAAGATTCCGACAAAGAGTATGAATTATATTATATGACATAATAAAACCCCGAGAATTAGTCTTGTCCTCTTTAATGATGTGTTTCAAATCATAAAATCCTAGTTTTTTTATAAATGTATATACAAAAATGTATTACCATTTCATTGTGTTTGTTTGCATGTTCAAGATCAATTGAGTAGTTACTCGTATTTATAGGTTGTCACAATACAGTAAAGTCTGCTCCTTTCTAAAGTAACACTGTTGAGTCTCATGTCATAATATCCACGACGCATTTCTTGTCTAGGAAACCGATTGTTAGGTCGTTGCGAGGCATCTGCAAATGAGTGTAAGAAAAATACTAATGAACCGAACGAACCATGATTATATATTGATTGTAAACTGCAGACTTGATTGTAGCCTTGGGCCGTGGGCATAAACAGTCTTGAAGTAATGAGGTAGTCTAGTTGCTGGTTGTTATTTTCTAGTTTGTCTGTCCTTGAGGGCAGAACATTGTAATAACGGAATCCATTCAAGAGACTGAACATGACATTCAACATCAGTTTGTCAATTTCATACAGGTACCATTTTAATGATAACACTGTCAATAGAACATTTAATAATTGACGCCAAAAAGGGTATTATAAAGTGTGCTTTTTCATTAAGACTTTTCGAAATTCTTCGGACAAGCATTAATGAAAGGACATTCATTTGAAGATGAATGAGTGTAAATGGGCGTTGGCTCGAATCCTCTGTTCATTCCAATAAGTATACTGGGTCTGTCACGTGACATGTATCAATTAGCAACATCAGCAACATAACAGGACAACTGACATTAGAGTTTCACGAGACGCCGACAAAACATGTTGGGGATGTCAAACCCATGTCCATGTCTTATTGAGGCTGAATTTTAAGCTTTTCTGGCAGCGTTTTTCAAGCTAATAGTTGAACATGAGCACGTTTTCTAACAATATCACGGCGGGCGACACCAGAAATCGGCTTCTCAAAAAAGCATGTTCTACAACGTCTTGATACTTGGCTAACGCAGGTTTATGTATGCAAGGGTATCGTGGCTGAGAGGAGACATCGATTTCTCGCCTTCATTTGCGGGGTTAGTCCCTAGCCAAAATTGCTAAATTCTAGAATTAAATGTTTAACACTAGTTAAAAATGTACAGTGACATTAAGTCATGTGTTCAATCAGTACAGTGACATTAAGGCATGTGTTCAAATAGTACAGTGACATTAAGTCATGTGTTCAAATAGGTAAACACTCTTCTTGTTTCTTCTCAAGTTACACTGGAGTTCGCCAGGGAGAAAATTTGTCTCCCCTTCTATTTTCAATAGTCGGCTCCCTGTTACAAGTTACAAGTAGCAATGCTTAATAAAAGGTCCAATAAAATTAAAATTTTAAATGATTTTAACACATCTTTTAATGCATATTTATGAAGACATCTCCTCGATTGTAAGGTCGTCCATGTTCATGCAAGGCGCATAATTTGGATGTTTGCGTGTTTTATAGGAGAATGATACTCACACACGCGTTATTTGTAATATGAAGAGCAAGCAATGATTGCTTAGCTGTATGATGTTCATAAAACACTTTTGTTTAACCGTATATTACGCTTACGCAATGCCACAGCCTGCCGAAAATCAACATCTATGTGTCATGGTGTGCCGTCATGTCGCAAAAGTGAAGTTTGCCAGACATTTTAATGTTCATCGACACTCAACATCGTCTCTTTGGAGATTATATCTTCAGCAGGTTTACAGTCATGACTTGCCACGGGTTGGCCGTCTGCGCGATAACGTTTAAGCGACGTTGGCGTTACTCAACGTCGTCAGTTTGGGGTCGGAATTGTAATGTTATTGGGTTGCACCACAACTCATGGGAGAACCCGTGAAGATCCGGGGTAGAATAGGTCTTCATCAACCCATGCTTGCTGTGAAAGGCGACTATGCTTGTCGTGAGAGGCGACTAACTGGATCGGGTGGGCAGATCCCAATTGCGTGGATCGATGCTCATGTTGTCAATTACTGGATTGTCGGATCCAGACTCGATTATTTACAGACAGCCGTCATATAGCTGGTATATTTCTGAGTGCGGCGTTATACAACAAACAAACAAAACAAACATGGGAGAACACAACTCATCATTGTAAATGGTAATTTGAATGGCGTACGCTACCGGGACGACATCGTTCGAGATCATGTTCTGCCCTTTGTGTAAATGCTGGGACGTGATGTGACGTTGCAACAAGATAGTGCCCGTCCAGACGTTGAACGTTTTGGAACAGACTTCTTGACAGCCCAACATAACCTCTCCCCCACAGAACATGACCGGGATTAGATAAACCGACGCCTACGACAGGACCAGAACAGGCCAGTAATGCTTGCTCAGTTGGGCCAATCTTTGGTTGACATTTGGAAACAACATCCCCATGCTGTTTTCAATTATCTGATGTCTGCAATGCGCCGCCGCTGCCTCGTCTGTCATTGCTAAGTTAGTTGTCGCTCTGTCTCCTCTTACCAGGTATGGGTTTTATCAGTGAATTTGTTGTGATAAAACATGGATCAGACAAATGACCAACTAGTTTGTTATTTTCCATAACACATAAATTACAGCAACCTTTACAGTTAGTGCTTTCCGTCAGTATAGTTTCACTGAACTAGATAGAGAGGTCGGACACTGTGACATGGCTGACACTGTGTCATACTGTCCCAGTGGCGTGTATGACTACGCTCTGATCTGTTTCTCATGCTAACTGTGATACAACGAGCACGTTGCCTTTGCAACCAATCGATAATATGTATATTTCATGTTGTCTTCATGAACAATATGATCTGCTTGTCTCAGTCCCCGATAAATCTGTCAACGCAGAATCTCTTGTGGTCGTAAAAGCCGCGTGATAAAAAGTCGAGACATCTCTCATTGTGTGTCATAGTTACAAGACAACGTTTATCGCGCTTTTGGCTCCCACTTTTCTACCTGTTCCCAAGCGCCACCGTTATAAAGCTGTGTTAATGCGAAATATGACGTCACATTTGGTTCTCTAAATCGAAATCACAGCAAGTCTATCTCATTATTTACTCCTTCTCTCCTGTATCCGATGCAAATCAAAGTTTGAAGCACCTTACGTTGCAATCCACTGTGCCCATAATAAAACTGCACGCCGGAGGAAAAAAACAGGTTGACGTAGCCTAATCCGACACGACTGGCTGCTGGAAGCGACGTCTGAGTTGACACATACCTAGGATTACAATCAGCTTGTAGTTCATTTATCGACAACGGGATTAACGAAGATCTCCAGGGAGTCCGTTGCATCCGGGTGTCCATTAGAGATTCGGTTTCAGTTCCCGACAGTAGGAAGCTCTTGTCTGAGACCAAATCTGCTGACATTTCGAGTAATTAGTTTTGTGAAACACGAGGTCAGAGTCAGTATGTTCTTCTGATGGGGATTGGCGACTATGATTCATCTTAACATGCACGTATGAGAAAGGGGAGGTCGGTTAGGTATCATAGTAGGTTATGATTCCGACAAAGAGTAGGGTACGTACCCCCAATTGGGTATCATGTTTCCAAAATAAATTATTTGACATAATAAAACCCCGAGATTTTGTCTTATCCACTTTAATGATGTGTTTCAAATCATAAAATCCTGGTATTTTTATAAATGAATATACAAAAATATTTCATTGTGTTTGTTTGCATGTTCAAGATCAGCTGAGTAGTTACTCGCATTTATAGGTTGTCACAATACAGTGAAGACTGCTCCTTTCTAAAGTAACACTCTTCTTGTTTCTTCTCAAGTTACAGTGGAGTTCGCCAAGGAGAAAATTTGTCTCCCCTTCTATTTTCAATGGACGCTAAAAGAAAACGCACAAATATAAGACCGTGTTTTGCAATACAATCAGTCATGACTGATGAAGTTATATACTTATATGAAAGAATCGGGTGTCTTCTGACTTCTTTGAACAGCATATAGTTAGATTGTAACCTGATTTATTTAGAGGGTATTGCCATGACCCACCACGTGCTGACGGCGTAATGGTCACTTTGAACACAGGCGACCCCTATAGTGTCTTTTCTCTCTCTTTTCCAAATAACTTCCAGTGTATGCGCACCGGAACTACGTCATCAAGCCCAGTGACTCATCATTCTCTCTATTGGCCTACTTAATGGTCCAACACACATCAGTGGAAAGAGGCCAGGAGGGTACTCATGTGTATGAGTCAGGGATATGAATATCATATTATATAAAATACATATTTTATCTGATCATGACTCATACATTTGCTTGAATCTCACAGTAGGAGGTAGGTTCCATTTGTATGTGTGATAAACGTCGATCTGTCCTAAAAAAACAAGATGTGAACGTTGGTTAATTTTATACGTTGTTTTCTTCTTTTATCTTTTATTGGGACACCCCCTTCCTTTTTTGTGAGCAGCAAAATTGGAAGTAAATCTCATTGATTTGTGGAATTTTAAGGTATCCAAGATTTTAAAAACTTGTTCGGCTTAAACGATTATGATGTTAAGAGCAATAAACTAAACAGAATCGTTTCTCACTTATGTGCTGAATTACATAGTAAAACAAGGGGACATGGACTCGCGGCCGTTGATCAGGTACAATAACCTGACGTGAACGAGTCTACGTGACATTAGGTGTGTCTGATCTTTAGTATCCTCTGGTAGGATTCGTGAGATGTGTGCCATAACTAATGGTACGAATTGGTGAATGCCAGCTATGTCTTCAGTGGCAAGGACTCTGAGATAGTGATTGGCAAAGACTGTATCTGATTTCCAGGAACAGCCTTCCATGGTTGTTGGTATGGAGCAGTTGCCGTAAAAATGCCAACATAGAGGCTACAACTGAGGCTGAATTGGGGTCCAATCCTGCTGCTTTGTATGCTCTACAAACCACAGCTCTCATCCAAACTGAAAAAGTTGTTCCGGATACTTTTGCGTGTATATTCCTTGATAAAGGAATATGAAATCATTTAAAACCTTGTCTTCGAGGTTAAGACTTTTGTAGGTATATTGCTTCACGGCGAAAAAGCTATAACACGAGGCTAGAAAGCGAGATTGCTCGTGTTTTTACGTGCTTGTCTCGCGTTATCTCTTTCTCGTCTCGTGCTATCGCTTTCTCTTCTCGTGCTATCACTTTCTCGTCTCGTGCTATCGCTTTCTCGTCTCGTGGCATCCCTTTCTCGTCTCGTGCTATCGCTTTCTCGCAAAGGTAATTAAAGGAGAGAAAGCGATGCTCCCTCTTGGCCGCCATACACGGGTCGACTGAAAGCGACACGTCACCAGCAATATGTTGTTGACCTAAGAGCCCGGGTGGTCAGGCTCTGTGATTTGTCTGACTGGATGTCATCGGGCCCCGATGTCGTGGTTTGTTGCTAATGCTTTCAGTCCTTTATCGGCTCTGTCCGATGGGTCGGATACATTCTAAGTTGCAAGTAGCAATGATTAATAAAAAGTCCAATAAAATTAAAATTTTAAATGATTTTAACACATCTTTTAATGCATATTTATGAAGACATCTCCTCGATTTTAAGGTCGTGATTCATAGTTCACGTCCATGTTCATGCAAGGCGCACAATTTGGATGTTTGTGTGTTTTATAGGAGAATGATACTCACACACGCGTTATTTGTAATATGAAGAGCAAGCAATGATTGCTTAGCTGTATGGTGTTCATAAAACACTTTTGTTTAACCGTAAATTACGCTTACGCATTGCCACAGCCTGCCGAAAATCAACATCTATGCGTCATGGTGTGCCGTCATGTCGCAAAAGTGAAGTTTGCCAGACATTTTAATGTTCATCGACACTCAACATCGTCTCTTTGGAGATTATATCTTCAGCAGGTTTACAGTCATGACTTGCCACGGGTTGGCCGTCTGCGCGATAACGTTTAAGCGACGTTGGCGTTACTCAACGTCGTCAGTTTGGGGTCGGAATTGTAATGTTATTGGGTTGCACCACAACTCATGGGAGAACCCGTGAAGATCCGGGGTAGAATAGGTCTTCATCAACCCATGCTTGCTGTGAAAGGCGACTATGCTTGTCGTAAGAGGCGACTAACTGGATCGGGTGGGCAGATCCCAATTGCGTGGATCGATGCTCATGTTGTCAATTACTGGATTGTCGGATCCAGACTCGATTATTTACAGACAGCCGTCATATAGCTGGAATATTTCTGAGTGCGGCGTTAAACAACAAACAAACAAAACAAACATGGGAGAACACAACTCATCATTGTTAATGGTAATTTGAATGGCGTATGCAACCGGGACGACATCGTTCGAGATCATGTTCTGCCCTTTGTGTAAATGCTGGGACGTGATGTGACGTTGCAACAAGATAGTGCCCGTCCAGACGTTGAACGTTTTGGAACAGACTTCTTGACACCCCAACATAACCTCTCCCCCACGGAACATGCCCGGATAAGATAAACCGACGCCTACGACAGGACCAGAACAGGCCAGTAATGCTTGCTCAGTTGGGCCAATCTTTGGTTGACATTTGGGAACAACATCCCCATGCTGTTTTCAATTATCTGATGTCTGCAATGCGCCGCCGCTGCCTCGTCTGACATTGTTAACTGAGTCGCTCTGTCTCCTCTTACCAGGTATGGGTTTTATCAGTGAATTTGTTGTGATAAAACATGGATCAGACAAATGACCAACTAGTTTGTTATTTTCCATAACACATAAATTACAGCAACCTTTACAGTTAGTGCTTTCCGTCAGTATAGTTTCACTGAACTAGATACAGATGTCGGACACTGTGACATGGCTGACATTGTGTCATACTGTCCCAGTGGCGTGTATGACTACGCTCTGATCTGTTTCTCATGCTAACTGTGATACAACGAGCACGTTGCCTTTGCAACCAATCGATAATATGTATATTTCATGTTGTCTCCATGAACAATGTGATCTGCTTGTCTCAGTCCCTGATAAATCTGTCAACGCAGAATCTCTTGTGGTCGTAAAAGCCGCGTGATAAAAAGTCGAGACATCTCTCATTGTGTGTCATGGTTACAAGACAACGTTGATCGCGTTTTTGGCTCCAACTTGTCTACCTGTTCCAAAGCGCCGCCGTTATAAAGCCGTGTTAATGCGAAATATGACGTCACATTTGGTTCTCTTAATCGAAATCACAGCAAGTCTATCTCATTATTTACTCCTTCTCTCCTGTATCCGATGCAAATCAAAGTTTGAAGCACCTTACGTTGCAATCCACTGTGTCCATAATAAAACTCCACGCAGGAGGAAAAAACAGGTTGACGTAGCCTAATCCGACACGACTGGCTGCTGGAAGCGACGTCTGAGTTGACACATACCTAGGATTACAATCAGCTTGTAGATCATTTATCGACAACGGGATTAACGAAGATCTCCAGGGAGTCCGTTGCATCCGGGTGTCCATTAGAGATTCGGTTTCAGTTCCCGACAGTAGGAAGCTCTTGTCTGAGACCAAATCTGCTGACATTTCGAGTAATTAGTTCTGTGAAACACGAGGTCAGAGTCAGTATGTTCTTCTGGTGGGGATTGGCGACTATGATTCATCTTAACATGCACGTATGAGAAAGGGGAGGTCGGTTAGGTATCATAGTAGGTTATGATTCCGACAAAGAGTAGGGTACGTACCCCCAATTGGGTATCATGTTTCCAAAATAAATTATTTGACATAATAAAACCCCGAGATTTTGTCTTATCCACTTTAATGATGTGTTTCAAATCATAAAATCCTGGTATTTTTATAAATGAATATACAAAAATATTTCATTGTGTTTGTTTGCATGTTCAAGATCAGCTGAGTAGTTACTCGCATTTATAGGTTGTTTCTTCTCAAGTTACACTGGAGTTCGCCGAGGAGAAAATTTGTCTCCCCTTCTATTTTCAATGGACGGTAAAAGAAAACGCACACATATAAGACCGTGTTTTGCAATACAATCAGTCATGACTGATGAAGTTATATACTTATATGAAAGAATCGGGTCTCCTCTGTCTTCTTTGAACAGCATATAGTTAGATTGTAACCTGATTTATTTAGAGGGTATTGCCATGACCCGCCACGTGCTGACGGCGTAATGGTCACATTGAACACAGGCGACCCCTATAGAGTCTTTTCTCTCTCTTTTCCAAATAACTTCCTGTGTATGCGCACCGGAACCACGTCATCAAGCCCAGTGACTCATCACTCTCTCTATTGGCCTACTTAATAGTTCAAAACACGTCAATGGAAAGAGGCCAGGAGGGTACTCATGTGTATGAGTCAGGGATATAAATATTTTTACTCTATAAACTTCATATTTTATCTGATCATGACTCATACATTTGCTTGAATCTCACAGTAGGAGGTGGTTTCCACTTGCGTGTGTGATAAACGTCGATCTGACCTAAAAAAACAAGATGTGAACGTTGGTTAATTTTATACGTTGTTTTCTTCTTTTATCTTTTATTGGGACACCCCCTTCCTTTTTTGTGAGCAGCAAAATTGGAAGTAAATCTCATCGATTTGTGGAATTTTAAGGTATCCAAGATTCTAAAACTTGTTCGCCTTAAAAGATTATGATGTTAAGAGCAATAAACTAAACAGAATCGTTTCTCACTTATGTGCTGAATTACATAGTAATTCAAGGGGACATGGACTCGCGGTCGTTGATCAGGTACAATAACCTGACGTGAACGAGTCTACGTGACATTAGGTGTGTCTGATCTTTAGTATCCTCTGGTAGGATTCGTGAGGTGTGTGCCATAACTAAATTAAATGGTCCGAATTGCTGAATGTCAGCTATGTCTTCAGTGGCAAAGTCTCTGAGATAGTGATTGGCAAAGACTGTATCTGATTTCCAGGAACAGCCTTCCATGATTGTTGGTGTGGAGCAGTTGCCGTGAAATGCCAACATAGAGGCTACAACTCTTACTTCGTTAGGGTCTGAGGCTGAATTGGGGTCCAATCCTGCTGCTTTGTATGCTCTACAAACCACAGCTCTCATCCAAAATGAAATAATTGTTCTTTTGCGTGTATATTCCTTAATAAAGGAATATAAAGTCATTTAAAGGCTTGTCTTCTAGGTTTAGACTTTTGTAGGTATATTGCTTCACGACGAGAAAGCTATAACACGAGACGAGAAAGCGAGATTGCTCGTGCTTGTCTCGCGTTATCGCTTTCTCGTCTCGTGCTATCGCTTTCTCGTCTCTTGGCATCCCTTTCTCGTCTCGTGTTATCGCTTTCTCGCAAAGGTAATTGAAGGAGAGAAAGCGATGCTCCCTCTCGGCCGCCATACACGGGTCGACTGAAAGCGACACGTCACCAGCTACACGTTGTTGACCTAAGAGCCCGGGTCGTCAGGCTCTGTGATTTGTCTGACCGCTGCTGCCTCCTCTGACATTGTTAACTGAGTTACCAGGTATGGGTTTTGTCAGTGAATTTGTTATGATAAAACATTTATCAGACGAATGACCAACTATTTTGTTATTTTCCATAACACATAAATTACAACACTTTACAGTGATTGAAAGTCGTGACATATCTCATTGTGTGTCATAGTTACAAGACAACGTTAATCGCTCTTTTGGCATTTCGAGTAATTAGTTCTGTGAAACAAGAGGTCAGAGTCAGTATGTTCTTCAGGTGGGGATTGGCGACTATGAATCATCTTAACATGCACGTATGAGAAAGGGGAGGTATCACAGTTGATTAAGATTCCGACAAAGAGTATGACTTATATTATATGACATAATAAAACCCCGAGAATTTGTCTTGTCCTCTTTAATGATATGTTTCAAATCATAAAATCCTAGTATTTTTATAAATGTATATACAAAAATGTATTAACATTTCATTGTGTTTGTTTGCATGTTCAACATCAATTGAGTAGTTACTCGTATTTATAGATTGTCACAATACAGTAAAGTCTGCTCCTTTCTAAAGTAACAGTGTTGAGTCTCATGTCATAATATCCACGACGCATTTCTTGTCTAGGAAACCGATTGTCAGGTCGTTGCGAGGCATCTGCAAATGAGTGTAAGAAAAATACTAATGAACCGAACGAACCATGATTATATATTGATTGTAAACTGCAGACTTGATTGTAGCCTTGGGCCGTGGGCATAAACAGTCTTGAAATAATGAGGTAATCTAGTTGCTGGATTGTTTGATGTTGTTATTTTCTAGTTTGTCTGTTTGCTTGAGGGCAGAACATTGTAATTACGGAATCCATTTAAGAGACTGAACATGACATTCAACATCAGTTTGTCAATTTCATACAGGTACCATTTTAATGATAACACTGTCAATGGAACATTTTATAATTGACGCCAAAAAGGGTATTATAAAGTGTGCTTTTTCATTAAGACTTTTCGAAATTCTTCGGACAAGCATTAATGAAAGGACATTCATTTGAAGATGAATGAGTGTAAATGGGCGTTGGCTCGAATCCTCTGTTCATTCCAATAAGTATACTGGGTCTGTCACGTGACATGTATCAATTAGCAACATCAGCAACATAACAGGACAGCTGACATTAGAGTTTCACGAGACGCCGACAAAACATGTTGGGGATGTCAAACCCATGCCCATGTCTTATTGAGGCTGAATTTTAAGCTTTTCTGGGAGCGTTTTTCTAGCTAATAGTTGAACATTAGCACGTTTTTTAACCAAACTGATGTTCGTTGGGGACTTTGGTGATAATAGCACAAAGATAGGGTGAAACATATTTAGACTATTTAGTTTACGTTTGTTCCTTTCGCTAATCAATGTCATGCTACTGTATCATTTCATGCTATTGATCGTGTCAATAATCGATTGTGCGTAGGCTTTGATATCCTGGCTAAGGGAAACTGAATTCAGGTTGAAAATGATTGCCCAAACACACATATTATGACACGAGATGAAATTGCATAGAGGGTATATAAAAAGCAAAGCGATTGCATCCCTCAACAGCACAGAGCATAAAAGCATGCGGGACAAATGTTATCAGACGGACATGGGACTTGGAATGGCGTCAATTGGGTCTACGCAGGTATTGCTGGAACGCTTGGGTGCAGCCGACTGACCATTGTCAGACGATATCATCCAATACCACAAGGTCGAGCACACACGGGACTGGCCACGAAGCGGTGTACAATGTGTGACCACCTCACATTTGGACAGCCATCTGCGCACGTCACATTTGCCCAACCACTTCACTGGACTGAGACGACGCATCAACAGACACACAGTGTCAAGATGATTACCAGCTGTGGAAATTCGGACCTAAAGACGCCACTATGGACTGGCCTTGACCCGTCACTATCGATGAAATAGACGTCAATGGCCTCGAACTCTTTGACGTTTCCAGCGACGACATGATTGGTCAAGGTACTGTTCTGCGACTTGATTGGTCAAGGGTACTGTTCTGCGACTTGATTGGTCAAGGTTACTGTTAAGCGTCTCGATTGGTCAAGGGTACTGTTGAGCGTCGTGATTGGTCAAGGGTACTGTTGAGCGTCGTGATTGGTCAAGGGTACTGTTCAGTGACTTTATTGGTCAAGGGTACTGTTCAGAGACGTTATTGGTCTAAGTGTTCTGTTCATTGACGTGTCTGGTCAAGGGTACTGTTCTGCGACTTGATTGGTCAAGGGTACTGTTAAGCGTCTCGATTGGTCAAGGGTACTGTTGAGCGTCGTGATTGGTCAAGGGTACTGTTGAACGTCGTGATTGGTCAAAGGGTACTGTTCATTGACGTGTCTGGTCAAGGGTACTTTTCGGTGACGTGATTGGTCAAGGGTACTGTTCAGTGACGTGTCTGGTCAAGGGTACTTTTCGGTGACGTGATTAGTCAAGGGTACTGTTCATTGACGTTTCTGGTCAAGTGTACTATTCAGCGACGTGGTTGGTTGAGGGTACTGTCCAGCAATATATATTGCAATCACCGGTCGCAATTTGTATTCGAAAGGTGCTATGATACCCCGTGTCTCCATAAAAGTCAAACCAATCAAATTCGAAAAATCCGCAGTATCTCTAGGGGTGATCCTAAATCAACACCTCACTTGGCGCAAACATAGGATATGTGAAAAACAGATGTCAAAACGTATTAACGTATCACTGGCAATTTCAGGGAAAATCTTTGGGCACATCGAGGGACACTCAGCTGGACCTCTACAAATCACTTATCGGATCAAAAATAGACTGAAGGTTGTGAGGCCTTTAACTCAGCATCAAACACTATCTTGTACCGCCTCGACAGAACACAATACAAAGCCTTAATGCTGGCCAAAGGTGCAGCAACGGGTACTTCACTAGAAGCACTACAAGTAGAAATCCCAGTGAAACTAAGAAGAGAGCAGGCAATATTATCGTTCTGGGGACGAACATCAAACCCTTTGGTGAAAATATATGGCAAGGCAAAAACACCCGAGATGAAAACCTATCTCGGAAAAATCCCTCAATGTAGTCATCTGGGATATAAAAACGAGAAGTCACAATTGTGATGACATTCAGCCACCAGAAAGTCACTACAAAGGGTTACACTCTCGCTGGAAAAACATCAGAAGTCACTAAAAAAGAAAACCAAACCCAACTACGATCAGTAGCTACCTCACTAAAATGCAAACTACCTTAGACAGCTTGGCCGATATATACACTGATGGATCCAAGAATCCATATCAAAAGCTCTAAACCCCAAGCACATTCGGTTCGCCTGTCTGATGGTCAGTCAGTATTCACTGCTGAATTGGAGGCAATTTATCATGCACTCAACTTCATACCGAAACTACCGGAAGCAAAGGCAGTCGTCCTACCAGACTCGCTAAGTGCACTTCAAGCCATCAGCGGCAGAAACTAAAACTCCAGTCTAAGCACAGTCAATAATATTCTATACGAATATACAAACTATCGGACCAAGGGCAACAGGTGGAGCTGTGTTGGATCCCGTCTCACATAGATATTCATGGAAATGAAAAAGCAGACACACTGGCGAAGCTAGCTCTAGACAAAGCGGAGATACAGCCTATTCCCTTAAGTAAACTAGGAAAATCAAAGCCTCCATAGACCAAAGATGGCAAGGCCCTGATACATGTGGAAGTCGTCTCCAAGGATTGGGTGATATCTTCATTCTGAACGTACGTTTACAATGTTTCCAAACTGCTAACATGTCGCTATTTCATGTCATTATGGGGCATATTAAGGCATATATATTGGTTTATTCACAGTAATAAGGCCAGAGGCCCAAGTACATATACATCTGAAAGATAGATTTACATTGTGACAAGAGACAAATGTTACATAATATTATTGTTCAGAATACAAACTTTTCTTGATAAATGTTACAAGCTTCTTCAACTATGTGATATTCCTTGTGTTCATTAACTTAGTGTAAATACATTCATTTTCATATTCAGTTTGTAAAAAACATAAATGATAACTTTGTAAATCCTTAAATGCAGGGCAGCTAAACAGAAAATGTAGTTCATCATCTATTTCACAAATATTACAATGGTTACAAATTCTTAAGGAATAATCTAATCCATCTCGTCTTCCTGCATTACATCTTAATGGTAACTCACTTAACCGTAATAAGCATAAATATCGTCTTATTTCTCTACTCCTAAAGGCAGTGATATAATATTCAGTACAGAAAGTGGTTTTAAACTTGGAATAATATCGCAATTTCCCAGAATCAAGCATAGAAGTGTGAAGAGTCTGCCAGTTACAATCTATTAATTGTTGCTTAAACATTGAACAATGTTTTACATCCGACACACACTGTGCATTCCATACATCACCAGATCCATACATATAAAAAATATGTTTATAAAAAGATGCTCTACCCCCTTACCACAAAGGCGGTCTCTGGTCATATAAATGAGCCTTAAGTGTACACCCGAATTGTAATGAGCACTTCCGTAAACGTAAACGTTGTTTTATCTTATAAGCGCGAATCGAGGGAGCCTCGTGATTCTCTTATTATAGACGTATTATATTTAAATGTTATATATATTTTAGGTATATCCTAAGATGATGATGCCCAACATTTTAACCAGTAAAATAGCCATAGAACCGTGTTGTAGAATCACGATACCAGGGATAGTATGTCTTGGAAAGAATGTCTGAGGGATAAGGTTTAATAATGGGCAAAGAGCCAATTCCCTTCGACAACATACCGGGCCCGTGAAGATCCGGGGTAGAATAGGTCTTCAGGAACCCACGCTTGCCGTAAAAGGCGACTATGCTAGTCGTAAGAGGCGACTAACGGGATCGGGTGGTCAGGCTCGCTGGCTTAGTTGGTGCATGTCATCGATCCCAATTGCGTGGATCGATGCTCATGATATTAATCACTTGATTTTCTGGTCCAGAATCGATTATTTACAGACCGCCGTCATATCGCTGGAATATTGCTGAGTGCGGCGTTAAGCGACAAACCAACCAACCATCCTGAACTAAACATAAAAGAGATCAGTGACAAATCTCATCTGTTTCATATTTTGATTTGTGCATAAACGAGTGATAGAGAGGAAACTCCATACCCATGTGTGACAAAAGTGATGACTTCAACTTTCCAAAACTTTCCAAACCTCTATGTTAGACAATATTCCAGCAGCTTCGGCATTTGGTACCCTCATTTCACACTTTATAGGCATAATCAAGCATGTTCATTCTATGAATTTTTCAATGAATGTCTTGCAACACAAAATAGTTCAAATTGTCAAGGTAGCACCATTCGTGGGCATATTGTCATGGTGTAGTCAGAATGGTACAGATATGGCAGAAATGTCTTAATAGTTATTCATGGACACATGCTTACAAAACAGAGCTCTTCTACATTCAACACACTGTACCTACATGTTTCCTTTAGCATACTATAGTATGACTATGTGAACACTAAGCGAATCTCATCCGCTCTCTCACATGTTACTGTGGAGTGGTTCTCGAGAGTGTACTAATACAATCACTATGGAGATGTGTACCGTTGTTGAAGAATCGCCGTAAAGGCCATTGAATTACAAGAAGTCAATGACACAAGATCTTATCAAGCCCTGCCGATAATAACATGACACGAAGAGCGACTCTTCATAAACAACAGTCGAGCTTACTTGTAGGAGACATATCGATCAGTAGGTAAATGGCTACGGTGTTACAGAAGTAATTATCTGAAACAAACATCATTAACTTCGGGAGTGGCACGTGAAGGTCAATAATTGATCATGACATGGTATTCTCTGCTGTCAAGACTGGTGTACCTCGACATATATATCAAGTACATGCAAATTTAATACACAATAAGTTTTTGTTACATATATATAAGCAAAATAGAGATAAATAATTTTGCAGTCCCTGAAGCTGTTGGTGAAAACAGTTTCATCTAATCAAGCCTGTGGAATTATGTGTTGAATTAATTTCTATTCTCGACTGGTGGGTGGGAAGGAGATGACGTGAATAATAATTTGACCGAAACAAACTGGGTTTTTTTATATTGCTTTACATGTTTATTTTACGTGATTATTTGAAAATGAATACTGAAATTACGTCAGTTTTGATATGTGAACACACTACATTACTAAAATTATTTAACACTAACTAAAGCCTAAGGTCCTTTTGAATTAACAGTTGGTGGCCATGGGTCCTCTAGATCCCCACCTAGTTCCAGCTTACTGTGTGTGTGAGTGCGTGTGTGCGTGTGTTTGGACAGAGTCCAAGGTAATGTTTCAAAGTTTGTCAGCACCATCCCCGTGCTCGTAGGTTTCACCAAACTGACAAACATCTGAGGCTGAATAATTTTGGGCTTTTCCCCCTGCATAAAGCTGACAAACGCCGTGATTAAACAGAAATACTGTTCAAAGTGGCATTAAAACAATCACTCACTATAATCGTCTATGAAGATCCATTCTATTGCATTGTCAGAATAACCAACGTGTTCCATTTCCCAGATTTATCTAAGTGTTTAGAGGGGAATAACAAAACTACATCACATGGGGGTACATGTATACTGCTAAATACATTAATCCTCAATTATGTTATTCTTTTGTTTGTTCACTCTGCATGCTATCTCTATGTCCACTCTACGCACAATCTCCATGTCCACGCTGCATAAAATATTTATGTTCACTCCGCATGCAATCTCTATGTTCACTCTACATACAATATCTATGTCAAGTCTGCATGCTATCTCTGTTTACAATCTGCTTACAATGTTTCTGCCCACTCTACAAACAACCTCTATGATCACTCTACATACAATCTCTATGTCCGTTCTGCATACAGTCTCTTTGTCCATGCTGCAAACAATTTCTATTTCCACCCTGCAAACAATTTCTATGTTCACTCTACATAGAATCTCTATGTTTACTTAACATAAAACCTCTATGCTCACTTTACATACAATCTCTATGTTCACTCTACATACAATCTCTATGTTCACCCTACATACAATCTCTATGTCAGTTCTGCATACAATCTATATGTCCACTCTATAAACAAGCTCTTTGTCTACTCTGCATACAATCTATATGTTCACCATACATACAATCTCTATGTCCACTCTGCATACAAGCTCTATGTACACTTAAGAATTGACATTCACTTTGTCGCAGCCAGTGGTTGGAACAGCAAAGAGTAAAGAGAGTGGCTGTACCCATCATGAAGTCTCGGCCAAAACTGGAAGTGGTATCTCAGAAGTGTTTGTAGACATTGTTAAACAATGGAGGAAAGGACAAAAGAAACCAAAGACATCAAAGGTAGCAAAATGGTTGAAGAATGGCAAACGTGCCCTGTCAGAATTTTTAGGTCCATTATTTCACATTGTGAAAATAAATAGTTTTATATTATTCTATTTTGTTTGCATTTCTATTTAAAATGTTTCGATTGTTTGTTGTCTGACGTATTGGCGTATTCTTGCTCCATAAAGAAACCTTACCTGGAATGTTAACTTCACCTTGAACCGTGTTGAAATGAAGATGGGACAATACAATAGTGAAAAGCAAAATAGTAAACTGAAGAGAGATGAACTGAAAAGGTAGTACTCGCCCATATTGTATCTGACAGTATGATTATAAAACTATGCTCCTTCTTTGCCCACCCCTCCACACGCACACATACCGCCACCCTCAACCCACCCCCAACACCCCCCCCCCCCTTCTGACATTTATCACATTTTAAATGATTGAGAGTCCAGAGAGGCGATGTTCAGAGTGATAGTCTCTCTCACATGTGTGCATGCTGGGGTTCGATTCTGGACATGTGTACAATGTTTGAAGCCTATTTCTGGTGTCCCCCGAAATGAAATGGCTTTATTTGTTTTTGAGCTGGATCGTTTAATCAGAATGTGCAGGCAATCCAGCCCATAGATCATATAATACATTGTGTTCTCACATAACAATTCATGTATTAATCACAAGTAATTAATATTAAACATACATGCTATCAAGACACACAGTCCATAACATCTCTATCATGTACTGGTACGTATACAACACAATTAGAAGCGTGTCAGCATCAATCCTGTATAATACAGGATCAATTTTATAAAGAATAACAAGTATATTCTGAAATTAAATAATGCATATTTGAACACATATTAATGAAGACATCTCCTCGAGTTTAATTCACAACATGCAAGTGCATTTTGATGACTTTGGATGTTTGCGTATTTGGTGGGAGCATAGTATTCACTAATTTGAGTTCCACACCTGATTAAGATGAACATCTTTGTGAGGCTGAGTGAGAATAATAACTGACTTGTGTTGCCAGCCCTGTCCATTTTCAAGGTTATACGTTGGTCAAAAAGTTCTAAGCCTCACTTAATTTCAACTTGGGGCATAACAAAGTGAACTAGTTAAAGTAGTGCATTGTTTGAGTAGTTCATTGCAAGTGTATTTGGTCTGTTGGAGCCGTTTATCTATAAGTGACAGCCAGTTGAACGCGATAGGGGCAAATGGACACAGAAATGGAAAAGAACGCGTACAGAGCAGTCATTAAGTTTTTTGTACTTTCGGGAAAAGTTCTCCCCAAGAAATCTATGACCACAGGTTACAAGTGTATGGGGATAAGTGCCCTTGCTGTTCCACTGTTAAACGTTGGGCAGCTACATGTATGGTTAATGCGGGCACCATTCCACTTCTCAGGCACCAAAGAAATTCAAGTCTTGAAGATTAGTGAAGAAAGTTATGGCCACTGTATTCTGGTATGCAAAGGGTGTGATCCTTGTTGATTACTTAGAAAGATAAAAGACGATTACTGGTACCTACTATGGTATGGTTATGAGTAAACTATTCAGAAGAATCCCCTCAGACTATCACTTTTGTCATGGAATGGCGTCATCCATAGTATGCATGATAATATATCACTTAAAAAGTATCACTTTCATTGGGAAGTGAGTGAGTGAGTGAGTATGGTTTTACGCCGCTTTTAGCAATATTCCAGCAATATCACGGCGGGGGACACCACAAATGGGCTTCACACATTGTACCCATGTCGGGAATCGAACCCGGGTCTTCGGCGTGACGAGCTTCATTGGGAAGAGGGTGTTAATCATGAGCTTTGTACGTACATTGCAACACCTTTGCTACAGTTCCCTTGGAAACCCGAGTTAGAACCCGTCCCAGCTCTTGCCTGACGTTAGAGACTACCTAATAGATCGGTTGGTCAGGCTCGATGACTCGATTGATGCGTGTCATGATCTTTCGTACCAGCGGCGTAGGACGTTGCTCATAGAGCAGCACTATTCCTTTTATTTGTCTGATGTAGACTCCATTATTTACAGGCCGCCATCACATACTTTATCCACATCGATCAAATATTTCATGGACATATCTAATGAACTGAGAACCGACTTGCTATCAACCCATAAAGCATTATAGCTGCAATTGGTCAAAGGGGAATAACTCCAATATCTCTGGTAAGAACACGACTGTGTACCGCATCCATTTTCACTTACCAAATATTACACCGTAAAAGATGTGTTTAGAATATAAAAGACATAATTAGAAATGTGCTTAATCCTACACGGAATTCACATTTGGTGTGTTCTATCTGAACGCCCTTAGGTCTAAACAAATGAAATTAGCTATCGCCTCACACTCAAAACACCACCTTAACACATTCCCACCACCTCCGTGGTCTAGTGGTAGAGCGTCCGCCCGGAGAGCGGAAGGTCGGGGTTCGATCCCCGACCGCGTCATACCAAAAGACGTTAAAAGATGGTACTTGTTGTTACCCTGTCTGGCGCTCGGCATTAAGGGGCTAAAACAAGGACTGGTTGGCTCGGAGTCAGTATACTGTGTCTGAGTGGGGTATTCATGTTAAACTGCGGCATGGTATCTCAGTGAGCTAGCACTATAAATCGGCATCAGTCCGGACTAGTACAAGCAGCCACACAAACACACACACGTACTTGCACGTCGCTATATAAGTGCAATAATCTTGGACGCGACGTTAAACCCCATTTCACCTCACCTAACACATTCCCGTAATCTATACATGTTCAGAATTTAAACACGTAAACGTTTGCAATAAATCATCCAAAAGATAAAGATTGAAAATATCCCGGTACACAATGATTGGGTAACCCTTAGAGGACCTCATGAACAGACAGACCTGTGTTTGAATGTTGCACATCATTATCAGAGAGCACAACATCATTTGCTACTAAAGATTGCAAAACCTAATGCACTTATGATACCTCCCCCACCGACCCCAAAAAAGACGTCGTTTGAAGACCAAATAATAGGCCGATGCATGGGCATGCTTGAAACTGGGTCAACACAACGTCACGTTGCCAACGTCATTGGGGTCTTTCAAAGTGTGATCAGCAGGGCGTGAAATCGATATCAGACGTTCGGACCAGCTATCCAACGATATGCAGATGGTCGACAGTGTTCCACTACACCGCGGGAAGTGGCTTAGAACCTTTTGACCCTGGTATGCATACTGTCACATGTTCTTGGGTCTCTAATTTCTTCCATACATATTAGTCTTAGCCAGTGAGATGCATCTCTTCATGGAATCAACTACTAGAGGTAAATAAAAAAAAGGCAAAATGTATTGTTCGGCTAAAACACTTAGCCAAAATCAAGTGGGTTTCTCCTGATAACAGCACGATGAAAGCAACCATACTCAGAAATGACCTGCAGAATGCCAGGGGCGTTAACGTTTCTTCTCAGACAGTGCGTAATGGTCTTCGTGAGGCCATTCTCTGGTCACGGAGGGCATGCATTCGCATCCTACTGACCTGATCTCACAGACAGGCACGTTTGAATTGGGCTGAAGATTACGTCAGTTGGACAGACCAGGACTGGGCCACAGTAGTTTTCACTGGAATTCGAGATGCCGTCTAGACTTCACAGTTCGTCGTGACCGCGTGTCGCTTAAGCAAGGAGAAAGACTTCAGGATTCCAACGTAGCCGAAAATGACTGCTATGAAGGGGGCTCAAACGTGATTTCAGGTTGGATCAGTAGAGCTGGAAGAACTGATTTTCATGTCCTATTTAAAGCGGGGCATGATTACAGGTGTACGCTACAGGGACATTCTACATGTGTACGTGATACCATATGCTGGTGCAATCGGACCGGACTTCGTCCTCATGGGCGATAACACACGACCTCATCAAGGCTGGGTCGTTGATGCCTACCTAGAGCAGGAGGACATTGTCCCCATGGAGTGCCCAGACCCGTCACCTGAACCCAACATGTCGAACGACTTGCAGATCACCCTCTCACGACGCCCTGTCCTTCCCGCAACTCTACAGGAACTCGACAATGCTCTTACTGAGGAGTAGAACAATCTTCCCTTGGCAACCACCCAGAGAGTTATTGGGATAATCAGACAACGGTGCCAGACTGTCATCGCATCACGTGTAACACATACCTGTTACTGATAGTTTTGGGATTTTTTCAGATCATGAACTTGTTTTCGTGATTTTATGACGTATCAGTTTTGGTCAAATACTCTCAATTTTTACGGATGACCTGGCTGATTATTTGTCACATGTTGTTTGTTGGCATTGCGTGGCACATGAAAACGGAATTTTGACAATAAGTCAAATATGGATATGGTATTATATAAATATTGAAATTAGATGTGCAATCGGATTCACAGGCACTTGAATAACACATATACCACCAGGACTTGGTGTAATATTAACATAGAAATATACAAGATTTTACACCATAGGACACCAAATGAGTCGAAACTTCTGCTATTGATGGAAATAATTCTGAATACAAAAATGTCTGACCCTTTTCTTTACCGGCACTCTTAATATTATATCAGGAAATTCCGTCCACCGGGAATAGGGTAAATGTTCCTGCTTCTTCATGGTGGGTGGCGCCTCTACGGCGCCCCAATTCGCTTTGCAGAGATGCATCCCTTAGGCACGCCAGAAACCTTTGTTCATGAGTGTATTATGTCTAATTAATAAAAAAATAACCTGTTAACATCCCATTTCAAGTAAATACATAATGTCAACGCCAGAGAACAGCTATTCTCCACCATCCGTCGAAACAGATTCCACCGGTCGTAAAAGGCAAAATAATGGTGAAAATAATATGCATAGATCACTGAGAATAAGTGATGACACAAGTTGTTCGTTTACAAAATTAAGAGTCGGTTGCCTGACGCCGCCAACAGTACTCCTTCCATGCGACGGCGGCTAGGCTTGTAAACGACCCAGACAATCAAGGGTACAAGTGCAGGGATGTTTCTGCTTGTATAAACACGTTTAAGATATGTGATCAGTTTGCAACATATTATTTGCTCTCAGCGAATATAGGATCGGTTCAAATTTTAAACGTTTTATATCTTAACAGATGAATGGTCTAAGATCTCACTAAAAATGTACTTTATATAAACGTTTTTATTTGGAAAACACACCTTTGAAGAGAATAACTTACTAAAATTAAATGGCGATGTTTAACCTGAAGCACATTTTTAATGTGAAGCACGGCCTCACTTGCGCGCCGTTTTGTCAAGTAGATTCAGTTTCTACAGTTATCTCACCAAGTTAAGATTGGTCCGAACAGATTGTAAATGTAGCTATAGATTGTAGCTTGTAATTGATAAAACAATGTCCGTGCATTTCCGATATATTCCAAGTTTAACTAATCCAGATACCAGTGTAGTGATGTTGTATGGAGACCAGGTATTTTAATTCAGTTATACCCGCAAATGCAGATAAAAAAATCAACTATTGTGGAAACAAACCTTGCAACTATGTTATTCGTTGCAGATAATTTCTTTTTTCCTCAGTCTAAAGCATATAGAGAGAGGTTATCACGCGAGTGTGTTTGGGGATGGTAAATATCCTGCATTAGGAATAAACATTTTATTTAGCGAGCCTTGTCATGCTTTAATTCTGTGCTTTAAAATCGCTATCCCTCTCTCACAAACATTACCGAAACATTGCGAATTTTCCTGGAATGCGCGCATTAATATTTATTACGTCACAGGGTAAGTGATGTGTCAGTCGGGCAGTGACAGTAGCCAATATAGTTCAAACTGAAATCTGTTTCTTATACAGTGGCGAAGCAACATATACGCAAAACAACAGTTGTTTTTAATTGCTTTTCGCGGCAATCCATCGGTCTGTCCGCTAGAGTAACTGCCCTTTGTCAAAGGGAAGCTACTCTAACCCTAGTCTATGAGACGTCACAGGCACGGTCAGGCGTTGTTGACAGTTGGTCTGTCCTATCATAACATTAAGAAGTGTAGTCAGATGTACACCCAGCGACAAAACCAAACAAGGTAACAATTCAAACATATTTCGGCCAAATCCAACTATTTTAATTTGTGGAGAAGGTTTCAAGTCGCAGAGGTCTACAAGCACTGATATGGCTACTGATCCCGCTTGGCTGGGCCTCGCGTCCTCGCAAAATTGTTTCGAAATGTATACCTCCAAAGTAGCCAAAACTTATAAAATGCCTTAGCTACGCCACAGTTAGATACTGATTTTCAGTATATAAGACTGTTCTTTTGATAATGATAGCAATTATCATCCCTGTTGTTTATCCAGATTCCCGATGGTTAATTTTGACTCGATCGCCGAATGACGAGGACGACGCCATCTTTGTTTATAAACAGTGAAAGTAGTCCTACTTGACCTTTGATATTTGCATCTCTATCCGCATATGACCCCAACGGATATCGTTTTTATCCGTTGGCTTTATCCCGCCGAGAAACCTGCCCATTATATGATAAAAAAATTAAAGGAAGTTTTGGCGACAATTTATTCTTTTCGATAAAATCTAAGCCCCACAACCCCCTCCAAATGGTCAGTCCCAAAGTAGTGGATGAAGTCTCCCCGACACAATTGCTTATGTCGATTATTCATGTATCCATGTGCACAACGTATGTCTTTATCAGAACATATCATGTACAAAGGTAATTGTAGGACAACTGTGCACTCCTTATTACAAGATCATGTAGCAATCAGGTCGGGCCAGTCTAGTTCATGACGTGATTCACATAAAGTAACACGTTTATATAAGTATTCATTGTTAGCAATCTGCACTAGGTCAAGATGTCAGAGTGTCAGGCAACAAAGGTACGCAATTGACAAAGGTTGGGACGCTTCGACATTGTTGGTTCTTCGGTGGACAGATGGGGTGTTTGTGGACATACTGCAAAAGAAAGGACACTGAGCTATGGCTACCCCACTCAACTGGATAGATATTCTGGTCCTTATCTTGTACTTTGCACTGGTCTTGGCTATAGGAATCGTCGTAAGTACCATTTTGTAATCTGAAGTCTGGTGCGTGTTATACCACATAGCCAACCATATAGGGACTATATTTCCTGCATGGTACGTTTATTGGATTTATACCAACCTGTGTGAATGATCTCCCGTTGGCTTTGTTATTTATCCTATTCATTTTTATTGTATTTTTTCCTTGACATTCTGTGTCAGCGGAACTTATATATAACACATTTAATGGGTTCTTTTCATTTTGTGTGGACTAATGTGCATTCATCTCATTGGTTATAAACTTAGTTATTGAGAATTCTGATACAAATTTTAAAGGAGAATTTGACCCGTTTTGTTTCTCCGACACTGTTAGTGAGATGCCTTCCAATTTCCGTTCTTATGTGGAGAGTTGCGTCCCTTTTGTGTTCCATGAAACCATGATAAACACTCCCAGTTGGTATGCTCCATAGCCCAGAATAATGAAACACACGCCGTTATAAACTGAATTAACGGAAATACAATATAAAAGCGGCGTAAAACGCAATTCACTCACTTACTTAGTCATACTGATTCGCGAATTTCGCTGTTTATAGTATTGTTTAGTATAATGTATTCAAGAGTTTTCTGTTTGGCGTTCTCTTTAATTGGTGATGTGGTTGAACATGACATCACCGCATATCTGCTCACTGTGAGAGAGGAGTAAGTGAGTATGGTTTTAGCACTGTTCAAGGAACAGTGAACACCAGAAATGACTTCAGACGCTATACCCACGTGGGGAATCCTCAGACCTTGACGGTCCGCTCGGCTACTGTGTGATTCGTAGACCTCAGCGTCGCCATTTATGTTATTATGGGGTATATTGATCTTATGCTGACTTGCTGCTGGTGTTCCTGCACTCACCTCATCGGCTATGGTATTATATTTAAATAGTATACCCCCTTCATCTAGTAATACGTGAACATTTTCTCAGGATTATCTAGTTGAGGACAAGTGCCGTCCTGCTGGTAGTCAAGAACTTTAGTAGGTCAAATATTTGTATACATAGGAAGTGAGGTATTTCTTTTTTTAGCCCCAGAGACTGTTCAGGGAAAGGCCCACAGTGACCATGTAGCCAAGCCTAGAGTGCAGAGTTAATTGACCCCCAGGTGTTTATCGGTCGCAGCCGGTTTAATCAGCTTTGCGTCAGTGTTGTTTTAGCCATCTTTTGAAATAGCTGGTTTACGGTTATGAACAAACAATGCGGTTGCTTAGTTAATTAGTTTCATATTAGTTCATTGTTCACTTATCGGTGGTCTTTGTCTGTGACAATTTGACGTCCAGTCACTTTAGATTGTCCCTCGTTAATTACATCAAGCTGATAATATTAAAACTGTGAACTTTTACTAAGTTGTACATCATTTTTTTTATTTACATGTATTAGCACCCTAGTTTCAGCAGCCCAGCTCCGTGACGGGACAACAACTGATAGTTTAAGGATGATCAACACCACACAATAACAGTTCAGTTCGGTAACGGGAAACGGGGCTCCAAGTGTGATAGTATTGAATTATGGATCGGCTTTTTCGTCGCGTATTTAAAAATCGCTATGGACTGTAATTTCGACTAGTTTTTAATTAATGCATACACGACTTGAAAGAGTAGCTTTTGGTCAACATCATATTATGTACGTTTAACAACTACATAGTATTCCTTCGAGGAATTCAGGTAAACGAACAGGTGATAACAAACTTGGTCCATAAACATGTGAAATTAGAGATAAATTATCACTAAACATGATGATTCACATTTGAATTGTATTTTGTCCAATTAGCGTATTGGACAATTTGATCAGTTACTGAAAGAATGAAAACAAAATGCTAATATCGTAATAACAACCGACAAAAGTCATATGAATATATCATGTCATATCAGATGGTTTTATCGGTTAACCCTTTGATCGATGGTTTATTAGCAACTCAACTGACCATTCCTCTCTTGCTTCGCTGCCACGTGCATATCACATCTTAGACTGAATAATTATCCTCGACACGAGAATGCCAAGTGCAAACCCCTGATTGCTATATATCCTTGACACCCTCAGAGACAGGTGTGAGTTCTTCTTCAGTTGATTTGCACAGATTTTGATGGGATTCAGGGGGATTCCCCCTCGCTGTCAACGAGGCAGCCCGAAGCCCAATCTGTAGGGTCGCCGAATTGCACCTGGTGAATAGTGGGCAAATTAAAACGGCGCCGGCTGGACGACAGAGAGTTGCAGTTGGAGAGTCTTTGAACTTCACAGACGCTGCCGTTCGAAGAAGAATTTCCGAGAGGATATTTCGGATTACACTTATAATAAGGAGGGGCGACAAAGCGCGGACGTCGGAACATCCCCTCGGGTAGTCCTTCAATCCAAGAGTGAGTGAGCTGGGTTTAACGCCGCTTTTAACAGTATTCCAGTTATATCACGGCGTGTCAGCTTAATGTGGGAGGAAAGCCCGAAATGATGCAGGTCACGGACGTTTGCCACTTCGGTGAAACCCACGAGCACGGGTATGGTACTGACAAACCTAGAAACATAATCGGGGCGAACCGGTATTCGAACCCACAATCAAAGGTTTCTGGCGTGCCCAAGGGACGCAACTCTGCACAGCGAATCGCGGCGCCTTAGACGACTAGGCCACCCGTGCCCCCTCTTCAACCCAAGAGGGCAGGCAAGGCTATAAAGTGTGTTTTTTAACAAACTTTAATCCGATACCAAGGATTAACATGTTAACTGACTACATTTTAAAACCATCATACTAATGTGCACAGTCGGCACTTTACACAATATGTTCTATGTACAATTAAGGCCAAAGTGTTTTATTATTTTCCGCCTAAAACTAGTAAGAGGTAACTAAAAACCTCGAGGGAATTTAAGCAATCAATAACTGACATACATGAATTTTGCACAAAGATTTTCATAAGATTGGTTCGAGATTACAGACTAATGGAAAAGCGCCGCCTTCACCGACAGCGAGCGCCGCACATTGGCTATCGCTGTGCAGGACAAGCGTGATAAGGGATGCAACTCCGCAATCACTCGGTCGCCGTGAACTCATTTCACCGACCATACTAACATTTGTAGTAGGTGTACGTAAAGTTCAATCTGGTTTTACGCCGCTTTTAGGGGTTTGCCAGCCCTATCAGCGCCACTGAGCAGACACTGAACACGACTCCTTAACACAATATCGGTGTTGTTTTTGTTGATTTTATGGATTACAGTAAACTACGGTTATAACGAACTCAAAGGGACTACTAATTTAGTTCGTTATAACCGTAGTTCGTTATAAGTACATTAACAGTATGACTACAGCATGACTACAGCAAGTAGTCGGGACCAAAAAGTAAGTTCGTTATATCCGTCTGTTCGATATATCCGTCTGTTCGTTATAAGCGTGTTCGTTATAACCGTAGTTTACTGTACATATTTTGTCTCATTATAACGCGGGACATTTGAACAACGTTTTTCGTTGCAGTACAAATGGCAGAGACGCAGGAGATAAGCTGAGTGAGATAAGCCGGTATCTCAGAAGCATATGCTTGGTTCTTGTTCAGCGACCCCTGTTTGTCGTACGAGGCTACAGGGGCAGTGTGGGCACTCTCGATACTGAGTGGATCAGGCTCGGTGATTTGGTTGATCCGTTTCACCATATCCCGACAACGTGGGGTGTTACTCATAACATCAATCAATGGTTCATCCATATATATTATCCTTACATAGTACTCCAACTTCTAAATGCCTCTTAAAGAAGTTACTGGTTTGTCTGATCCAGACTCATTTTTTTACAGATTATTAGCTGAAATATTTGTGATTGCTACGTTTTACAACAATAAAGAACCATGTACTGGTAGTGCCTCAACTCTGCAAAGTAGTATCGATAATGTTAACTGTTTACTGAACTGGTTCTGGTCATAGTCTTCAATCTGAACAGGATTTTGAAATACCGTATTCGATGTAATAAGCGCCCAGGGCGCTCTCAAAATTAGGAATAGGGGGCTCTTATTAGAATATTATTTTGGTGGAAAAAACAGAGTTGAAAGATAAATTTTGTGGTTTAAGCTGACAACCTGAAATGTTTATGTACGACAGATATATTTTTCCAGAATTAAATTGCCCATTATTAAGGGTGCATTTAACACACGTGTGTGTATCATACGCGAATAAATCAGTCTTGTGTACAATGATCAATCGGAAGGAGTGCTAATTGGGATTGTTCACTTGCAAACATTATAAACAAATGTCGCCGTGGGCGCTTATTACGTCGAATACGGTATGTCCGTAGCTGGCCACAGAAATTCTTAAGGTATAATAACATTCTGCAGGGCCACTGCCGTTCAAATAACCAAATGATGCACGTAACTCTCGACGACAACGGCTGTCAATCTGTCTGCTGTAACTACCATACAGTCATCCCTGTCACAAATGTTTAACTGTCTCTTTCAAAATATTAATTTAATAACTTAAAATAATAAGGTCGTTAACAGACTGACGTACATGTATGTCGTATACAGTAAGTAAACTAACTGGAAGATCAACTGGATGTTCCTTCGTCTAACGGTACTGTTTGTGAAAATATGCTGAAGGCATACGTTTTCAAGACTAATAAAATCTTAAAACCTACAGGCAATAGAACCAAATATAACATGCCTTGGCATTATCTGTGGTGTATTAGATGATGGTTATGATCTGAAATGTTATAACTTTAGATAAGGAAGGCGAAACGTTAACGTGTCTTATTATCTTATGATTCACGTGATTTGGGAACGTTAAAAGATGGTACTTGTTGTTACCCTCTGGCGCTCGGCATTAAGGGGCTGAAACAAGGACTGGTCGGATCGGAGTCAGTATACTGTGTCTGAGTGGGGTATCCATGTTAAACTGCGACATGATATCTCAGTGTGCTAGCGCTATAAATCGGCATCAGTCCGGACTAGTACAAGCAGCCACACACACACATACATGTGCATGCACGTCGCTATATAAGCGCAATAATCTTGGACGCGACGTAAAACCCCATTTCACCTCACCTCACCAGATGATTGCTTTGCGGTTGTTTTAATATCTTAGAAATTTGTTCCTGTTTGAATTCTTTGCTGCAATTTTTGTTGCTGTTGACAGATGAGAAGTTCTCAGATAGAATGTTGGCCTTTCCTTTGACTGTATGGGCGTGGGCTAACATGTGAATATTTGTTGGCTTACACATACCCCTGATTGCGTTTATTTTGCTCCAGGCTGTTTTAGCATTTGCAGAAGGTCTGCCATGACTCTTTTTTGTATCGTCTATGAGATACTTTTGCCCTGGCTGCTCGGACTTGGGCAAAGGCTGATTTATCCCTTTTTGACCTATTAAGGGCTTTCTTTCTCACTCTCCAAGCTTTTTTCTATTTCCCTGTTCCACAATGTTACTGGAGTTTTGCCAGCTTCGTGGGCTTTTTGGAATTGATTTTTCAACTACGGCAATATTTACTGAAATGAGATTTTGGCCTTGGCTTTGGCACTTATTTTCCTGCTTGTAATTTGGATCAATGCCATGGCAATGAACTCTACAACTTTGTTTATGATCTGAGCCTTTTGTTGACCATGAGCTGGTGTTTTCTTTGCCTGACTGGTTTATTGGTTGTATGCCTCAGTTGGTTTGTTGGTTGTGTGCCTTCACCTGAAAGGAAAGGAGGGGAGGTCCTGTTTCAACAGGATATAAAGGTACAGCGCAATTACGAATTATAAGTTCAGAGACTCATTGCATTCAATGAAATGAGTGGATAAAGATTCACGCTTTCTCTGCCACTGTAGAACCACCACCTGACTGGTGGATCTCGTACAAACAATCATTGAGAGGGGTTCCACAGCCGTTTCAACAAGACCCTGCCTCTTGGTCACCAAAACATCGTCAGATTTCTTTAGGTCATCAAGATAATTGAATCAGCAGACAAGGTAAAGATGGCATTGATTGACTTCTCGAGTGGACCTACCCAACAGGAAACGAGTTAATAGAGAAGCTGCCAACAGACTTGTTAGTCTCCGGCACCAGGTCAGACAAGGACAAAAGACCCCTATGGAGTTCTTGGATGCTGTTGGCCGCTATGTACCTCTTAGCTAAACTCTTTAAATATGACTTAATTAGATTTTGTTGTTTGATGTGGCTATGACTATAGCCCATATTCGTGACTCTCGCGAAAAGGGAATTCCCTCATCGCTTGTGACCTATTTTCTACACTAGTCTACTTCCGTGTTGAGTACAGTATGGCGGTAAACACAAATACTGTCAGAACTCGCCCTCTGTTTGTCTAACTGTAAACCACTTGATGATGGGATAAGACAATCTACTCTTAAATATTTGTGAAGCTTTCAATTTCTTGAAATGTGAAACGAGATCTGCAAAACAAGGTAGTGTCCAACCTTCATCTTGATCGTAATAGTGAGCTTGAAGTCATACACAGCAACGTCTCGGGATTCTTTCACAGAAAATATTCTAAAATCGTATGAGCAGTTGCCAAAACGTCTGAGACATTTGCAAATTAAATTATCCAAAAGTTTGGAGCGATCCCAAAGTTTAATTCTTGATAAGTGGAAAGAATATTTCATTCTTGGTATACAAATCATTGACAGGAATCAGCTTAAATACCACAAATCAACAGAAGGCTGCAACTTGTTTGAAGCAAACGAACCTCCACTCTTCAATGTTTATTTTGCAAATTTTGTGTTTTCCAATCCATTTTGTTTCTACAAAGCCCTGTGTAATCCTAAACTCGATAAGAGTAAACCAACTTACCCAGTCTATGTGTGTGTGCTTGAACAAGGAAAGTGGCACAGTGTATGGGGCAGATTGCAGATGTGTTGCAGGATAAGTTTATTTCGCAATTACTTTCTGTAAAATTGTTTTATAAACCTCAATAAGTTCACCAAATAAAATGTAGTCTTTCACCCACACCCACACCCACACCCACACCCACACCCACATTTTACCGTCCTCTGTCACAAATTCTTCCCCTGGTGATGTCAAAGTCTTTTATGATCCGAGGCATCCTAACGACACCAAGAAGATCCTAGAAGAGTGAGACAGTTGATGTTTTCTCTTCACGATTCATGTCCCTCCTGTCCCTGGGTTACATCTGTTGAAATTGACAGGTTTGCAGTAAATGAAGGGCAGTCTATTCATAAAGACGACTTGACGGCGCCATTATTGATCAGATTAGTGATACTTTGAATACATGTGACCTACCACAATTACCATTGGGTGAAGTTTTGGATCCACTGCCAAATAATTCCAACACATCTAATGAGAGAAAGAATACTGAAAGTGGAGTTGATGCATTGAATGTGTCTTTCATTTGCCGGGGTGGAGTTGACTTGCTGTCACCAGGTATAGCTTCCATGATTCAGGATGACTACACATTACAACAGACGACTGAGGACATTTAAAGCATAACTCGAAAACAATCATCAAGCTAAATCTGGCATAGTCAACGGACAGGATGCATAACTGCTTCTAAGCTAGGAGAGAGTTCAATAGAAGTGCTGCAACTCCTCCAGATACCCTGATAGTTGACATGTCTTACGGGGGAAAGAAACAGACTGTCTCAATGTTTGTTTGTTTGTTTGTTTGTTTGTTTGTTTGTTTGTTGTTTAACGCCGCACAAAAGATGTAAACCTTACTCTGAAGACTTAAAGTATGGTGCATACATTTCAAAATTACAATTACTGTTATCATTCTTGTGACGTAAGAACAAATAATATTTGAATTTTCATTATTTTAGTCAAATGTTGAAATATTAAACCCATTTTACAATTCTGACAAACATGAAAGATAAACGAAGCATCATCATGGGACATTGGTGATATCTATGGAAAATTATATTTAAACAGTGATGATGTTTTTGTATTACCTTTCCTCTATGTTGTTAAATTGTGGCTCAAAATATTGAAACACTTTTACATAGTCCCATTTCACTGAACCATATGCTGCAGCACAGATCACATACTTATTAAACAATTACATTTCAGTCTTGTTTCTTGGAGTTGGTCACGTTAGCACATTCACAAAATATTTGTTCCACTCTGTTGTGCATACTCAAGTCGGGTATTGTGCTCGAGAACATGACTTTGACTATATCATCAGCGTGAAAGAAGCAAAACTAATTTAATAGTTTATGGATGTAGCATATATCACCATTGCAGTTATTTTGGATTGGATTTGCCCATTCATTTATGAAAAAATATAATAGAAAGAAATTAATAAACACATTTCTTTGACACCCATGTTACTTATAAAATTATCCGATATAGCGCCATTGTTCCAAACACACACCTTCACATTTTTTATATAAAGAACGCAATAACTTTCCAGTTTTGCTACGTACAAGGCCCATGTCTTTGAAAGAGGGACCACATGTTAACCCTTTTCACCGAGTCAAAAGCCTTTGCAAAATCTACAAACAAAGCCTATAACTTTATTTTTTAAGAATAAATTGACATACACTAAGAAGAGCTTTTGCAGAAGGTATTGGTCACTTTGTATAAAATGAAACATAGTTAGTGCTCTGTAACATGATGTAGATGCTTTCATGGACAGACCCAAATTTCGTCAACAGAATTTTATAAAGTATAAAGTATATGAGCAGAGTTCTAAATGTACTAATAACTTAGGCCACATGTTGGATTGGACATAATACAAATTAGTTATTTAAAATCTCATGACAATTTTTTTTCTGAACTGTCGCCAATTTCAAACTAAAAGCGGTAGTGCATTAGAAGAATGCATTCGTGTCACAATTTCACCAAGTTTTCGGGAGTACTGCACTTTACTGGGCGCACTTTTTTAGATCCAGTTAGCTCTTTCCCGGCTTAACGGCTTGTCTAATTAGAACAATTAATTAGCCTACACTATACCGCTGGACCATCACATGTAATTAGTGCTCGTTTAGGGGCAGTCGGGTACCCTAGTGGTTAAAGCGTTCGCTCGTCACGCCGAAGACCCGGGTTCGATTCCCGACATGGGTACAATGTGTGAAGGCCATTTCTGGTGTCCCCCGACGTGATATTGCTGGAATATTGCTAAAAGCGGCGTAAAACCACACTCACTCACTCACTAGTGCTCGTTTAATGGATCATAAGCACCTCATTAACACGCATGCGCGATTAAGTAAACACTGATTTGGGCATGTGTGTTACTGAAGTCACACCCTCTCCATTCATCTTTTGGAGGGACTGTCCATCAAACTGAGTAACCAAATGAGCGAAGAAACGTGTTAAAACGGACTACTCCAATAGGATTACACTCATTGGATTATAGGAAACACTGTGACAAGGGACGAATTATGGCTAACCCTAGCCGTAACCAGGCTAACCCCAAGGATCTAAAAGGGGCTGTAGGATCTCCAAGGCGTGTAAGCTCCCTGACCATTCGAGCGTGAGCCACTGTAACGGTATAGCGAGACAGCTACAGCGCTATAGCGCAGTAATTGAGCTGTTTGTAGCGGACGAAGCTGCGCCCGTTAAACTGCATTGTGGCCAAGTGCACTTTACCGGGCGCACTTTTTCAGATCCAAAATACGTTGTGGGGACTGGATCCCCAGTGCGAGTGTATCAATGGTAGCACCATAGCGCGGTAATTAGCCGTTGGTACCGGGCGTGATTATTAACCCCATACCAAAGTGTTCCACTTTAGATCCTTTATCATATCGAGGTTTGAAGACACCTTTCTTGATTTTATTGACTTTCATAAAACCCATGATAGCATTAACAGAGGTGTGATGTGGGATGTCCCTTGCACTTCTATCTTTATATGAAAAATATGAAATGCAGTGTACGTATAAATGGTATGCTTACATCCCGGTTTAATGTTAATCGGGATTTAATACAGGATATTCCAATTCTTTGTAACTTTTTTTATGATGGATTTGCTTGACAAGCTAAATGAAACTGGTGTTGGTGTTTCTGTTGATGATATTAGCTTTAGCATATGCCATTGAATACTTGGTGTTGTTTAATTGTTTCCTAATTAATAATGACACTTCCAAGATTGTATACTTAAGAAATGTAAATGTTCCAAGAAAAACAGCTAGTTCAAGTATTGATAACTCTGTTTTTGATATTGTTGACTGTTATAATTTTCTCGGCCAACTGCTCACCGAACATCTTGATTACAATGCTATAGCAAACGCAGCAGCTAAATCTGCTAACAGAGCATAATGTCCTTTTATCTGTGAATATAAGGCAATTGGAGGTATGCAATCCACTAACTTATTCCAAATTGTATGATACAATGGTTTGGTTTGTCTTGATTCATGGGACATCTATCTGGGATCATCGTGAAATGTCTTCTGTAAATGCCGTTCACTATCGTGCTTTTCAGATTAGGGTTGGGTATATACACTTAGTCTAATACATTAATGTTTCTATTAATAGACATAGGGGATGGACTCGTCCGATAGGTAGTGGATGTGTATTGTTAGACAGTGTTGGGGCCCCACTGAAATGTCTTTACATTAAATAAGTGTGTTTTTATCGTCTGAACGGAATGCTGAAAGTTTCGTGTGAGGGCAAAGATGAATGAATGGGGTCTGAATATTTCAGAGAATGTAAGCGTGAAAATTGTAGTTGTACGTATGCAGAATATTTGCATGGAAAAGTATGTGTCAGATTGGAATGAACTGTGGTGCAAGCTTGGCGGGAGAACAGGTGGTATAGATTACAGAAGTATGGAATATTTAAAGATGTGTATGCATGTGAAAGCTATGTAAGTATGCATATGCCTCGGTCTTACCGCTCTATCCTCTCCAAAATTTAGGTACTGCTCCTCTATAGTTGGAATCAGGCGGATTATGAATGTGAATGATTACTTATATGAATCTTAATGAAGGCGTGTATTTTCAGTGTAATGAAAGCATTGACGACGAACGTCAGGTATTGCTGCATTGTCCCTTGAATGGTGATTTGTGTGAAAATGTAAACTAAAAGGTCAGTTCTAGCAATCCCAACTTCCTCAAGTTATGTGATACCAATAAACATATTTTACATTTTAAATACTATGTATATAGTACCGCTAAATCCTGCTTTTTTTATTCTCCAACGAAGAAAATATGTTTTATTTGGCTAGTGATCGTTATTATAACTATTCTATATACCCCTTTTACACCAATATATTCATACTGTATAAACTGTGATATATTGTACGTCTCTCGTAACCCTTAGCGGGTGGCTCACTTGTATGTACTGTTATATCTATCTGTGTAAATATGTGTGTGAGATAAGACTCAAGTAAACAATCTGCCTGCCTGTTTGTTTGTTGGTAAACTGCACCGTTTCCAAGTTTGTATTTATGAGCGATTATAAAACACAGCGAGTGCACACGGAATACCTCCAGTGTAAGGTTCTACCTTAGTTAACAACAATACATACACCCCGCACCAGCAGCAGCAAGTACAGTAAAACCAACAACAGCAACCACCAAACACAACAACAGCACATGCACTTAGCACCACCACCAGCAAGACCAACAACAGCAACCACCAAACACAACAACAGCACATGCATCCAGCACCCCCACCAGCAAGAACAATAAGATCAACAACAGCCACAACTAAACACAACAGCACATGCATCCAGCAGCAGCAAGAACAGCAAAACCAACAACAGCAACCACCAAACACAACAACAGCATATGCATCCAACACCACCAGCAGCAGCAGGTATGCCAAAAGCAACAGCAACCGCCAAACACAACAACAACACATGCATCCAGCACTACCAACAGCAAGAACAGCAAAACCAACAACAGCAACCAACAACAACAATAGCACATGCATCCAGCACCCCCACCAGCAAGATCAACAACAGCCACAACCAAACACAACAACAGCACGTGCATCCAGCAGCACCACCACCAGCAAGACCAACAACAGCAACCACCACCAACAACAGCACATGCATCCAGCACCACCAGCAAGATCAACAACAGCCAGAACTAAACGCATCAACAGCACACGCACCCAGCACCACCAGCAGCAAGAACAGCAAGATCAACAACAGCCACAACTAAACACAACAACTGCACGTGCATCCAGCATCACCAGCAGCAAGAATAGCAAAACCAACAACAGCAACCGCCACCAACAACCGCACATGCATCCAGCACCACCAGCATCAAGAACAGCAAAACCAACAACAACCACCAACAACAACAACAGCACATGCATCTAGTATCACCAGCAGCAAGAATAGCAAAACCAACAACAGCACATGCACCTAGCACCACCACCAGCAAGACCAACAACAGCAACCACCAACAACAACCGCACATGCATCCAGCACCACCAGCATCAAGAACAGCAAAACTAGCAACAACAATCACCACCAACAACAGCACATGCATCTAGTACCACCAGCAGCAAGAATAGCAAATCCAACAACATCACATGCACCTAGCACCACCACCAGCAAGACCAACAACAGCAAGCACCAAACAAAACAACAGCACATGCATCCAGCAGCAAGAACAGTCAAACCAACAACAGCCACCACCACCAACAACAGCACATGCATCCAGCAGCAAGAACAGCAAAACCAACAACAGCAACCACCAACAACAACAGCACATGCAACCAGCAGCACCACCAGCAGCAAGAACAGCAACCTGTCAACCGTGCTCAAAGGAGCCCTCCAGCTAAATTCAGATGATGATTGGCGCCTTTAAATATAGAGACTGGACGTTACACAAACATACCACCAGAAGAGAGATTGTACAGAACAGGTGGACGACGAGATCCATGTTTTACTTATCTGCCCTTTATACGACGACGTGAGGGCTGATCTTCTGAATCGCTGTAGTCTTAAATTTACTTGTTTTAATAATTACTCTAAAAGTGAAAAGTTTACACAGGTTCTATCAAACGTTGTTCTTATTTCTTGCGTGGCCCAAACCTGCCATATCATTTTACCAAAGCGACGTTCCATTCTATATCACTGATGTATATATGTATATATCTTATCGCTGTGTATTAAGGTTTATTTTTAATGACATATTGTCTCTCGTAAGTCGTCTAGCGACTGGTTGTAGAATTTTACAACGTGAACGAGTACGACTTCTAGGAGTGAGACATAAATAAACTTGTCTGTCCGTCTTCTTTAAGGCCACTGCCGTTCAAATAACCTAGTAATGCACGCAACTCTCGTCGACAACGGCTGTCAATCTGCCTGCTACAGCCATCATACAATCCTCCCTCTCACAAATGTCTTTTAACTGTCTTTTTCAAAAGATTAATTGTAAAAACTTGGTTATCAGACTGACGTATATCGTATACAGTACTCTTATTTGATTTAAAAAAACAGTAAGTAAGATAATTGGACCATCAACATTCCTTAGATCAGCTATGACCTGTTTGTGGACATAAGATTTAAAGACTAATAAAATCAATCTTAAGACTGTACAAACAATAACTATGAATAAAATATGTCTTGGCATCATCTGTTGTGTTTTAGATGATGGTTATGATGTGTTATGTTAAAACGTTAGATAAGGAAGGATAAACATTAAAGTGTTTTATTCTACACGAGATTTGGGAACACTGCCATGAGCAATAAGATTAAGCACGATAAACATGCATAACATTGTATAGAGAGAATGGTGGAAACAAATTGAAATACATTCTAATAATACAATATTGCACTTAACAACTTGCATGTGCACAAGCAGTCCACATGGTTAGGATATTGCATAGACAGCACAAATATATTTGACTGTTTTGAGTTATTGTAGACTGACGAATAGCAAGTGTTTTCATGCTATGTGTATTCTTCACCATACACATTACAAATTCAGATATACCACATGTGTGAAGCATTATGAAGCAGAGAACCGACATCCCAATTATTACGTGCATTCACAAACGGGAGCAATATAATTTTTATGTGTATGCCTTTTCCTCTGAAAAATGTAACACTAAAGTATTTTGAATTGCAGTAAATATAGTAATGAATAAAACTTGGTAATTCAACGTTACTTGTGGTGTCTCCGATAGAAATGATTTTTAGTTTATTGACAGGTTTGATTAATAGGGATTTTCTATAATTTATCTGCTAATAGAATTTTTTAATTGTTATGTAATTGTTTACTAAAATCATGCTGTTTCTTTTTGTATCGGGTATGAATAGTTGATTCGTCTAGTTATACATTTTGCGATTCTTACCCGATCAAATGATTCCAGCAGATAGTTAAACAAATCATTTTATTATATACATGTATTGTCAATTGGAGTAGATACTTACATCACTGTGTCACAGAACGCAGAACTGATAACATCCAAACATGTAATTAGTACACAGAGAATCATTGCCTGTATATTCCTGCTAAAACAAAGAGCAACCATGTATGCTGTGTATACGGTGCAACTGTGTGTCCACATGCACAGTCCCAGCTGGCTAACGTCACATCTCCCATGAAGTCAGCTCCATTTTTCAAGCATTATTTCATTTCCGAAGACATTTTGAATGAAAGGAATAAGATAGAAATTCGTTTTATAATAATATTTACCAAACCTACATGTATTTTACCAAATTAAAAAACGTATACACCCGTTCTACATTTCGTTGCAATGGACCTGGACCATTCAACTCGCTCGCGAAGGTCGTAGGTCGTATAGGACTTTCAAGTAAATACGTTTACAGTGAACATGTGCATACATAACTCTCAACTGCATAATAGATACTCATGATAACAATTATTCTCGTTCCTACATATCTAAATCTGCAAGATGACAGGCACAATCCTTCCTTGTACAATACATTATCATTATTTTGTTCTCGTTCAATCTATTGTACTTTGAAGTCAGTGTAAAGTTGCCAGAAGTAATGGCGTGGTATCATGAAGGAAATTATAATATGAATAGTGAAAAACAGTCACCATATGGGATGTACATGTATAACTTGTCTTTCAACGCCACGCTTGTGCCGACGCCCGGGGGAGATAAAACTAACTGGTCCCATAAAAGGGACAATCAGTTTTGCAGATACTTCACAGTAGCTACGCGCAGTGTTTGCGTAGCTACGAAGAAATTTTACAAACATTCTGCGTAGTCCCCGCGTAGCTACGCAAAATATTTTACAAACATTCGGCGTAGTCCCAGCTCAGATTTTGCGAAATGTAGTAAAAAAAACCTTGAGTCGTAGTGTAGTACTACGTTATCACTGCTACTTTATTTAATGATACTCTGTGACAACAGTTAAGATTCTTCGTTGATGCATGGTCATTTCTGAAAATAGGCAATTCAATTCAACTTTTATCAGGTGCATATAAAAATGTTCACTTTATTCATGGGCGGCAACACAACTTGATTCGGTTAAACACAATGTACCAGTTGACATCATGCTAATGCTGTACTATTGTTTGAGCAATGCTAGAGGGTATGCTATGGTTACATGCATGTTTCGGGGTTTGTTTTCCTCTTGCTTATTTTCTGCCCATTATTCTTCAGCACACAACACGCAGCACACACTCATAGAAACGAGTTGCAACATACGAGGGGAGTTCAATAAGTTTTGCAACTTCAATATCAGACCAAGTCGCAGAATATCTTTTGCACTTTTATTTTTCAATATAATCTCCATTCACCTCAATACACTTATTCCATTTGTCCTTCAAGCTTTTAATACCACTTTTATAGAAATCCGCAGATTGGCCCTCTAAGCACGCCTCTGTGGCAGCCTTTATGTCCTCGTCATCCTGGAAGCGTCTTCCACGTAGGGTATATTTCATTTGCCGGAACAGAAAATAATCACTGGGGACTTAGTCTGGGCTGTAGGGTGGATGATTTAACTCTCCGAATCCACATTCACATAGATGGATTCATGGATTTGTTTTGCTTTGCATACCTCCTTGGTAAGGAACTTTATTATGAGAGAATCCATGATTGTGACCACCCTTAGGTGAATGAAGCCATCACATCTAACTTATTGTTGTGACTGGAGCTTGTTATGACACATGTCAACCTGATGTTATGACTAGTGTCACACCTGCCACAAGCTGACATTGTTTGTGTAAACACAAATGCCCAAGTTGCAAAACTTATTATTTGTAACCTCGTATTAGTAACCTCAAAAAATCAAAAATAAAAGCGACAAAAACTATTCCTATAATCATAAGAAATATTTACAGAGGCAGAGTCCATTTTACGATTCCGACTATATCATAAACATGTGGGTATGAAACACCACTGTGTGATGATACCAGGCGTATCCTGCCCAACCTGTGGCATCCGTCACAAACACATGTAAAGGCAAGTCAACTGTTCACGCGAAAAACAACGGAAACATAATTATGGACCAATCCAATGTCCTCCGCATGTCCTCCATAAAATGTTTTGGAGCTTTACCAAGGTCTTGAATGGTGTGTAACCCTGATCAAACAACCGTTGAGAAGGAATCGTATGGCGCTCTCTGTCATCTTCATGGAAAGAACATGCTCGATTGTACCCCAGAGTTGTGAAATGTAGACACCAAAGTGTGGAGCTGCTGGACGTAAACGGAAAGGCGACAACGTACTGGAACGTTGAAGTCACCCCTCTTGTCAAACAGTCTTGTGAATGGTGTTTTGTCACTCTGAATCTTATGAAACAGATTGGGCGGTTTCACTGATTTCTTTTATTTCTAGTTCAGGTGGGTAAATCAGTGTAAGGAGTTTGGCTCTTTGGCTGTTATTGAAATATCATGAAGTATTTACGTCCTGCTTTGGAGACGATCCTTCTCTTAGTCCGGATTAAGCGAGACACCTGCATGCTTGATTTCGCGAAATTTTCGCGCGACGTTTAACATTTTTCAAACGGGTTTCATTCAGTAGATCTCCTTTCAGGTTCCCTCTTTATGAGCATAGTTCTACATGTTCCAATAACAACAGGGCATACAGGTGTGGAGTAGTGCCATTTACCGGGCGTGTTGGATCCAAGCGTGTCGCGCTAGCGCTATATCGCGGTGATGGATCTGTTTGTTGCCTGCGCTGCTGCACCCAGTGTGCCGCTGCACCCAATGTACCGCATTGTTGCCTAGTTGCAGTGCACTTCAACGGGTGCACCTTTTAGATCCAATTTGAGCTGTAGGTGCTGGATCGCCAGTGCGAGTGCATTCGAGCGTGACCAACTGTAACGGTACAGCGAGTCAGCGGCAGCGCTATAGCGCAGTAATGGAACTGTTGGTAGCGGGCAAAGCAGCCCCCCGAAACTGGATTGTAACCGTTACCGTGGCTCACGCTCGAATGCAACAAATGAAGCACTAACAACAAATAAAGCATTACCACCATCAATCATAACAGTTTAACACAAGAAGAACCACCAACAACAAATCAGCACCACTAACAGCACAACCACTAACACAACAGCATAAACAACAACACCCCGTTCCACCAACAGCACAAAGAACAGCAACAAAACAATATCAATAAAAACAGCACCACATTCCACCAACACAACAGTACCACTCGTCTGTCTCCCAGACGCTTGAGAACAAATTAAACAAGAAGTCCAACTCAAGTTTAGATTGATTTGGCAAGTCTAGATTGTTCTGGGCTCCATTTGGATTTTTTATTTATTTTGAAGATAGATATTTTTGAATAAGACAACTTTATTTCTGGGACTGAATACAACAACAAAAATAACACAACGGCATCAACAACAACACTATAATCACTAATACAACTGCAACAACAAAACTAAACGCATAACGCAACCAACACCATCAACAACAGCACCAACATCCAGCAGCAGCAACAGCAGCAAGAACAGCAACCACCAACAACAACAGCACCAACATCAAGCAGCAGCAAGAACAGCAAAACCAACAACAACAACCAACAACAACAACAGCACATGCATCCAGCACCACCAACAGCAAGTTAGGCAAAACCAACAACAGCAACCAACAACAACAACAGCACATGCATCCAGCACCACCAACAGCAAGTTAGGCAAAACCAACAACACCTAATATAATAACACAAAGTGAAAATAAGATAAATAATAAAACCTGAATATATACCAATGATTGCACCCGTGAAGATCCGAATCAGACAAGGTCTTCAGCAACCCATGTCCGCTGTAAAAGCCAACTAAGCTTGTCGTAATAGGCGATTAACGTTATCGGGTGGTCTGGTTGATGTATGTCATCGTATCCCAATTGCGTAAATCGATGCTCATGATGTCAATCACTGGATTGTGTGGACACGACTCGATTATTTACAGGCCGCTATTATATATCTGGAACATTGCGGCATTAAACTATAAACACACACATAAACAAACCAACCAATGATTGATGGCATGAGCAAGTCACAAGGCAAACATATCGTACACTTGCTGATACAACGAATAATATACAGACCTTCCAAAGTTCTATAATGCCTCATAACAGCTTGAAAACGTCAATGAATGAGCATATCAAATCCAAAATAATTGCACTTGTGACATATACTACATCCATAAACTATTAAATTAGTTTTGCTTCTTTCACGCGGATGATAAAGTCATAGTGATGTTCTCGAGCACAATACCTGGCTTGAGTATGCACAACAGCGCATGATGCTTGCTTGACAAAGTTTCAAACTCCAACAAACAAGACTGAAACGGGATTGTTTAATATGCATGTGATCTGTGCTGCAGCATATGGTTCAGTGAAATAGGAATATGTAAACGTGGTTCAATGCTTCGTTTATCGTTCATGTTTGTCAGAATTGTAAATTGTGTTTAATATTTAACAGTTGACTAAAATAAGATAATGCCAATTCAAATAGTATTTTTAGTTACGTCACAAGAAGAACAGTAATTGTAAATTTGAATTTTAAGCACCATACTTAAAGTCTTCAGAGTAAGGTTTGTATCTTTTGCAAGTGAATAAAAACATGTGCCGTATGAAGAAACTATCGCTCAGACTGTCAAGGGGTTCATAAATTGTAATAAACTATAATCTGTAATCGTGGTAATACATGTCGTAAGAGGCGACTAACGGAATCGGGTGGAATTGGTTGATTCATGTCATCGTATCCAAATTGCGTGGATCGATGCTTATGATGTGAATTGTTGGATTGTCTGATCTAGAAACGATTATTTACAGACCGCTATTATATAGCTGGAATATTGCGGCGTTAAACTACAAACACACAAATACACAAACCAACCAATGATTGATGGCATGAGCAAGTCACAGTGCAAATATATCGTACCCTTGCTGATACAACGAGTGATATACAGACCTTCCAAAGTTCTATAATGCCTCATATCAGCTTGAAAACGTCAACGCCAAAGAATAATCAGTCTCCACCATCTACCGAAACAGATTTTCTTTGTAGAAAAAATATTTCTCAAGGAACCAGTTCACAGGTTTTCAAATAAGACAGATACTACAAGAGTTCATACAATGTTATGTCAACCAATCCGACTCTGAACGCGCATGCCAGTAACCCAAATGAATTTGAATATACGCAAGATGCATATCAGATGAGCTTTGTGGCGTGACCTACATAGGCGGGTCTATTGGCAACTGTCATACAAACCACCACCTTCATACCTGCTACACAGCCTTGTACGCGGCGGTTAAGTGTCTACTGAGTTCAAGATGGTTGCAGTAATTTTCAACTGGGTGGACATTTTAGTCCTAATTATATATTTCCTGTTTGTGCTTGCAGTCAGTTTGATGGTAAGTACATAGAAAAGCATTTTCTAACCCGTTTCTACTCTGGATTTGACTTGGTCCCAAATTGATGTGTTTCGGACGAGGCGCGTTATGGGATTGTGTCGTCATGCTCGATAACTTGGTTGAAGCGTATCAACGCATGCAGCTAACATATATTTGGAATTGTCACCGGGTCGTAAACATATTTTAGTTCTGTGTTTATTCCCCTCTATTTAACCAAGCCGAGGATATTCATTCGTTGGAGTGTTGAGTGGCGGTGGGGTAGCCTAGTGGTTAAAGCGTTCGTTCTCCACGCCGAAAACCCGGGTTCGATTCCCCGCATGGGTACAATGTGTAAATGTGTGAACCTAAGTTCTGGTGTCCCTCAACGTGATATTGCTGGAATATTGCTAAAGCGGCGTAAAACCACACTCACTCACTTACTATTATCTCTCAGTGTATTTTTTATCGTATTTATTGTCATCTATAACTCACATACTCGTATGCACGTATGCTCCATATATCATTTACATTTGTGTCTTGCCATATCAGTTATCAGGTAAGGTCTTTGATAGGCATTTAGAAGTTGGAAGTTGTGAAAACATAAAGACTTTTATTTTTAACTTTTATCATGCGCCTACAGAAAATATTCACTGTATTCATGGGCGTCAACCCGAACTTGATTCGGTTATAACATAATGCACCAGTTCACATCATGATAATACTGTAATATTGTTTGAGCAATATTGGAGGGTATGCTGTGGTTACATGCATGTTTCGGGGTTTGTTTTCTTCTTGCTTATTTTCTGCTCATCATTTTTCTGACACACAATACTCACCCACTACAGCACGCAGCACATAGTCATAGAAGCGAGTTGTAACATATCAGTAACCTTAAAAGAAAGAAAGAAATAAAAGCGACAAACACCAATATCAAATTGTGATGACACAAGGTATTCGTGAAAAGGTGAGCGTATCCTGCTCCAACGGTGGCACCCGTCACAAACACATATTAAGGCAACTTGAAGTCAATTGTTCACGCAAAAACACACGGAAACATAACAGTCAAAATAGGGTATTAGTGCGGACGTCATTCTTGTCACTGATGCTTCACGTTTGGAAATGTCCTCCATGTGTCCACCGTAAAATGTTTTGAAGCTTTGCCAAGGTCTTGAATGTTGTGTAACCCTGATCAAACAACTTTTGAGAAAGAATCGTATGGCGCTCTCTGTCATCTTCATGGAAAGAACATGCTCGATTGTACCTCAGAGTTGTAAAATGTAGACACCAAAGTGTGGAGCTGCTGGATTATTGCTGGACGTAAAGGGAAAGGTGACTACTGGAAACTTGAAGTCACCCCTCTTGTCAAACAATCTTGTAAATAGTTTTTTGTCACTCTGAATCTTATGAAACAGATTGGGAGGTTTCACGGATTTCTTATATTTCTAGTTATTGAACGACAACAGGTCATCGATATACCTGAAGCTAAAGCTAAACGCCTTAGCCAAATTTCATTATTTTGATTTTGCAAATATGAGCAGAAATTCTGATTCATATGCTCAAAGAAACGGATCAGCGAAAAGATGATCACAGTTGGTGCCCAAAGGCATGCCTACATCTTGCAAAAATATTTTATCTCAAAATTTCACATAGATGTTATCAATGAGGCAGTCCAGCATGTCATACTTGTTCATCTCGGTATACTCGAGATGACATATGCTTTAAATTTTCACAAGTTGTACTGAACCTTTGAAGATGGCGTAACTATATTAATGGTCATCACCTGTTTTATGTCACTACATGTACACGAAAAGACATTTCCTTGATTGAACCTACCCCATGCAAATAGGTATGTTTTAATATCCTGATCAACACGCTAAAATAGTGATCAAGTTTGGATTAATGCCGGTAACTTAGTCGTGTCATCCAAGCTCAATGAGGAAGGAAGGTTCATTTTCCTCTTTACCTCGCTATGGTATAAACAAAGGATGGCTACGAAGGAGAATCCGATATTCGAACCCGCAACAAGACCCGCGATGTTTTTTCGCAATACATGTCTTGTTATTTGTCATCAGATGGAGCTTATTCTGAACACCCGGTGTCAATGTAATTCCACCATGACCCGAGGCTGTAGGTTCCTGAATATGTCACTTTCAGTTCGTTTCATTGTATTTCCTTTTCTTGCGTTGAAATAGAACTGTGAAAAAAACCTGACTTGGCTTTGACGATACGGTCAAGGCATGTGTCATGTGAGGTACTTGCACAGATTAAAACACACATACGCACGCACGCACGCACGCACGCACGCACGCACGCACAGAAGCAAACACAAAATATATATCATTCTATCAAATATTGTAGACTTTATAATAGTCACTGTTTAAGCTAGTCAATGTTTTGGTAATATTGGAATCGAAGGGTTAGTCGTGCCATGACAGTCAACAAATATAAAGTAAAGGCTTTGTTGCACGTGTGTGGAGAGGTTTTTTTATACATAGGCTTTCAATGCATTTCATTATCTTCATCTGATAAATATCCATTTACTGGCGTGGTCTCAGAGAAGGGGTGCCTGTTCGGAGAGCGGAAGATCGGGGTTCGATCATACCGAAAATATCATACGTTAAAATATGGTACTTGTTGTTATCCTGTATGAAGCTCGGCATTACGGGAATGCATTAACTGGTTGCTCGGAGTCAGTATGGTGTGTCTGAGCGACGTATCCATATTAAACTGGAGCATGGTATCTCGGTGGACGAGAACTATAGAACTGGCAAGTCCGGCCACGTATACGCAGCGGTGCGCACGTGCACGCACTTGCTAAACATTGTCATTACCTTGAACGTGATCTGTTTGCATTTCATTCAAACTATGCAGGGAATGATTTAACATTTCTACAGTGAACATCTTAGAGATCGATGCAATGCATCCACTTGGGTTTTCCTCTCTTCACTGTCCTTAAACTCTTTTAGCTGGTACATGCTGTTATCTAGTTCAGTCTAATCATAGTGAGTGAGTCAAAGTTCTTTACCGGTGCTGTCACTATATCGGGGCCTGTTAATAATCAAGTCTGGACACCACAGAGTTACGGTTTCACACACGATAACGCATCGGCTTTGCGATTCATACATTAATGAACACACAGGGTTACTCCTGCGAAGGCAGAAGGCGACCTTTTAAACATTTAATGCAACAACATGTATTTCATTTCACTATGGCGAACGTTCAGCGAGTTGAATACATAACTTCACAGCGTAGTCGTCAACAGGTCCTACATGATGGCTTTCGCTATCGTTTGAACGTCCGGCATCAACTGGCTGTCCATTGGAAGTGTGCCTTTGGTGGATGAAAAGGTCGACTAACTACCATTGGAGACCATTGGAGATCATGTCTCCTCAAGTCAGACGTCAGTTCCTGTGTGTCGATGCCGGAGAAGTAAACAAGATACTGTTTGCCACAACAGAGATGCTGGACATTCTTTCGGACTCTGACACTATCTACATGGATGGTACCTTCTACACATGCTTATTGCTCCAGGCTTTAGAAGTTTATGGCTTCAGGTTTATGTGATCCTCTACTTAATGCATGACTAGGTGCATCCTGTTGCCCATTGCTTGCTTCTAGTCCAGAGCCACATATGCCAGACTATTCCAGCACCTTGCCACTGGAAGGAAGACATCACTTCAGTCCCTTGATGCCGCCGGCCATGTTTTGAAGTTTAAATGGCTTTGTGTATCACCATCACTACCATCACATTGTGCTGACATACTGCTTCTTGTATATATATCCACCTGTATAAAGTAAACTTGTATATACCGCAAGCCATCGATACCATGTTGTCACTTCCTACCGAGAACCACACGTCGACCCCTTGCATATACGAGTATGCAAATAAACATTTATCATCGTTACGTCGTTGTTAACGTCACAGTATTGAGTGGCACCAGAGTGGTAGACATACTCTCAAAGTTGGCAGACACGTCGTCATATGACTGAGATATTGTACAAAGCTGAGTGAACCACAACTCATTCAGCCACTCACTCTCTCACCTGAAGAAGTTTATGTTCAAAGTTTCTCGGGCGCATGCGTTTATAACCATTTTTGACATAATAATTGTTGGCTTTGGTAAATTTCAAAATTAGCGTTAATGACATCATCAATCTACCCATGTAGATCCGGGGCATATTACGTCTTCAGCAACCCATGCTTGCCGTAAAAGGCGACTAACGGGATCGGGTGGTCAGACTCGCTGACTTAGATGATGCATGTCCCAGTTTCGTGGATCGATGCTCATGATGTCAATCACTGGATTATCTGTTCCAGACTCGATTATTTACCAAGCGCCGTCATATAGCTGGAAAAAATTGCTGAGTGCGGCGTTAAACAACAAACAAACAAAACACCATCAATCCATATAGCGCTTTGTAGAGAGTTCAACATTGTCCATCCTGACATTATCTGGAGTTAATTATATATTCTGTTGTATATTTTCTTCTTTCAGTCTATGTGTCGCAAGAACAGGGAGAGCGTGAAGGGATACTTTTTGGCCGGAAGGACTATGGTTTGGTTTCCGGTAAGTAGACTAAGTGCACACATGTTGAAGTTCTGAGCACACATGGTGACGTTCTTCACACATACGATGACGTTCTACACAAAAATGATAACGTTCTACATGTACATGTAAAGACACAGTTAAATATAAGTTATATCCGTTTGCTCAAATCAACATGTAGGTTGACATCTAACCAAACTGACACAGGGTAAATATACGTGCACACACACACCCATACACATTTTCATCCACCATAAGAACTGAAACCCACATTTTGCAGATTTTAAGGCAGTACTAAAGATCGTTATAATTTAGCCATGGCAGATTAACAATAGTTATATGAAAAAAGCGGATGTTCTTTAACTCTTTTTTAACAGTATCTGTCCACAGAGCCACGACAAACTCATGTCAAAACAAACTGGTCAACGCTAACAACGCTTCCAGTGGTTGAGAAAATGTCAAAATTGGAGTTTCAATATGAATTTAATTTAAACTGACATATTGAGGGCAACAGTTTTGATCATACATGTAGTCCATGAGAGTTATCAGAAGCTGAGCATTGAAATGAGAAACACAGACAATGATATGAATGGCTTAATATATGATGTTACATTTTATCTTATTGGTGGTTGATGAAAGGTCGCTGATATTGGGATGTATTTTGCACGACAATACAGCGAAACGTTGAACACATTAAAAACTTATGATGCATATCATGTGCAGGAGTGACGTATAGTTCCCATTACACACACACAACACGCAACACACACACACATCAGGACTATTAAATATATGTTTGAAGTACCTATTGTTTCTGATACCTGGATATTTAAGGGTTGGATAAGTGCAAAAAATGATTCGTAACATGAATCTTGAACACGATTAACTGGAACATTTTCCAAAAATGCATGTCCTCAGAAAATCTTGGAATGGTTATTGTGCTATACACGGTGTCAAGAACAAGGGGAGAAATTAGCAGTTGAAAAGAAAATCAAGTTATGATATCCGTACGCAACGGGAAATTCGTTCATTTGTACCAGACTGGATGATAGATGTTGGGGAGGCAAATGGGTGGACATGAAAACCTTTCATAATTGATTTGATCTGACGATGAGAAACACATGAAACAAGATAACTTTGAGCCAGAGGATCAACAACGCGCAAATAATTTTTGTAGCATTCCTACCTATTTTGTCATAAAGTGCACGTGTGTAACCCGGAAGATAAAACAAATTGTTATTTGCATGTGGTACATGTACCTTCAAAATCAGGAATATTAATCATGCACAATTCAGTTTGATATTTATGCAATATAAAAGTAGAAAACAAACATTATGAAAACAAAACTAGTAATATGTTTTTACAACAATACCTTCCTGATACATTTGTTTTTGTTTTTTAAGGAACAGTGGGTATTATGTTGACACAGTCATAGTGGTATACATGATACTGTTGACATTGGTATATCTACAGTGGTAAAGTTATTAATGTTTGTTCATAATTAATCTTTTCGAAGTAATAGCTACAATGTTATAATTTTATTATATAATGGAATAGATATGTGAAGACATGCAGATATTTTTTAAATTGAAACCCACAACGCCTGTTAGTGCGTTCTTTATTTTCAATTATAAACCTTTGAGAGTTACCTCCCAAATGGAAATATGCTTACTCCTGTAGCCTGACTCATCAATTATTTACACTGTCCGAAAGTGCTTATGTCGGTACACGGAAACTGGTTTAATGTTTCCCACACAGCGATATGCCTGTCCCCCTGCCTCTCAATAGGCAGACCCTCTTTCACCGTAGCGAAATGCTGTATGGGGAAATAGTTCGGACAGAGCTAGACTGGTATCCTGCCCTTCGCCTCCTTGCCTTTGCAGGCTAGAAGCGCAAGCGCTCGACGACAGGTAAACCAGTCTAGGACAGGTCATGTCTCCCTCTTAAGATTGTTGCCGAATATCATAAAGATGTTTTAGTGATAATTTACAGTTAGGAATGTTTTTATAAACATTATCATAGTGAGTGAAAATGAGTGAGTATGGTTTTACGCCGCTTTTAGAAATATTCCAGCAATATCACGTCGGGGGACACCAGAAATGGGCTTCACACATTGTACTAATGTCGGAAATCGAAACCGGGTCTTCGGAGTGACGAGCGAACGCTTTAACCACTAGGCTACCCGACCGCCCCAAACATTTTCATAACTATTCATATATATGTATGGTATGTACTGATATTATCATACACATGTGAGACATGTAATTTTCTCACTCCCATCACAAATAAGGCAATAATTCAGATATTATGAATATGCAACAGTGTACAACATAGCCTGAGGCTCGTCAGTACCAGCGGACCCCACAGTCACATAACGCATGGGTACATTTATAAGCATGACAACATATGCAAATATACATTCTCTATTTTATATAATTATATATATGAACATTTATCTCATGATAAATATGAACGACAGCGTTGACTTGATTATTGATCATCGTTTATTAATAGATAAATGTGCAAAATAATCTTCTTATAACAATAATATTGTAAACAGATTGGAGCTTCGTTGTTTGCAAGCAACATTGGGAGTGAGCATTTCGTTGGCCTAGCAGGGAGCGGAGCGGCCTCTGGCATAGCCGTTGTAGCATTTGAATGGGGGGTAAGTATTCAACCTACTGCTGATTCTGCAAACTCGTATTCAGGAGAAGCTATGATGTATGAATCTCTGTGAATACATGTAAATAAAAGCGAAAATAATCCAATATCATAAGAATAAAAATAAGCGTCATATACACGATTCCGACTATACCCTAAGCATGTGTTCATAAAACACTACCAAATAGTGAAATTAACATGATTCAACAGAACGGAGACACATGGACAGTCAAAATAAATATGATACGTGGTTGTTATATTTATTCCAACCAGGTAGGATACACGAATGCACACATACATATTCATTACGAAGGCAATTAGCTAAAAATTGCCACGTTCTGTATGTGTGTGTGTGTGTGTGTGTGTGTGTGTGTGTGTGTGTGGTTGCATGTGCTTGCGTGTGTGGTTGCGTTGCGTGTGTGTCGGAGGGTGTGTGTGGGAGCGGTACATGTGTGTGTGTGTGTGTGTGTGTGTGTGTGTGTGTGTGTGTGTGTGTGTGTGTGTGTGTGTGTGTGTGTGGTTGCATGTGCTTGCGTGTGTGGTTGCGTTGCGTGTGTGTCGGAGGGTGTGTGTGGGAGCGGTACATGTGTGTGTGTGCGCGCGTAACGCTGTTATTATTGATATTTCTATACATCCAGGGTGTGCATTCGTTCAAATATCCACTGAACCTATGCCTTTTATATTCTCGCATTTCAATGCTTGTGAAGGTCGTCTCCTCGATCCAATTTGACACACTCTCCGACAACGTGTTTACTGTTGTGATTTCAGGCTGTTCTGCTTCTCTTGCTTCTCGGGTGGGTCTTCTTACCGATCTATCTCTCCACCGGGGTAAGCAAACATGCTCACCCTCAATATTCATGTTTTTGTGAAACGTCGTTTAAGGGTGTTTGTATATAGCTTGATGTTTGACAAGTCAAATTATAGCCCATGTGAACACGTGTTGGAACAACGTATGCCTTTGTACAAAATGTTCGTAGGTATCAAAAACCTATCTTGGATAATAACAGAACGTATATAACACGTCCCATGTTATTCTGGAAACCCGTCTGTCCAGAAACTGTGGCCAGTCTCTGACAAAGTTATTTACAAAATTCAACATTCTATTTTCATGGGTAGGTACTAAGGAAGAAGACATTAAAATAAAATGTATCGAAAACTATGTCGCCCATAGGCGAGAATAAACTGACGTCCAAAAGAAACTTTACCAACTGAAAATATAAATTTCAGACAAAGTATAAATTATTTTTTGATGAAGTCTATCTAAAACACATAACCTAAATACAACAATAGTGTATGCAGAAAATGTTAATCTTCTGTTCCATATTTGCGAGATAACACGCGAAAAAGTGAAAAACACGTGCACCACGGACAACTGCAAATGCACGTGCGGGTAAGGGTATAAAACGATTGAAACGGCAAGTCAGACATCCACAGTGATAAAAAAAACACAAAAGAAATGCCACGACTCACAGTCGAACAACGTGAAAGAGCCTTGGGTATGGTACAGATGGGAGCCACCCACGCCCATATTGCACGAACCTTCGGTTGCTCCCGTGTTGCCGTTACCAACTTGATGCAACGTTACAGACAGACAGGGCGGACCGCTGACAGGCCAAGAACAGGCAGACCCAGGGTGACCACGCCCCATGATGACCGGTACTTGCGTACCTTGCACCTCCGAAATCGCTTCCTGACAGTGACGTCATCGGTGACAAATGCCTTAGGTCACAGGGTTAGTCGACAGACAGTGGCCAGGAGACTCAGGGCTCATGGAATCAGGGCTTTTAGACCATACAGAGGACAGCTATTGACAGTGCAACATCGTCGCCTGCGATTGCGATGTGCCCGGACTGTACGACGTTGGCAACGACGTGACTGGCAGGGGATGGCTTCACTGAGGAAAGTCGATTCTGTATGTTTAGGGCTGATGGAAGACAACGTGTTTACCGCCGAAGGGGTGAACGAACGGCGGCGTGTTGCGTGCAGGAGGTCGTACCATATGGTGGAGGGAGTGTCATGGTGTGGGGAGGGATCTGTGGGCAGGAGAGGACTCCGCTGGTCATCGTTGACGGAAACTTGACAGCTCAGCGTTACATGGATAACATTCTTCGTCCAGTTGTCCTACCATTTCTCCATTTGGTGTCATTTATTAGCATGACAACGCTAGAGCCCATACAGCCAGAATTGTCACTAACTTCCTCACAGCCAACAACGTCAACGTCCTGCCGTGGCCTGCACGCTCACCCGACATGTCCCCCATAGAACACCTCTGGGACTTGATGGATCGTCGTGTTCAACAACGACCGCACTCTCCAGCCAACCGGCAAGAACTGATCTTGGCCCTCCAAGAAGAATGGCGTCAAATCCCACGTGACCTCATCAGACGACTGACTTTTTCTGTGCGTCGAAGAGTTGTTGCGTGTATTGAGGCATTTGGTGGTCACACACGCTACTAATGACTTGTTATTGAACGTGAGCGATTGTTTATGCACTCTGCCTATTGTCCATGATTCTGAAAGCTCGAGTTTTGTACCACACCCAACTTTGGGGGGCTCTGACGCCATTCTCGGTCGCGGTATGATTGTCATTTTCAGTGTTGATTATGTTGATATATTGATCTTCGCAATACACTTTACTTCATGCATGTATGTTTTGTTGTTTTTAAGCAAGAGTCATTTCAAACTCTGGTAAAGTTTCTTTTGGACGTCAGTATATTTTCCTGCGACGGGTCTTGTTACCGACCTATCTCTCGACCGGGGTAAGTATATATACACACCGTCAATATTCATGTAATACGTCATCTGAAGATGTTTGCAAAGACATCAAAGTGTGTCTACAAGTATCATGTCACATATTTCAACTCGTTTTAACCTAATTCTACTTTTTATAGCGTTATTAAAATATCTCGCTTGTGGGCGAAAACAATTTGGCCCGTAAGCGAACAAAGATGCATTTGTTCAAGTTTAATGCTTTTGGGTTTTTTTTCAAATACATAAAGGTGTGTCTACAAGTATCATAACACATTTTTACTGAATTCAGTTAATTAATAACCTTATTTAAATATTGGCCCATGTTTATGCAAAAATGGGGGCACGGGTGGCCCAGTTGTCTAAGGCACGGCCATTCGCTGTGCAGAGATGCGTCCCTAGGGCACGCCAGAAACCTATGATTGTGGGTTTGAATCCCGGTTCGCCCCGATTATGTTTCTAGGTTTGTCCTCGTGGGTTTCACCGAAGTGGTAAACGTCTGAGACCTGCATCACTTCGGGCTTTCCTCACACATTAAGCTGACACGGCCTCACTCACTCATAACAGAAAAAAACACAAATGTGTAACTTAATGTAATTCTACTTATTTGTAGTGGTATTAATACATTTCGCCCATGGGTTAAACATTTTAAATATTAGTATCATCACTCTACAGACCGCTTATGTGGTCTGGCTGATTGAGCGTTTGCCAGGAGAGCGGAAGGTCAATGGTTCGATTCCCGGTTATCGATCATTTCAAGTCAATTGAAAGTCGATTTTTAGTTTGGTTTTATATGTTAATCATGAACGTCGACACACCCTTCATCAAGTGAACGTAGACACACTATTCATCAAGTGAATGCAGGCACACTATTCATCAAGTGAACGTGGACACTCTTCATCAAGTCAACGTAGACACACTCTTCATCAAGTCAACGTAGACAAACCCTCCATAAACTGCCCTTGATCCCAGCTGTGTTGATGATCAGTGCCAAGACTGCCTCCGTTGTGTAGTGGAGAGCGCGTCTGTCCGGGGAGCGAAAGGTCAATGGCTCGACCCGACGTGCTTGTCAAACAAAAATACTTTAAAACATGGTACTTGTTGTTACCCTGCCTGCCGCTCGGCATTATATGGATAAAACAGGACAGTTTAGTGGAGTATTCATGCTTGACTGCGGAATGCTATATGTATATCACTGGACTTGCACTATAGAACCGGCATGGTCCGAACTAAAGTATTCACGGAAATGAAAAAAACATGTTTTTCTCAATTTAAAAATCGACGCAAAGTGTTACATAGCTGTAAATACTAAATAACAAAACAACTAGAAAAGTACTAGTCTGGATTTGCTAGTTTGATCTCAGTGAACAATACAAAATGTACTTTACAGGAGGTAATTTGTCGGCACTTTCAACATAACAGACTATAGGCATTATGCACCTGTTCCCACCTGTCGTCAAGGTGTCATAGGTCACCTTGATCTACTTACACCTGGTTATGCCCTTTTTCACAATAGCCTGTTTTATTCACATTTTTACACACTTTTACGTGTAAAAAGGCATAAATACATTTGATACGCTGTATTTGTGCCACGGCCCAATTAGTACTAATTTAGTTGTTTGAATATTTACATATTTTGTATATTAACTGCATTTATTTAAGATTTGAGGTCGAAAGAACAGGGTTTTTTTCATTTCCGTGAGTACTGTAGTACAAGCAACCACACACACGTGCCTGCACGTCGCCATATACGTGCAAACATTCCGAACGCGGCGTTAAACCCCATTACTCCTCACTGCTATTTATCAATAAAATATTCTCTCAGATTCCCCTTCCAACCACCGTACCCGTGATATTTCTATAGTCTGCCCCGTGCAATGTCATAACTACTGGAATGCCTCCGTGGTCTCGTGGTCTCGCTATATAGGTGCAATAATCTTGGACGCGACGTTAAAGTCCATTTCACCCCACCTCATTACTACTGTGTAATTATTGTCACCAATGCACAGGCATGCCGTATACTCCGATTCCGCCATTACACATTGAATTGATTTGAATGTAAATCACTGCGGTCGTTAAAACACAGGACGAAAAGTGGTGATAATCAAACTTAAGCAAAAGCTTTGAAAATGATTCATGAATATCACTACTATATATCACAACATATGGCATTAACACATTCAACCAGATTGCATTTTGTCTGAATATAAACGACATTCCATAATCATAAGAGATTGATATCTTGATATATGTTACAATGCCTGTACAAGGCAACACCATAAAATAAAAAAGACATCAATCCCAGTGGTAGCAATCACAAAACATATTTGTACATTCGTGGTATTCATGGCTTCATATATATTTGTGTACAAAGATTACGCAAGTCTATACAAGATCAAACAAAATATGTATACTCGACCTGGCAATGTGTTATCCTTCACCAAAACAACATTTGGCGGTGTGAATATAAATCTTTTCAAACGTAGAAATTATTCACGTACATGTATCCAACACAATGTTTGTATACTGTTACATATCGATAAGCCACTCAATAGTGTTCTTCAGGCTTAGTACACAATGCTAAAAATGGATGCGCAGTTGAGCCAACAGAAAGCTAGTGTCGGTTGCAAGCTGCAGACGAATCTTTAAATAGTAGTGAATAAAGACATAGTGTTGACATTTACACGTCCGTCGTTCCAAACTTAACAAATAGCCTTAACACCACCTAAACAATGAACCTACAATGAAGATATACGAATCAAGGCATAAGGGGTACACGGGCGTTTCCCACATTAAGACCCTAAACACGTTTATCTGTTAAAGGCAATTCTAGACAAGTTAAGGCCTGTTGAACATTCCATATGTTGTATGCAGGTGTAGTCAGGAGAATGTCGACAGAATGTGTTTTGTTTGTTTTAAGATAACTGAAGAAACACATATTAAGCAGCGGTTATAACAGTTTAGTCTTGTGTACAAGTAGCCTTATGTAGACTGTTAATAGTTAGGTTTGGAATAGTCGTATTCTGAGTTATACGACTCAGTAACTATGGTGGTTTTTATATCTATAAACCCCAGACCCTCACACGTTTATCCAAATTAACTTTTTTGAAATCCGAAAAAACACCTTTACCATATTTCCTGGGCCCTGTTCCCAAAACGATGTTAGCACCAGGGTGATCGTAAAACTGTGCACGTAAAAGTACTTGTTTGTGATGGTAAATATACCTTATTTACATGTATATGTCATATTTACAACAATTTGTTATGCTTGTACATAGGATATTAACAAACGTTGTCAAGCAGGTAAAGGTACACATATATTACTCAAAGTTTCCTAAGGATCACGATTTGATTATATCAAAATCTTATCCAACAAATGAAGATTGAAATATCCCGGTAAACAATGATTGAATAACCCATATATATAGGACCTCAATTTCAAGATGAACGGACAGAAGCATGCAGTCATGCGATCGATGTGCACGAGGTGCTTGAAACACTAAGTTTGGATGTATCGTGACAGAATCGTTGCAAATCATTATCGGAGAGCACAACAATATCTGCTTCTGGCGATTGCAACAACTTAATGCAGCGACAGCGTTCCACCACACAGCTGAAAGACAGGCTTCTGCTCATTGCAGAAAGACGTCATCTCTTCGTGACTGCCACCACACTCAGCAATGACCTGCGGAACGCAAGTGGCGTTAACGTTTCTACACAGGCAGTGTGTAATCGTCTCCGTGGGGCTGCATTCGCATCCCACTGACCCCAACTCACAGGCAAGCGCGTCTGTATTATGGAATAGGCTGAAGACAAGGACTGGGCTCCAGTAATTTTCACTAATGAGTCGAAATACTGTCGCGACTTCATAGATCCACTGGAGTGGTGTTGACATGAAGAAAGATTTCAGGATGCCAACGTCGCCGAACATGATGTTATGGAGGGGAGCTCAATCATGATTTCGGGTGGAGGATCATTCCAGATGGAAGAATCTTCATATCCTACAGCGGAGCACGTAGACAGTAACGCACGACAACATCATGTCTGGCTCGTTGATGCCTACTTAGAGCAGGAGACCATTGTCTGCATGGAGTGGTCAGTTCAGTCATCAGATCTCAACCCAATAAAACATATGCATGTTGAAAGACCTGCAGATCGCCCTTTCACGATACTCTGTATTTCCGGCAACTCTACAGGAACCCGGCATATTCTCTTACTGAAGAGTGGAACAATCTTCCCTTGGCAACTATCCCGGAGCACGAGACGACAGTACCAGGCTGTGATCACTTCACGTGGATCACATACGGGTTACAGAGAGTTAAACCTGTGTACAATAAATTTGTTTTCGTGATTTATTTTACGTTGTTTCAGATTTGGTCAGATACTTTCATTTCGACGGGTGATCTGACTGATTATTTGGTGACATTTTGTTTGTTGGCATTGTGTGACCGGGACAGCGGTCTTTTGTTCATTAAACATGTTCCTAGCAATACAGTCTTTGGCTAATTCAACAGATGCAATCAATTTGACGTATTACCTTTTAAAGTGGTGAGCAAACGTTTACAGTCCTTCGGGTGATCATGAAGTGTAGGCAAACTGAAGATCATCTAAGACAATACTGGAGACATTTTAATTGATGCTTCTGATTTCATATTCCCCATGCTTTTATGTTACATTTTGTTATAAGATTGCATGTATGTTCGGCATGTATGTTATTTATTTTTCAGATATTTACCATTCCTGAATATCTCCAGAAACGGTTTGGTGGCAATAGATTACGACCCTATCTGAGCGTCTTAGCGCTGATTCTGTATGTCATAACCAAGTGTTCGGTAAGTCAGCTTCCGTCAATGAAATCCTGCATCTTGTTGATAATAAGCAGGATAACCATCAAACCTTGCATTCCATAGATTCCCTGTGGAGTAACCCAATGGTTAAAACGTTCGCTCGTCACACTTAAGACCACGTTTGATTCTCATCATGGGTACAATCCGAGAAGCGTATTTCTGCCCACTCACTCACATTTAGCCTTTACTGTTTATATGGCAGGATGTGATGTTAAATTTGGGACCCGTGAGGATCAGGGCTAGAACTGGTCCATGCTTGTCGTAAGAAGCGACTAACGGGATAGGTTGGTCAGGTTCGCTGACTTGGTTGGTGCATGTATCCCAATAATCACTGGATTGTCAGGTCAAGAGACAATTATTTACAGACTGCCGTCGTTTAGCTGGAATATTGCTAAGTGCGGCGTTAAACAAAAAACAAATGTAAAATGTACGTATAAAATTAGGGTTTGTCTTTACGTGTGTTTGAGACAAGAGCCACCAGGGAGACAGGATACCCTCACCTTTTCGCAAACACCTTGAATCACCTGATAGTGGCTCATAAACACATTCTAATGATCGAGTCATGATCGTACCATGGATTCTGCTTTGAGCAAATATTTCTTATGATTATGGACCGGGATTTGTCGCTTTTTATTAAAGATCAAATATGTTTTGGTATTTGTGAGGATAACCATCTATAGCCAGATAGTACCACGGAATATATACACGATATTTTTGTATTAATTATAGATTCCTGATTGAACTTCAACTAATTAATCTTTTGTCAAATTAATTGAACAGTGTGATTGTTTCATTCAGATGAGACTGGCTTTACCGCTCGCGGACAAGTTTAATAGTTACTCTTTTAATATCCAAGTACCCGAAGGACAAAATATTAAAAGGGCCATAATTGACCAACGCTCTGCATAATTTAAGAAATGAGCAACACTTTTTAGAAATGTTAGGACAAGTTATCACAGGGCAATCAATGCAACTTTGAATATGTATGCACGCTGTCGAAATCAAATGAGAATTCTTTTTCACGAATAGAAGCGCCCCTTTTCGCCATGTGTAAACATGTTTGCTGATTGAAATAGAGAGACGTGACGCATGCATGACACCTGGATACTGACTCAGCTGAAAGTTAAACATTGCATACTAAAGTAGATGTAGACACAAGCTGGATCATCAGAAATGGTCATGGTCAGTCCACACCAGATAGTGCATCCGTTTCGAGACAGATATAGCTAGGGTCAAATGTGCAATTTGTGATAAAAACATGAACTTGGTATAGTTGTATGTAATGCCTTTCTAAATATTGCTGGATATTGGGGCCGCCCCAAAAATATGCAATATGGCCGCCAAATACGTTCAGGCCTCCGTAGATGAATGAAAATATAGCATACTCTGGAGAACATGACCCACAACCTTAATATATAATGAACAATGAACATTTTGGAATGTATTTACCCAACACTACATCTGTAAAGTAAATAACTTTATCACTATAGACTATATATCTTGATTTGGGTAATCTAAAGTGCAAAAAAAGGAAACAAATCTGCATTTCTTTCTTCTTCGGGATATCTTTTAAGACAAACTAACTTAGCTATACCAATATTGTATACCGGTACTCATTTGCTGTGAATACAACGACGACAACAGGCTGTTGTGCTCTATTAACGCGTCACGCATCAATATTCAAGTAATACGTGTATAACAGCGGCCTGTTAATAATGAAGTCTGAGCAAGATACACTACAAAAAACAGTATATTAATAACAAGAGCGACAAGTCCTTTCCATAGTCATACAAATATCTGCCAATGAGCATGTGTTTATGAATCACTATCAAATAGTGATGATACGAGGTGTTAAAAACAAGGAGACATATGGTCACGTAGACGGGAAACGATGACTCACAAAAACAGTATGTGCAATTTGTGCGAAAAACAATTATTTATATTATTCGGCAGTGTTGACCGATAAGCATGATGATCAGATACGTTGTGCTGAAGTGGCCTGCTTTTCTATGGTCGTGGCCTACTCTAGGTCGGGCATTATGTAGGTTGTATAACAGACGAGTACCTGTGTTGAGAGCAATGACAAGGAGGTCACGTACAATGTGTGTGTGATAGGGGTCAACTCCAGAGAAACGTTAATTGCCTTGTCAGTGCTGTGCTTCCAACGTTAACAGAGACAGCACCTAGTGAACAACAGTGGCATACAATCAGGGCACAGTGGCATTGGGATTATTAATTTATAGACAATGCATCAACGAGATAAGTAGAAAGGATGATGTTAATTTGTTTGACATAGGTACTTAAGAATGCAGGTTAGAGACAAACTCGATAATGCCCATATCAAAGACAAACTTCGGGCAGAATACAAATGTAGACTTAAGAAAATCTGAGTTAAGAACAATAAAGTCAGAACCACAAATATTTATGCTGTAGCCGTCCTTTCGTATTCTTATGGTGTTGCTGATTGGACGAAACAAGAAATTCAGGGCATTGACACCCTCACACGAAGAATCATGTCAGACAATAGATCCCATCACCCTCGCTCTTCCCTCAATCGCTTATATTTCCCAGTTATGATGGGAGGACGTGGTTTGATTAACTTGGAGACTCTTCATGATAGAATTGTATTATGCACTTTTGCACACATTTATTTGTCTGATGATCCTCTTGTGAAGCATGTCAAGACTCATGATGAAAACAAGGCATTCCACAGTTTTCTAAAACGAGCCAAGGTCAGTGTGGATTTTGTTGATGGTTTTGTACTGCTGGACGGTGCAGAAAAGAGTGTCAACCAAACGAAGTACCATATCAAATCGTCACGGACTTCAGTTTTTCTGAACGACCGCTGCATCGAGTTTACGTGTAGTGTGTTGAGAGGATCAGTAACCCCGCAGAGTCCATTGCATCGATGAAGTCGGCTGACCTGAAAAGATATACAGAAGGCTTTCTGTTTGCTGCTCAGGATCAGTCAGTTTTCACTCGAAACCGTCAATGTGTGAAATACTATGAAATGTAGATTATGAAATGAATTTAATGGGACCTATCCAACACATTGTCACTGGATGCCCAGCTCTGGCACAGACACAGTATCTAAAGCGACATGATGGAGAGGCTCGATCCCTTTATTACCATCTTCGCCATGCTTGTGGTTTTGACACAGAGGTCCATCCATGGTACGAACCAGAATATGTTAAGGGTGTCATAGAAAATGATAAATACATAATTCTTTGGAATAGGCCCGCCCAAGCCTTAGAGCTATCTAGGCCAACAAACCTGATCTTCTCCATTTAGATCATTGAATTTTCTGTCCCTTTTGACACTTATGTGATTTACAAGATTCAGGAAAAACATGGCAAATGTGCGGACCTTGCTTACGAAATATCATGCTTGCATCCGAAGTACCAGGATGTCCGACTCCCCATTGTTCTTAGTGCCTCAAGTGTGGTACCTCTGTTGACTGACATTGGGAGAGTACCCGGGTTTGCTGCCAGGAATACAGCCTTTCTGACAATCTGTGTAATGCAGATGGCTGCAGTGTTTGAGAGTCTTCACATTCACCAGAAGCGTAGACGGGGCAAGGTCTCTGAGCTGATGATGAGGCCATTTTCTTTTTAATCTGTAAGCACAGGTGGATGGACGGTAGATTGATAGACAGATGAACGAAATAGGAAGACAGGTGGTAGACAGTTGGACTAAATAGGAAGCCAGATGGTAGACAGATTGACTAATAGGAAGACTGGCGTGTGGATGGTAGATCAATAGACGGATGGACTAAATATTAAGACAGATGGAGGGATGGTAGATCGGTAGACAGATGGACTAAATAGGAAGACAGATGGATGGACGGTAGATCGATAGACAGATGGAATAAATAGGAAGACAGGTTGATGGACGGTAGATCGATAGACAGATGGACTAAATAGGAAGACAGATGGAGGGAAGGTAGATCGATAGACAGGTGGACTAAATAGGAAGACAGATGGATGGACGGTAGATCGATAGACAGATGGACTAAATAGGAAGACAGATGGATGGACGGTAGATCGATAGACAGATGGACTAAATAGGAAGACAGGTTGATGGACGGTAGATCGATAGACAGGTGGACTAAATAGGAAGACAGATGGATGGACGGTAGATCGATAGACAGATGGACTAAATAGGAAGACAGATGGATGGACGGTAGATCGATAGACAGATGGACTAAATAGGAAGACAGATTGATGGACGGTAGATCGATAGACAGATGGACTAAATAGGAAGACAGATGGAGGGAAGGTAGATCGATAGACAGGTGGACTAAATAGGCAGACATATTGCTGGACGGTAGATCGATAGACGGATTGACTAAATAGGAAGACGGCTTTGTGGATGGTAGATTAAATAGGAATAGAGATAGAAGGACGGCTTATCGGTAGACAGGTAGGCTAAATAGGAAGACAGATGGTAGACAGGTGTACAAAATTGGACAGTCGGTCGATCGTAAGAAGACTTGACAATTTTTTTAGGGGACAAAGATGTTCAAATCAATTTTTTCTACCCTTGTTATAAAGCTAAAGACGACATTTTATCAGGTAGGTCTACTATGATGATTAAGGTTTTAACATTATAAAATAATGAATTAAATATTCTGCTCCCCTTGGTACAACGTCATTATGACATGATAGGACGATGACGTTTCACGCTATGCCTCTGTCTACAGGTAGACATCTACGCCGGGGCTGTATTCATTCAACAAGCAGCAGGATGGAACATCTATCTGTCCATTGTACCACTGCTGGCCGTGACCGCTCTCTACACAGTTGTCGGTATGCTGTTCACGGAACAATTAGTAAATCTATGCTTAACAGGGGAAAATTCAATGAGTCTTTTAATTAAACAGTATTGAACATTGTAGGATTGTATTGTACGAGATCAATATTTGAGTGGGATTAATCAAAACAACTTAACTTCGCTAACTGTGATAAAGAATGCGTCCGTCTATTGGTTTATCAGTGGGTGACCTCATTCATTTAATCAGTGAGACGTCATAGTATCACGTCACAAGACGCGTTAAAAGTAGTTTACTCCTTAGCATAAATGTGATTTGAAATGGCTATGCTTGCTCTATATTGTAAGAAAAGGTATGTCACTTCTGGATAAAGAGAATTACAACTGTGACTTATCTGACAGCGTAGATACTCCTGGTAGGACCTGTCCCTGTAAATATGTATTGAGACTGCGTGACTGCTTGTCCACAGGGCGGTCCGTTGCTTGTTTTTTAAGTTGATAGGTTCTGAGACTCACATACATGTAGAAGGAATTGAGCAATAATGAAATGTATTGCTGTGGACATCACACGATTCCATAGAGGAATGGGCAGAAAAAAACTTGAGTCATTTGCGGAATCATTGTTTCTCTGCGTCAGCTTAAATAGGTTTGAGACCTATTGAGGCCTATGATAAATGCAATAAAATAAGGAATTTGCATCAAAGGGGCTAAACACCAATAACCATCCCTGAAGATATGCGTAAAACATTTGGGAAGGACTTCCTATGCCACCGTAGATGGGCAGTAGAGTTTAAGTGTGTCAGGGAGAGCCATGAAGACGACCCCGTCCTGGGCGGCCTCCACGTCAGCAACACCAGGAATGATCCAGATAATCCATGCTATGGTAAGGATCGACCGGCGTAATGACCCGGAGAGAGTACATTCCGTTATCACAGAAACGTTGACGGTGAAGAAACTCGTTGGGTTCCAAAGCTTCTGGACACCTCCGTGATCCAGTTGTAGAGCGTCCGCATGGAGAGCGGAAGGTCGGGGCTTCGATCCCCGGTCGCTTCATACCAAAAGGCGTTAAAAGATGGTACTTGTTGCTACACTGTCTGGCGCTTGGCATTAGGGAACTAAAACAAGGAGTGGTCGGCTCGGAGTCAGTATTCATGTTAAACTGCGATAAGGTACCTCATGATCAATGGGCTGTTCCAGACATGTACAATCAGACACACACATCCGTAAATGCACTTTACAAGTGCAATAATCTGGAACGCGATGTTCAACCCCATTTCACCTCACCTCACCTCCCCTCAACTCACCTCACCTTCAAAGCTTCGGACATCTGATAAAAACACACCAGGATAATCTAGCTCTGTCTGGAGCTGAAACAGAAAGGTTCTTGCATCGGTTTGTGAATAAGGATGACAGCTGAGTACAAACAACAATCAAGACAATGGAAGCATTTAACATCACCACCACCAAGAAGACAAAGGCAGTCCCAAAAGCTTGACTGGCATCCATGTTCTGGGATGATGTCGATGATGTCATCACGTTGGACTCTCTTCCAAGAGGCCAAACAAACATGCGTCTTCCCCTGCATTCTTTAGGTAACTACGTGAATAAAATAAGATGAAGCTGAGAAAAGGTGTGCTCTTCCATCAGGGCAATGAGTCAGTATTCGAGTGTGGATTTGGACCCCTTCAGCACCCACCTTCATTGCTTGATCAAGCTACGCAAAAATTGCATCTGTTCCCAAGCATGAAGAACGCTTTAGCCAGAATCCATTTCGACACGAACGATGATATCTTAGCAACTGTGGAGAACTTCTTGGACTGCCAAAAGAAGGACTTCTACGAAGCTGGTATAAAAATGGTCCCAACATCGTTGGCAATAGTGTATCAGTGTAGAAGTGGGTGATGGTGAAAAATAAATCATTTTAATGTATTTAGGTTAATTATTTCTATGTGAGGCTCAGAACATACCCATAACCCCTATATGATTCGGATGCTGCTACGTTGATGATGTTGTTGAGACTGCTGGTGCGTTATAGCAGTTTATACAACGTGTCTATTGATCACGTTCGGTAGTAGGGCAGCGGGGAAGCAGTGTGGTTAAATGGTGAAAGCGTTTGTCTAGTTACGCGGAAGACCCGGGTTCGATTCCTCACATTAGTGCAATGTGTGGAGCCTTTTTCTGGTGCCCCCACCCAACTCCCTACCCTGACACCCCTGAAATGCTGTTAAAACGGCGTACAACCATACTGTCTCAGTCAACATCTTCAGTAGTCGTTGAAGCACCAGAAAAATATCACATATTAATCGCTGTTTGCAGCACACCACTTTTTCATTCGCTTCTGAAATAGATTCGTTGTTTCTTTGTAGTAAAATTTGGATAAATTAAGTTCGACGTTGCAAACATCGCTTATAACGAAGCAAATAGTTCAAAAGCAGTTCTCTGCATGTAGGTTGGCTTTTATAGGGGCGGATGTTTTTCCTGTGAGAATGTTTTGGGAATTATTTTTATTTTTTTGTTGGTAGGGAAAACAGAGAATGTCATTTGCCTTTTTTACTTGATTCATCCGAAGTTTAGGGCACGTGTTATGATACGCAAACTTATAATTATTACTATAACACCTTGGATAACAACTTGATAATGTCTGAATGGTTATGCATGAATACCACCATCCAATATGTTAACAATGTGTTTCAGGGGGTCTTGCAGCGGTCGTGTTCACGGACACCCTTCAGACTATCGTGATGCTTGTGGGAGCCGTGACACTGGCGATCATGGGTGAGTGTTCTGCTCAACTGTGCAGCTATCCGGGACTTCAGTAACTGCCACGGGAAAGAGATAACACGAGACCGGAAAGCGATAAGAGCAGACATAAAGGCGATAGCACGAGACGAGAACGCGACACCGCTTTTTCGTCTGGTGTTATAACTTTGTTATAGCTTTCTCGTCTCATGTTATAGCTTTCTTGTCTCGAGTTATAGCTTTCTCGTCTCATGTTATGGCTTTGTTACATCTTTCTCGTATCGTGTTATAGCTTTCTCGTCTCATGTTATAGCTTTGTTATATCTTTCTCGTATCGTGTTATAGCTTTCTCGTCTCGTGTTATAGCTTTCTCGTCTCATGTTATAGCTTTGTTATATCTTTCTCGTATCGTGTTATAGCTTTCTCGTCTCCTGTTATAGGTTTGTTATAGCTTTCTCGTCTCAAGTTATAACTTTTTCGTCTCGTGTTATGGCTGTGTGATATCTTTCTCGTATGGTGTTATAGCTTTCTCGTCTCGTGGTATAACTTTATCACGGCCACCATAGAAAGGCATGTGTCATGTGTCACGAGACTTGATCCGACTTTGATCAGCATGTTTTGGAACAATTGGTTCAAATTGCACTGTACTTTTTTACAGCGATGTAAGATGTGTGAAGAAAGGTGCAAGATGTTTCTAGAATTGCTCAGCGCTGCGTGAGATGATTCTCTCATGGTGCTTCTCTGTTAATGTGGCAAATGCCAATTTCGAGATGAAGGTACAAAATCCAATATTCGAGTTTACCTATGAATTGGTATCTCGAATTCGATGTAAGCGAGCAAATGTGATGTATTTATATTGTGGGGCTACCGGGACCTGAGAATAGGTTCGCGATAACGGGGTTAGACTCTCACTGTATGTATGTAGGTGACTTAAAAACAGAACAATAAATATAAAAATAATATAACAAAGAATATCTATATCATACAAGTGGATATAGAAGAGCCGTTGTCAACATACATTCACTGTTGATGTTGTATTTAATGTTGATAGTTGATATGCCATTATTTATTTAATACCATTAAACCCATTGTGTTGGCCATTCAGCTTTAACCATTTATAATATCCCTCATCCTAATCATCGCTTTATATATGTCTTGTTTATACTTGTTTGGTTAGACCCGTGAAGATCCGGGGTAAATAGGTCTTCAGCAACCCACGCTTGCCGTAAAAGGCAACTATGCTTGTAGTAGGTGGTGGCTAACGGGATCGGGTGGTCAGGCTTGCTGACTTTGTTGATGCATGTCATCGTATCGCAATTGCGTGGATCGATGCTCATGGTGTCAGTCAATGGTTTGTCTGGTCCAGACTCGATTATTAACAGATATATTTTCATATTGCTTCAATATTGCAGAGTGCGGCGTTAAACAACGTCACTGTTTGTTCCACACGTTTGTGTAGGCTCTGAACATTGTCGTAGGCATTCTTACATCCTGTTCAAAATACTGAATTTCAGCTTTCGTCCAAGTGGGAGGGATGGACGGACTCTACACCAAATACTTCTTTGCCATACCTGAGACCAATGTGACGAGGAACAACACATGCGGGATGCCTCGCCATGACGCCTTTCACATCTTCCGCGATCCCGTCACCGCCGACCTGCCCTGGCCAGGGATCATCATCAGGTCCACTGTGGCGTCGCTGTGGGCGTGGTGTGCTGACCAGGTGAGAATTTCACCTCCTTACATATATAGTTGTCTGCCTTTGAATTAATACATGTTTGTATTCTTATATCATGCTTATATGCATTATATTATGAACACTATATTGTTTCTGCAATCCTGAAAATGTTGTTGGCAAAAACATACTTGTGAATGAAAGACATATACATATAAACATCCATTTTGTGGCGAGATTCAGCACAAATGTGTGTGTAAATAAACATCCATATTGTGTGTGTGTGTGTGTGTGTGTGTGTGTGTGTGTGTGTGTGTGTGTGTGTGTGTGTGTGTGTGTGTGTGTGTCTGTGTGTGTGTGTGGTGTGCTATGCTATGCTATGCTATGCTATGCTATGCTATGCTATTTTAGTTAAGTTTTTTTATTAAGCTGTTATCTTTTTCAGGTTTTAGTCCAGAGAGCCCTTGCTGCCAAAAATATGGCTCACGCCAAGGGCGCCACAGTGTTGGCTGGGTACCTCAAGATCCTACCACTGTTCCTGATCATCCTCCCTGGCATGATCAGCAGGGTCCTCTATACATGTAAGCGTCCGTGTTCTCCTCCTCCGCTACAGGGGCGGTTGGGTAGCCTTGTGGTTAAAGCGTTCGCTCGTCACGCCGAAGACCCGGGTTCGATTCCGACATGGGTACCATGTGCCAAGCCCATTTCTGGTGTCCCCCGCCGTGATATTGCTGGAATATTGCTAAAAGCGGCGTAAAACCATATTCAGTCAGGTAGTCCTCTGCAACAGGGGCGGTCGGGTAGCTGTTAAAGCGTTCATGCGTCACGCCGAAAAGCACGGTTCGATTCCCCACTTGGGTACAATATAAGTTGTCAACCGATTTCGACGGCTATATAGTGTGGTGTATCCTGTGGGTGAGCCTATGTACCCCGAGCGGTCAGGCTCACACACTAGGTACATCACAATATATGCCCCAATGGATCATAAGTACCTCACCGACATTCATTCTTCCAGAAACAGAATACATGTCCGAAATTTCACCGAGAAAAACGCTTTGATTCAGCCATTTTGACAGCTACCAGACGACGCAAATTGAATTACTTCCCTTTACTCAATGCATTCGGATAATCATCGTTTCTTTTCAGCGAGATAATCAAGTTACCTAAGGTGTGTTTCGATTGTATTCTCAGCCGGATATATGAGCTGGGTACATGAGCGAGTTACATAGAAAAGAATTGCCTGCTCCTTAACCAATCAGAAGCTAGTATAGGTAGGTGTAGGTGCTTCAGAATAGGTCGTTAATACCGCTTACAGCGCACAGAGATTCGCGATCAGCCCGAAGAGAGGTCGGTATCGTTAGGAGCATAGAGCTGATGGTTTAGACAGTTCAGTACAAATACACAATTCAGACGTCTTGCACACGTCTTGGTGCATGGTATGGGATCATAGCACTCTAAGCCGTGACAGACCGGGTATAAAAGACATTATAAACCGCGGTTTGTCTTACGCTGATTGACAGTAATGTGACCTACAACGCCATGTACTATTATTGATGCAATAAAACATTCGTTTAAGTATAACTCTTTCTATGATTTGGGGCGGTCGGGTAGCCTAGTGGTTAAAGCGTTCGCTCGTCACGCCGAAGACCCGGGTTCGATTGTGAAGCCCATTTCTGGTGTCCCCCGCCGTGATATTGCTGGAATATTGCTAAAAGCGGCGTAAAACCATACTCACTCACTCACTCACTCACTCACTCACTTTCTATGATTTGACGCTTTCAGCTGAAGTGGCCTGCTCGGACCCCGCCACGTGTTTAGAGGTGTGTGGCAACGAGGCGGGATGCTCCAACATCGCCTACCCCAAGCTCATCCTCACCCTGGCACCCATTGGTGAGCTTCCCAGACAGTTTAGGCACCGGCCATATTCTTGTGGAGATTGGGGCTTCGACCTTTGAAAGAATATGTCAGTGTTTCAATACATTCAATTTTCTTTGAAGAAGGAGCCAGAACGCCATATCTTTTAACATCCAGCATGTTCAGTGTATTATCAATATTTTTGTTTATTTTTTATAAGAATATCCAACGGTTGGCCCCTTATTCAGTATTCCTGAATACTGGATGGGTAAAAATCAATATTTCACAGAGAGTGCGGGTTATCTTTTGGCAAACATGCTTACCTCTACAGGATCTAACCACGTAAGTTCTATCAGTTATGTTTCAGCCAAAAAAGCTGATGATAAACAGGTAACGTTGTTGTTTCGTATTCTTTCCAACTAAAGACGGAGGGTATTTATTTCCAGGGCTTCACCTTCTTTGATCTTCGATATATATTTACTGAATATACAGATATATTACAAAAATATTCAGAAAATAGTACGGTTGTCCTAATCAACCGAATAGTGTAACTATTTCTGCACTTGCACGATTCGTCTTCGTCAACCTTTCATTGTAACAAGTAATATCTCAAATTTACAGTATGATTTGAGTAAGTTTGACTTTTGGGATAGGCCACCCCTAGAGCCAATCAGCATGGCACTACCGTTTATAACTGTAAAAGTAGATGGTTTAAAAAGGGTGTGTTTACTGCAGGACTCCGTGGCTTGATGATGGCGGTGATGTTAGCGGCGTTGATGAGTTCGCTGACGTCGGTGTTCAACAGCGCAGGCACAGTGTTCACCATGGATCTATGGAGAAAAGCGAGGCCAGCCGCTACAGAACGGGAGCTTCTCATCGTCGGCAGGTAAGGCCATGTAGAGTGAGTGAGTGAGTTTGCTTTTACGCCGCTTTTAGCAATATTCCAGCAATATCACGGCGAGGGACACCAGAAATGGGCTTCATACATTGTACCCATGTCGGGAATCGAACCCGGGTCTTTGGCGTGACGAGCGAACGCTTTAACTACAAGGCTACCCAACCGACCCAAAGTCATGTGGAAAGATCTCGTGTTTCCATTGATGGATCGTAGGCCATCGGCCCAACGCTGACTTTTCTTTTTGCATTTTAATATTTTTCTACCTGCTAGATGTGGTTTCTGTTCCGTATTTCTTCAGCACTTTTCCACAACGCAGTTGTACTTTTTACATATCCCGGACGAGCAGCAATGCCGTTCCTGATCGTACCTTGAGAAAAATGATTCATTTCTTAGATGCCTCATAAATATTATCTCCATTTCCTTCTATTGTTTTCATTTTGTTTTACTGAGAATTGAGGTAAATTGTGGTTGGGAAATGAAAAATAAAATTTAAATTAATATTCGACTTACCGACCAGTGAATGGACGTTGTTTTATATGATATATCTTTGCACCTTCCTGTATGTCTTTAGACATCTTCCCGAGGCAAGGGAGTTAACTGTCTTTAAAAGTCCAGTTTCCACCCTTGCCGAACTAGGCTGAAATTGAAGTTATAGTTTGGCAGGACTAACGAGTCTATGCATAGTCCAGTCAAAATCGCGTAACGAAATCAAGGTGCTCACGTGATATGATGCACTCTGCGAAATAAGACCCATTTTATTACAATAAATATCTTGATTATCGATCAGATCGTCTTGACTGGGCGCCGCCATTTTATTTGAAGCAAATGAAAGTGATATGAGAGGTGGAATCTGATTGGTCAATAGAAGGGACTTGACTCGGTAATATACACTGTTGGCGCTACGGTCGAGCCCAGAAATTCCAGCCTAGTTCGACAAGGGTGGAAACTGGACTTTTACAGTCAGTTAACCCCCTTGCCTCGAGAAGATGATCTTAAGATAACAATATCAAAATACAGTGTACCATTGTAATAAATGATTAATAGAGATCAAGAAAATTTTATTTTGAAATCGGTAAATAATTAGTCATATCACATAATTGATTTCACAAATTCTAATTTCACTTTCACTGCTTGTTGTTTAACGCCGCACTCAACAATATTCCAGCTCTATGACGGCGGTCTGTGAATAATCGAGTCTGGACCAGAGAATCCCGTGATCGATCCACTCAACTGGGATACGATGACATGCATACGCCGAGTCAACGAGCCTGACCACCCGACCCCGTTGGTCGCCTCTTACGACAATCATAATCGCCTTTCATGGCAAGCATGAGTTGACCTGTTGAGCATGACCTATTGCACCTGTGTGAGCATACAGCTCACCAAAGGTGTTGGGTAACGAGAACAACGCATCTGTACACAAGTCGGTTGTCACCTTAGCTGCAATGCATGATTGTGGATTTGAAGTCATTATTTCTTAGAAAGGCGTAAAACCCAACTCACTTCACTTACTCACTTACAACATCTTCACTATTGCAGGGCATTTATTTTGGTGCTTGTTGCTGTGAGTCTGGCCTGGATTCCACTGATTATGTCTTCCCAGGAAGGGCAACTCTTCCTCTACATCCAGGCTGTCAATGGCTACATTGCGCCACCTATCTGCGCCCTCTTCATCCTCGCTATATTTGTACCCAGAATTAATGAAAAGGCCAGTACATTATCAATACTATTTTGTGAATATGTAATTATAGAATGTTTACAAAGTAATGTATCTCGACCTTGGTGTGCTATTAACATCGATTCTTGTGGAGTTGTATTGGGAAACTCTGCCCGAGTGTCTTTGATATCAAATATATCAACACGATTCGATAAAAGTTAAAACGCTGAAGCTCGTCGAGAAGTGATAATGTACTCACCGCCAAAAGAATTCTAACCATAGACACATACATAGAGGTGTGTACGTTAAACATATATGTTTCCAATGAGTACCAAATATTCAGGCAAGTTTTAACGTTACCACAGCGTGACTTTATTTGTATTACACTTTGCTGCTCGTGATTTCCGGACTTAACAGGCTAATCCTACAAAAGACAAATGGTGTATCCCGAGTCATGGATCAATAACGTCACATGTGATGCGTTCATCAGCGTCGGTTCACACAACAAACCAGTATGTTCGTGTGTACATCAAACCAATCTAATTATACCCCTCGAATATGAGTAATTCTTCATATATTAACCGACATATATGGTATTCGAGTTTCTTTTGTCGGTGAGTATATATCTGATGTCAAAAGATACGAGGGTGAGATTCAACTGAAACATTTCCAAACTCATTATTCTAAGAGTTTTTTCATTTCAAAACAGTAATAACTAGTGTCTTGAGTATATAACCAACTTCAGTGGCAGAAATATCAGTGATGCCCTTTGATTGTGATGACATCACAATGGTCTGCAAAGCATTGTGATGTAGTTACTTTAAAGTGATATCGAAGCAAGTTTTGGATGATACAAATAATTTTGTTTTATTCAAAAGGAAAATAGTAAACCGTGATACATATAAAGTTTGGAAATGTCATGTCATAGAAAAATAACAACGCTCAGAAAAACAATACCTGGTGATAGGAGACAGAACGACACGCCTTAAAAGAGGGGTATGAACAACTCAATTACAATCGGGTGTGAACACCATCTGCGTTGATACAGGCGAGGCAGCCGCAGCGCTTTGAAGATATCAGAGGGTGGAAAATATCCTGGGTGATGTTGTTCCAAATGTCAAATGGTTCTGGTCTTGTCGTAGGCGTCGGCTATCTCATCCCAGAGAAACAGCGAGCATGGCACAACAGCAATGTTGTGCTGCCTCAAAATATATGCACAACACGTGCAAAACGTGGGCGGGCATTATCCTGCTGCTACGTGACGTTACGTCCCTGCATTGCACAAGAGGTAGAACCTGATCGCGAAAGATGTCGTCCCGGTAGCGTACGCCACACACATTGCCATTAACAATGAGTTGTGTTTATCCATGAGTGGTGATGCCACCCCTTACCGTAACACTTCCACCCCTAAACTGACGACGACGTTGAGTAACGCAAACGTCGCTAAAACGTTCTCCTGGAAGTCTGTAGACCTTTGCACGATCATCAGAACTGTCCTGAAGAGGCCTGGACTCATCAGTGAACAATATATGACCCAGTCTTGTATTCTGAACCTTCTATTCTTAACCTCAGACGCTGTCTACACCAAGCTAGGCGACCCTAAAGGTGAAGTGAAAGGAACATTGGGCGAGTCGCTGGACGTCGGGGTCCGATGTTGTGCTCCTTCAATCGGTTGTGTACGGGTCTGCCGATAATTGGACTAAACCCAGGAATTGTCCGAGCTGTTAATGTGGCAGTTTGATATCGATTCCGTAAATGCATCAACCGAAAAGGGTTGCCTTGTTTGCGTGGCAAGTCATGAATGTTGCCCTGCTGTAGATAACGTTTCCAAAGAGATGATGTTGTGTTTCGATGAACATTCAAGTGTCCGCGGAGTGAAGCACCAAAACCAAAGAGTATTTTTATGAGCAGTAATTGTGTGCTGTTCACATTAAACAACCACGTGTGTGAGTATCATGCTCCCAATCAAACACGCAAACATCCAAATTGTACGCCGCAAACATGCACGTGCAAATCGTGAATCACGACCGGAATCACGACCGATGTCTGCATGAATATGTATTGAAAGATGCATTATTTAGTTTCAGAAACTGCAGTATAATGAAGCACAGTTACGTTTTTCCGTTGGTATATTCATATTTTGTTTGTAATTGTCCTCAGTACTACATTCCTCGTCATCATAAGCTTATATCATCCCTACTTTTATTAATGTTGTGATATTCAGTTAAGTGAAGCCTTGTCAACTCAAAGTTTTGAATATGTTAAAAAAGTCAGAATTCTTGGGGATTTACCTCGATAAAGCAAATTGGGATAATGTATGTGTTTTGTACATAATAGGGTGCGTTTTGGGGCGTGGCAGTAGGACAAGTTGTTGGGGTCTGTCGCCTCGTCCTGGACTTCGTGTACCCCTCCCCTGGATGCGGCAACGTGGACGACAGGCCCACTGTGGTGTCTAAGGTGCATTTCACTTATTTCTCGGGGATTGTCCTCTGCGTGACCACCATTATTGCCTTTGCCGTGAGCCTCATGACGGAAAAGCCGGACAAGGAACTTGTAAGTAGTCAATCCTGAACCGTACCGTTTCACCGATTATCTCCCTTTGTAAGGGGAGACGGTTCCCATAACTCGATGTATGTTGAATAGCGGACTAAACGTTTTCAAACTGGTTGATGTCAGCAAACTATTGTTATTGCATGTACATAGAAGTCCCAACTGATACTGAGAATAAATGGTCCTCAGTATTCAATGCTTGCTGTCAGAGGGAGATTGGGATGTGTAACCTGGAAGTGTGTCAGCGTATTCATGCTATCAACCACTGGTTGCCCTGGTCCAGTCGCTTACAGACCACTGTGGTAAAATTAGAACATTGTTGACTGCAGCGTCATACATCATTCAGTCACTCACTTCGCATGTCAACTCAACTTGAGTTGTATTCGCAGGGGCAGGTGGTAACTTCGGAACTTCTATTAGAGGAAGAATATTTCAGTGGCATTCTTAAAGTCCTTTGCTTTTCTGTTTGTCAACGAATCCTTTAAGCTTTTTTGCTCAGCAAAGAGGAATACTATCATCCTTGATCTCCTCAGTAGAGATCACCCCTTACTACTCCTTTACATGGATGACCTTGACATTCTTGCCAAAGGAGGTCCACTAAAAATACTCAGATTTTTCTTGTCGAGCCATTTTCTAATGATATTGGCATGTCCTTTGGGCTCTACAAATGCAACATGCTTCATCTGATACGTGGCAAGGTAGAAGAGGGGGGATCAGTCAGTTCACTTGGGGGAATAGTTGTTGACCATCTCGTGGAAGATCACGCCTATACGTCCTTTCCAATTCTTTTGGTGTTTCTGATCGGACGAAACAGGAACTTCTCAGTATTGACACCTCATACGAAGAATCATGTCAGACAATTGATCCCACGACCCTCTCTCTTCCCTCAAGTGCTTATATTTCCCAGTTATAATGGGAGGGAGTGGTTTGTTTAACTTAGAGGCTCCTCATGATAGAATTGTTTAGTGCACTTTTGCACACTTATCTTTGTCTGATGATCCCCTTGTGCAGCATGGGGAGTCGTCACTTTCTCCGAAAAGTTCTGGGTGTGTTCGACTAGGCAGCGCTTCCTGGGAGAAGTCCCATTCGGTGCCTGGGCTGCTGGCAAGGGCCCTGAGCTGATGTTGACCCTGACTGTGCCAGGATTACCCAAACCCTCTTTGCTGCATTTTTTAAATTTCATTGGTACATAACAATAATAAAATAAAAGCTTAAAAAGTTGGTTTTCGGCTGTATATGTATACTATAAAGTAAAGTAGAGTATTCCTTAAAACTGAGAATTTTGGAATTAGTCGTAATTACCCGATGGTATTTTTAGTTAGATCTTTCTTTGTTTCTGTGGGAGTTTTAAATAAAGGGTGTTCACTTACTATAACGAAATTGGGTTAACGTGATTGAATGCTAAGGAGAACAATGTGTGCAATTTGTGTTACCTCGTTTCAATGAATCGCTAAATAATCGATGTGGTATGTTTATTTAATGATATCATGGGCGCAGATAGACCTCTGTAATGTCTACTGAGGTCGATCTTTTCTTGAATTGAATATCAGTTCGTTGTATTCAAATTATGTTTAAAATGACAGGAATTTATATTTTCACGTCCATCGACATTATGGACTGCTTGTACACACTTCCTTATTCGAAACTGCAGCAGTTCATATTCGTGGTATTCGTAAGGACAAATTAAACCATGTACTTATTCTGACTGGTCAAACCGCAAAAGTCTTTTCTGATTGAAACAGCTGATTCGATGGTCGTATTACCGCGGAAGTTATTATTAAAAATGTAGTACTTCTTTTTTACAGTTCTTTTCGGTAGGCGAATGAACCGTAGTGCAGGGGTCAAGGGCATTCATAATTGTTACACTAAAATGACAATCTCATTAAAATCAGACCTTAGTTCTCGCTACCGCTAATCAAAGATCTGAAGACATCCCATTACGGGTCACGTCAGACCGACCTTTCATCCGACCAATGAGAACGTCGCTTACCAGATCATGAAAGTGACAGTCGGAATGTGATTTCTAATCATACAACCTACACGGGGTATTCCGAACGATAGTTACAGGTTTAACGACTGAATCCATACAATCTAAACCATCTATTAGCCATTCCAAAATGTTTTTTGTTTAGGTTTCAAATTTGTAGTCGAGAATTTGTCAAAATATGTTTCGAAGCGTAGTCGCCAATTTTGAATTAGTGCCGTAAAGCACGAGAAAGCTGCCTTCTGATTGGTCATTCGATTGGTCGGTCAAAGTTCGCACAAGGTCGGTCTGACGTGACCCGTAATGGGATGTCCTGAGATCTTTGTTTAGCGGTAGCGAGAACTAAGGTCTGATTTTAATGAGATTGACTAAAATGAAGGCGTAATACCCTTGATGACCGAGGCCGATGGTAATAATTGACTACTTTCGCTGTTTACAGACGGAGGGATTAACATACTGGAGTATTCGTAAAAAGATCACCCGGGATAACGCAACATACAGAATGAAGGAACAAGAGCAAACCAACAAGACCAGCAAACAGAGTAAGGACTCGTCATTCACAGTTGACGGATTTATTTTAGAAAACCGTAAGGTCGGTTGGAACGGACAAATAGGCGCTCTCCTGTAATTTTTGTTTTCATTATTCTCATACATGAATATCAATTGTCGTTCGTGCAAAGAAATGGCATGTGTATTATATGAAAAATCAAAAAGTTAATTCCCTTTAGTTCCTAATGTTTCTTTTCTCGATGGAAAGAAAAATAGACATTGATGTATGGATCGATGTACATACGAGCGTATGAAAAGTTAATACCTTCCTTTGTTTATTTCTGTTTCGTTTGTTGTTTAACGCCGCACTCAGCAATATTCCAGTGGTGCACCCCCTTACCATTTAATTACAGTAAACTACGTTTATAACAAACTCAAAGGGACCACTAATTTCAGTTCGTTATGACCGTAGTTCGTTTTAAGTATTTTTGACTGTCGGACATCTTGGATCAAGTCACAGGACCTCATGTTACTAGACAAATAACAAATGTGTGCTGTGTATATGTATTATGTTTATTAATCACCTAATGGCATACAATACACAGCATAGGTAAATACATGTTACAAATCTATTATGTTAAAATCTGTCAATTTCCTCATTCTAGTCATTGCTTGTTATAGACAGAAAGTATAATACTTCTAAGGCTATATCCTAATCACTGTAGTGTGAAAGGTCAGTGATTTGGGGCTAGTCATATTCGCTTCTATCGACTGCCAACAAAATGAATAACTAAATAAAAATGAGCCTATTCTTTGAACAGGGCTTTTGAAATGTCTAACGAGTAGGATCCATAAGCGGACATGTTAATACAGTTACTTTTGTTTCATTACAGTTGATGATGATGCCGACACAACGAAGACGCTTGACGTCAAGGTAGAAGACGGCGTTGACGAGAGGACCATGGTTGACCTAATACAAGAAAAATTCAGTCTTAGAATACCACAAAATATAAATCTCTTCTTAGATATCAATGCTGTAATACTTCTTTGTGTGTTTTCATTTTTATATGGATATTATGGATAGATTTGGACATTTTAGTGAAGAACTGGTGACATTTAGAAAATATTGACTTTTTAAAACCTTGTATTTTATTCTGAATTCTGAAAGTGATCTTAGCACAATATATTTTTGTATATTTTATGTATTCAAAAGCGTAGATGTAAAACTTAGTACACAAGTTTAAAAACACATTAAAACATCACTATTCATGTACAACCAAATTTGTATCAGATTATGAATTATATTTTGTCGGTATACGCAAAAATCAGGAAAACACTTTTTCGCCTTTCAGCACAGAATTTGAAAAAAAGGTTATGAGTTGATTATTAAACTGTGTTGAAAACGAAAGAAATGTGTCGTATACACCTTACATTGGATGCAGCACGGAAAGATCTATCTTAATAGAAATATAAACCACTGTGATGCTCGGAATGTGGCCATTACTTTGTGTTCAAAGTGAATTTCTTTATGTCCGAGATGACTGTGTACAATATTCAGGAAGGGATTGAAAAGCTACATGCAAAATACTCTTCTGGTTGGTTCCTCAGTTATGGAAACTTTCTTTAAATTTGAGTGTGTCAGCGTAAGCTATCAAATTAATAGAACCGTTAAAAGTTGGCACCGCTAAATGGATGTTATATTCCATTCAACCATGACACTATGAACCATTTGATGATGCTCTGTTTAATTCCTCCTGTTTTCTTACATACTCTGAGATCATATTGTTTTCAATTTTATCGATATGTATATCAGTCGTGTAGGTTTGTTCACTCTTCTTAGATTCTCCAAAATGAGACCGACGAGTTATTTTGCCATCACCTTAACTATATACAGTAAACTACGTTCATAACGAACACGCTTATAACCACCTGCCGGATATAACGAAATGTTTTTTAGTCCCGGCCATTTACTGTATACATGCTGTATATATGCTCATTACGAATTACCTACCAGAATTGTGTATTATCTTATTAAGGCCATATATTATGACAGGTATGGTAGCGTTGTTTCAGCGCATGTATATGGTTACTGGCGGGAATATATACACAATATGTCACGAACGAGATGTTATCTCAGAGGATAGGTATGATGGTTATCTCTGCTTGTAAATGGCGACTAAATTGCTCGGGTTACTGGGCTTGATGGCTTGGTAGATTGTGTGCCATCCTACTCCGACGTCGTGAGACGTTGCTCATAATATCAATCACTGGTTGGTCTGTTCCAAATTGCTTACAGGGCCGAAAACAGTTCGTAGAACGAATTGGTGTCTACTCCGTTATAAGAATATCTAGCGTAGTATTCTAACGTACAAAAACGTGTGAACACTTAGTGGATTTCTCTGCATTCCTATTTCCATCGGTTCAAATGTCGTGGACACCTGTGACGTCATCCACTGCGCCATGGCGTCATGGCATGCCGTGGTGTTGTACGTTCCGGCCAAATACCGGTAATCTGTTGTATTAACATTGACGAAATGTGTTTTCATACTTGAGGTGTTATCATTAATAGTGTCGTTTCGTGTAGGTCGTATGTAAAATGATGGTAGCTGGTGATTCTTGAGGGAATATACACGATGTCAAACAACAAATGTTTTTATTCCTTGCTTGATTTCAAACAGTATATGCTACATTATTAGATAAAAGAATTGTATGCAGCCATATGGTCACAATAACCAGACAATGTTCACACTCTTGTAATCATTGGAGCACTCAGGTGCCATATTAAGTTCACACAATGGCCGCCGTAAAACTGCTTTGATTGTGATCACAGATTATTACGTTACGTGAAAATGAAGTTATTAGTAAATGCAGACATTTGCCAAGAGTACCTGTCACATTCTCTTTGGCATATAGTGGCTTTAAGTACTCTGTAGTCAATGACGTCCAGATGTCAATAACCTGGTCAATGAGGTCCTGTTTGGTTTTGATTTCATGTAACTGTCTCGTCAGCCTAATCTTCGGAGTTCTCCACACATCTTCTATGATATTACAGTCTGGGGACTCGGGGCGATATCATAGTCTGAATATAATTGTCGTGTTTCCACTGAGTTGCTTCTCTACAGGGCAATTATCCTCTTGAAAAAGACATCCTTTGTCAGTTGGAACTTTGGCAATAACTGGCCATATGATGGCTTTTGATGACCATCCACAGTGGTACCAACACCTTTTAAAACAAACGCAGCCCCAAAACATGTCACTCAGTTCTTTGTTCACACCAAGGCATCTCGGCTTCCACTGTTTTTCATTAGTTCTCCAAACCTGAACTTTCTGATCTTCACCTACTGCAACCCGAGTTTCTCCTGCAAATATAACTTCGGAAAAATGTTGTTTGACAGTCCAGTGTAGATGGGATCTAGCGAAAGGCCCTCCGCTTGAACCGATTTTGAGAGGAGATGTTTTCTTTTTGACTACCCGTCTCCGGTAACCATTTCCATGTAAAAGCCTTTGTATTGTCCACTTTGATGGAGTCACTTGTGATGACGGGTTAAGTAGTGAGGAACTATCATGTAAAGACTTCCTTCTTTTACACTTACAAGTTTCAACAATGACCGGGTGTCTCTATGTGTTGATTTTTTTCTTCTCCCACCTCTCGGATGGTTTTCTCCTTTTGAACATCTCTTAATAAGTTAACAAAAGGTAAACCTGTTCATCCCAGTAATTTGAACAACCATTTTGGCCTTAAGAAATCAAATTTATGACAAGTTGTTTTTGGTAAAGGGTCAGATATATCTCTCTCCCACACCATTGCTTCTAGGACCAACTATTTGCATGCAGATGTCATCGATCAACCCTCAGCTAAACTATCATGGCGACCATTTTGTTAACTTTAATGCTCCACATGGGTACACGTATCTCCCGGTATTATGAATAGGAAGGTCATATGTGTTCGTAACTGTACAGGGTTAAAACGCAACAAGAAAATCATAACATGATGCCAATATTCACGTTTTCATTTTGCAGAAACGTATTCTGTCATACTCTTTTGTACTTGGAGCTTTTGGTATAGATATCTTGCAGTAATAAATTATGTACCTTATTGTACAAGTTGAAACGCTTGTTTCTTTTCATATTTGCGAGGGCGGTCGGGTAGTCTAGTGGTTAAAGCGTTCGCTCGTCACGCCGAAGAACCGGGTTCGATTCCCGACATGGGTACAATTTGTGAAGCCTATTTCTGGTGTCCCCCGCCGTGAGATTGCTGGAATAATGCCAAAAGCGGCGTAAAATTAAACTCATTCACGCATAATTGCGAGGATTACACGTAGAGCATTATCATGCGAGGGGTGTTCAATAAGTTTTGCAACTTCAACATAAGACAAAAATGCAAAATATCTTTTGCCCTTTTATTTTTCAATATAATCTTCATTCACCTCACTTGGTCCTTTATATTGAAGTTGCAAAACTTATTGAACTCCCCTCGTAGCGTACATGTGTACATCATATGTCGCCCATCACATATGGTTCCTTTATTGGACTGAAATGACAGTGTCAAGAACGCTTTAACCACCACTTTTGTACCATCCACTAAAGGAATGGACAAAGTCATTATTTTCAGTTTTGATACGGGTCGGTCGGATAGTCTAGTGGTTAAAGCGTCTACTCGTCACGCCGAAGACCCGGGTTATTCCCGACATGGGTACAATGTGTGAAGCCTATTTCTGGTGTGCCCCTGCCGTGATATTGCTGGAATATTGCTAAAATCGGCGTAAGACCATACTCACTCACTAACTCAGTATTGATACATTGCATGGAACGCAGGGATATTTAATCGCACGATTTTAAGAAAGAAAGTCTCTGATTTATTGTGTGGATTTGTCTTAATTAACATCTTTCACGACATATTATGAAATCTTATCAGCTTGAACCACTGGTAGTAAAAGAAAATATGACGGGACGACGAGAAGAATTGGCCAAACGATTATTGATAATAATAATACATCAATTTACAAGCAATGCAAAATGCAACAATTATTATGCAAGGAACATTTGTTTCTTGATCGATTCATAGACATAAGGATGTTCTGCCCATTATGGTTATATGTACATGTTCAACCAGAAACCACGATACCACATCGCTATCACGGGATCAATCAAACCTTAGAAGCACACAAGGTCCTCACGTCTCTGTAGAGAGTTTTGAAGTCTCTGAACAGTGCTCCAACGTCCAGCAGGATGACCCCGGAGATGACCCCAATGATGAGACTGACCCCAACTACTCCTATTGTCCGGGAGGAACTTCTTGCGTCCCAGACACTGATGTGCTTCCTGATAGTAGCGGACAGGTTGGCTTTATCCAAAGCAAGCCTCTGCCCAATTCTCCTTGTCACTTCATCCAGTTCATCCTTGTTCAGATTGGTGATCTTGGAGCACGGACATATACAGCTTGAGGATAACAGACGCCGCACAGGAGACTTTGCTTGCTGGAGAAGAAGTAAGAGGATTAGGTCAACACCATCGGACAACAAATGACTTTCCCACATACGGAGACCACCAGAGCCAATAACAATGGCTCGTTACGTACAGACCACCACGACAGCCTCTTGAACATCCGCCATACCAGATATGCGTAGGATTTCAGCCAAGGCGGCGAGGACCCGCATGTGTGAGGCAGGATTTTGAGCCAAAGGCCTGTCACGCCTCCATCGTGGAGATGGAAAGTGTTAAGTGTATGAGCATTGAACTGTATACATGAAGTCGACTAATTGCAGATGGCTTTGGCCTTTGACATATCATGTCCACACCAGCAGCTGGTGTATACGGTGGCATCGTGTGTCACAGGTGATAATTCAGCTGCTTTCCGTTGATCCATTCAATGAATCCAACAAATGCCACAATACAATGCATTCGCGTTCATTGTATGGAGGAGTATACATTCATAAGAATCGATGACGAAGGAAATTAGAAGTGAAAAAATGATTATATTCATATATTAAACTTTGGAAAAAGGGTAACGCTAAAATGTGTCAGAAAGGCTGCTTCGCGTGGGATACGATTCACTTTTTATTGGGAATATTTGGTGTCAGAGTTGTAAAAATTACAATATGTCAGATTTATTAGTCGCTTTATTTTTGGTGTTACTTGTGGTAAATAACAAACGTCAATGTCAGATAATAACCAGGCTCGATTATCTGCCGAAACAAGTTCTACTGGGCGTAAAAAGAAAAATAGCGGTGTATGAGTTGGTTACTGAAAATCAGTGATGACACCAGATGTTCCCGAAAAGGATAGGCATGACCTTTCCTACAGGATGCACCCACCTCTTTTCTTAAAAAGTAACTGTTTATGGTCTGACGCCGTACAGGAGTACTTCTGCCAAGTACCAGTCTATGTCATCTAAGGTTGTATTTGCTATCACACTGCTGTCGTATTGCTTTCAACGGCGAAAATCCTACTTCACACTGGTCACATCACAGTGCGTGAAAACAAACAAAGTGGAACCCTTACCAACGATGAAGATGGGGATGGTGCTTCTGCACCATGGCTGACAGTGCAAGGACCAGATGTGACAATATGAGCACTTTCAGCACTGATGACAGCAGCGGGAGTTTCTGTAATCTGAGCGATGGACTGAGACACATCAACAAGCCCACTGGAGATTGGTTTCAAGATGTCTGTTTCTTCCACTCCAAAACTGTTTGATAAAGTTTCAGCAACGGGGGTAGGATACAGTTCGTTTACCTCAACAGTACTGTGACCATCGAGTCTAGTAGTGGCATACCTGTCGCTATATGTGAAATATGTTACAGATGTACCCGAGAATGAAACTTCACCAAATGACATTTCCCAGTGTGTATTTCTGCGAACATCTCCAGTATGTAACGAAAGTTCTCCAAAGGCGTCCGTTCTAAGATCATGGGGTGATTTCATCGAACTGACCGATCTACTCATCGTATTTGGGGAAGGGTACGCATCTAGTGATTCTATACCGTTTGATCTCAGACTACTTTGATGCGACGCAGATAAAGAGTACACAGTTACTGTCTGAAGCACGTTCCCAACGATGGTCCTGTCTGTTTCTGGATGTATCAATATATCCGCGTCATGATAAGCGTCTCCACTGAGAGATGAGATGATTCCCGTTTGGCTAGGGAATGAACGTTCAGACCTATACGACCCAGTGTTCTGTGTCGACACTGACGTGGGGTAATATCCATCCCAACCAACTGAAGTCATGAGCTCGCTTTGTCCAGATTCTGCAACTGCCCAGGATTGAGACTCCCCAGTCTCAAATACATGCGTGCGCATCTCAGTGTTATACTTTGTATCTCTGTCGGTTGTCGAAATGACATCACTGTTTCCAAACAACTCAGGCACTGAAGCAAAAGGAGGTTCTGGAAGGGACGAAACCGCCTGGTCTTGTAAAGATCTGTAAAAGGTACCTGGAAGTGTAAGGTTATATGCAGACGCTTACCACATATATGTTGGGAATACAAGAGTAATTTTCACCAAGCGTGATGATAAGGAAGGGATACATTTTCCTCATGATGAATACAGATCCACGGTGTTAGGGAGTTATGATCTGAATGACCGATTTGCAACATTTACCACACACATGTGAGGACAAGAATGTAAAGCTGGTAAGTTTCGTTGCAGGTTATGGTTTTCTACTCAAAGAAGTTAAAGAACACCGGATTCTATCAATATAATAGTTAATCTGTTATGCCCGATCTTTTCATTTTCCTATGTATAATCCATGACTGATTAAGTATCGTCATATGAAGGAATCAGATGTTCTTGTACTTCTTTAGAGTAATGTATATCACAAAAGATATGATGGTGTCCAGAAAAAGCAGATATGGTAAATACTGAACGATGTCATTTATCTCCAAACGTCAAACCTGGTATCATACCAGTCCAAAATTAATGACTTATATGTACTTAACATGCATAGAAATCCCGTTAGGTCGGTTTATATTTATGTGGAAAAATCAGTATGTTGTTAGGAGGTATTATGTATTTACTGAGGGGACTAACTAACGATTCGTTAATGCTGGCATGTGTTAGTCCTGACGATTAGGGTTTCACTGAAAAACGGTGCAATAAAGTTAGTGTTTAAACGCAGGTTATATTACCTAATGCCGAATTGTAACACGGGGAAGAGATTACACATAGTTGAGTGTCGTTATTGTCTCCTGCACACGGTTGACCATCGAAGGCTGGGGCGGGAGCGTCACACGATCTTGTACGGGTCTGCATCCCCTCCCCACAGTCTTGGCTGCAGTCTCCCCACGCACCCCAGTCAGACCAGAAACCGTCAACTGTGTGGAAGCAAGGACAGATTGTCGAATCCGTTAGGCCCATAGAAAAAGTCGAAGCATCACAGTTTTAAAACAACGGCACACAAACGTGCACCATTTGTCACCGCTTGTAAAGGTAATTTGACATTGATGGCAAAAATTCGGAGATTAAAATGGATGGATGGATAAAGGATTGCCTGGTATCCTGTATTTGTGTGTGAGAATCTGTGAAATCTAGTTTTTACGTTCAAATTGTATATCGATTGTGAATTGTGAAATTATTTTTCGTTCCACATTAAGGAGCAAAAACTAACACTTGCTTCATTTTTTTAAAGCGCGACAACGCGACATTAAAATACATGGTAAATATACTGAAAATAATGTTTAGGGTGCTTTTTTCACACACTGAACGCATCCACCCTCACCGCACACATAATTATTTTCTTACCTCCAATGACCTCTTTGTGAGAGCTCTATGCTAATGTAGTCCATAAATCGGTTCATTTATTGATATGATTATGTTTAAGACTACACAATGTGAATGTACTTGAAATTATTCATAACCGATATCTTCGCACGGTGAAAGGTAAAACATTAAAATCTGAATTCTGTTCAACTTTTACAAAACAAATAAAACATTGACCAATGTCAAAATCAGAATATGGATTTTTTTTACATTATAAACCATTAACGAACCGGAGTGTATAAATACTACAATTCAATTGGCGCACGTCTCAAAGTATTCGACCCTTTTATCAATGTCAAAATATTCCCACAGGTCACAGGCGGCGTCTTTAGGCCTCCAGGAACATAGGATGTGATACGGGCCCGTTTTGGCATGCTGGAAATGTCAAACTTCAAAATTAAGAGAACCTTTGTTATGACGTTTATTGAGCATGTTCAAATGACTGACACAAGAAATGGCTTAAATGAGTTAAAAGAGACGATATCTCATCGAGAGAAATTCTAAAATCTACACAAGTAAGAATCTAATAATACCCCTAAAATAAGCTTATTTGTCCTTTTTAATTATAGTATTTTATATTTCATCCTTACCTCGACATTTCATGTTGTTGAATGTCCAAAATTTGCAAATGTTGAACATTGTTGTTATATCCCATTCTTCTTATTCGAATTCGCGATGTAAAATTTCTGCACTTTTGCTCATTCTTAAATTATGCAATTTGACATCTTGCTGACTGAAACGGGTCCTTATACCTTTCATTTGGAGAAATCGGCTTGAAGTCATTTTAACATTTGAAAACATTTACCTGGAATAGTTTTGGCGCAGTCCTCATCCAGGTAACCATCCATGTCGTCATCATCTATTTCATATGAAGATTAGTTCCGGTTATAATGAATCCACAATATCATTTATATAACTTCGGTATAGGCCAAAGTCGCTATCCACACAAAGATAATGGATTATGACCACCGAGGAGTAGAGTGGGTGAGTATGATTTTACGCCGTTTTTAGCAATATTCCAGCAATATCACGGCGGGGGACACAAGAAATGGGCTTCACATATTGTACCTATGTCGGGAATCGAACCCGGGTCTTCGGCGTGATGAGCGAACGCTTTAACCACTAGGCCACCCGACCGCCCCTTCCGAGGAGTAGAATTACCTTCAATAGATCATTACCATATCAGTATATCGGTGTTTCCGTTTTATCTTCATAACAGAACAGTTTCGTATACAGCAAGGACAGAGACATTGGTTCTCCTGTGTCCATGCAATGCTCTCAAGCAAGTGAGTCATGGTCGATGGCACATCATGCTATCCATGCTGTCAGCATGAAGCAAGGATGTCCCCCTTTACTTTACTTGTCTACAAAGGCGTAGCTGTCTATTGTTTAGGTTGTTTAATGGTCAACGGCCTACATGAACCTCGCGCAGACTTCCCTCCACCAGTAAGGTGCCACGTCGTGATTTAACTGAAAAACTGTTACTATATCACTCGCTCACACCGCACAGTCAGAGGTAATATGACGTTATTGGAAACGTTTGAAACTAAGAATTGTATATACGTGACATTAATAGCATTTCTATGATAACCGGATAACAGAAATATTGAAAATATTGAGAACCCGTACTTTATGACAACAAAATGAACTGTGTGTTTAATAAAGACAAACTCGATTATTGTTATCAGGGTTCCGTATCACACACAGAATTCAGCGTTGGTCTAACTTTTATTGTTTAGGATTGACTATTTATTGTTAATATGTCGAATTGGATTGAAAATGAGCTATCGCCTTGATCTGTTACCAAATTTCAGTAGAGTCTAGGCATTGAAATTAGTCAAATTGACACAATTAGGGCAATCATCAACTGCTAGATTGATCTAATTCATTACCTTTGAGTTTACAGACAAATAAAGTAGGTTTTGAATTACTTTGGCGGTGGAGAAGCCTAGTGGTTAAAGCGTTCGCTCGTTTCACTGAAAACCGTGTTCGATTCCCGACTATGGATACAGTGTATGAATCCTATCCCTGGTGTTCCCCGCTGTAATATTGCGGGAATATTGCTGAAATTGGCGTAAAACACCACTCACTGACTCATTCTCATATATAAGATATTGGCACCACAGTCGAACCTCGTTGTGTTGAACTTGGATGTGTCGAATACACGGTTGTCTCGAACTCATTTGGGAGTCAAAAGTATCTGAATTAAGCATAAAATTCTGCTAACCTCTCGAAAGCCCGGATAAGTCGATTTTTTCCAGGTCCCCACGAGTTCGTAACAACGAGGTTTGACTGTATACCACTCAATATGTCTATACTTGTTTACCTAAGTTGTATGTTTACAAAAGTTCCTACCATCATCCCCCGGTAAACACAGCTCCTCGTCTATGAAACCATCACAGTCGTTGTCAACCCCGTCTCCGTCCGTAGATGAAGTTGCCGTACACAACTGCGGTAAAATTGTAATAGTAAGGATTATTTATTTACATAACCATGAATCATATATTATATCTGTGTTGTGTTTCTCCATAGGGATTGGTAAACAGAGAACGCCAAACATAGGAAGGAGCAATTAGCATTACCAAGACCAAGTATTATATCAATACATAAAATTATTTCATGGTTTTGAACAAGGAGTTAAGGAGAACATATAAGAATCTGATATTATGTCCAAAATATTAACGTGATTTTATATCCAAATAGGGATCAATAAACAAAAAGGAAAGAAATAGTATATATTTTTAAATAATACTGGTAATCAGAACTAAGTCAGTCAAGTCCGTATATAACGACATCGGTTAAAGTGATACGTCGTCCTATTCCATGCGCACTGATGACAAATCCAGATGTGTCTGACACGAGATATGTGCCTTTCGGTTATACCGAGATATTGTTAGGTCCGTAAGCTCCTTTGCTCATGGATAATTAACAAAACTGATGTTGAAGAATTATCATGTTAGCATTCAAATATAACGATGAGTCGAAATAAGTCCAGATTTTTAAAAATATTTGATGTAAGTCCTGAAATGCTGTGGACTGGTTCAAGACTGTTACATTGAAATCACACGCAATGGTCACTGAATTAAGATGATAAGTATATAACTGAGATCAGTTTTTTAAATCGAGATTGCATCAGGGTTAACTTACGTCATGATTCCATTTTTGTGCGACAACTGTTCTTAAGCTCATTGAAGTAAATTTGATTTGAAATACTTAAATCTAAATTTTGTTTGAATTTGTGACTCATCGAAATCTCTAGGATCTCTTATAAATATATAACGTCTCAATTTTCTGCCGGGGCTAAAACCCAAAACAATAGTGAAAAAGTGAAAATGAATAAATTACTGTAAAGCAATTCAGTGCTTACCGCATTTATTGGTGCTAGTCTCATCCCTGTGGGGAATCCATAAGTTTCTGATAAGGCTTTTCCATACAGGTAGCCAGCAAATAAGACAATAGGGGAGATGTGTCGGACCCTGTGTACCCCCTCTGGAAGAGACACGAAGGCGCCTACAAGATTGGTTCCGGGAATTGACGTCCAGTTGCCTTCAGGAACCATTGGCCTGCCGTTCAGCATCAGCCCAGAAGTCTCCACAGAGTCGATGGCCAACATGAAGAAGTTCTCATATGACCCTAATGAAAACTTAGGTGTTGCGAATGTGTAGTCAGACGCCCATTGCTGTATAGGAGGGATCAGAATCATGGACGGATCAGCTTCTTCTTCGTCAAATTGGGTCAACTGACTGAGGACAAACATCACTACCAGTATAGCCTTGTTGCTGGAGACGAGATTGAATTCATTCGATGGTATGAGGAGTTGAAGATATTGCCCTGCGTTAGCTAAGCTGTGGGTTCCATGTCTTGTAACGTTCACAACAGTGTCATCCTCGCTGGCTATGAACCGGAAGTAATCCCCTGTAGTTCTATAAGGGGTTGGAACTGTTGCGAACCGCTTACCCCAAGCCTCAACTGGTGGTATCTGCTCAACTAGGTGGTCTTGGGTACTTCCTGTCCCGATATTGGTTTTCATGTTCCCACTGAAGACGGACACGGGTTTATCTGAGTCTATTCGAGATCCTGTCAAGTCGCCTACACTTTGAAATTGGAAGGTACTGAACCGATCCAGGACAATGTTAATCACGCCCCCATTTCCATAAAGCAGTCCTTGGTAGTTGACACTGACGGCTGGGTCGGATACAGGGAGCTTGATTCGAATACTTGTGTCATCCTCAACTGCTGCAATGACAACTTCACATTTTCTGAAGGCCGGTGAATAGCTGACAGTGAAGTGACGGTTCCCTAGGACATCAGTTGGTAAGCCTAGGAAAGCATCGTTGGAATAGTCCTCTTTATTGACACCGTACACCACTATATTATTATCAGCAGACACGTATATGCCTTTACCTGAGATAGCTGTACCAATATTTCGCAATGAATTTGATATAAACAATTGCTTTACCTCCCCGGATCTTATTGTAAACGATTGATCTAGATTGGCCAATGGCCATTTTGGGGCCGTGACGTTCACATTGACCTCCGTCTCCTCTGACGTGGCAATGAAAAGTTCAAGGTCATAATTGTAGCGTAGACTATCCATGAAGGTCAGGACAAACTCTTTGCCGTTGTTGTTTAAACCACCTGTAATTTAATTTGAAACATATGTAATGAAGAAAATAATTATGGCGTTTGCAAACGCCTAACAAACGTAATACGTAATACACGAAGCAATTACATTCGGCGCAACAATTTATTTCACTGTTTATGTACTAAAACAAATGTAACTTACCATTTCCAAGTTCCAACATTAAAGACATCAGTAGAAGAATTGTTGCCTGCAAAGATAATATGGTATGTTTAAGAAATGGAACAAAATGTTTGTGAACAATGTAAAGTTTGGCATAAGGGACAGTAAAAATGGTCCACCAAGCACATTTCTTGTCCACAATATCACGAAATTTGAAAGTTGGCAGTCAAAGTTTATTATTTATTTCAAGAACTCCATAGGGGCCATACGCCCCTAGTATATAAAACTTAATAAATACGACGTTAAACATACATTTTTGTAAAAGTAATCTGAATAACAGAAGAATATGCACGTCTCATAACAGCATCTATCAATGCAGTATAGAAGCACATCGAAATTTGAATTCAAGACACAGTTGTGAAATATGAAATATGGGCATCTCTAATAATAATGGCTAGTATACTTACACTGTGATGAACAACAAGAGACATCTTTGAGAAATGTCTCTTCCCTCATCTGAGGAATATTGTTCAGTGTTGGACCCCTCTCTGCATGATAGGCTATCAATGTATTTATTTGAACTCATTGCCTAAAATCGTTTTCTGGTGTTAATTTCTGCAAATATATCTCCCATTCCCTTCAAAAAGGTAAATACATAAATTTGTCAGCTGCCCGAGTACGTCGGAATATTGCCAGTTGCTAATGACAAACTGACATGCAATGTGCAATGTACACATCTAAAAAGCGCCAATGGCACGCTGGCCGGACGAACGCCGAGAGATGTGTTGAGTGTTGTTCCTGTTATCAATATGGTTCTTCATTTCAATGAGTATAGATCAATATCATATTTCTCTGGAAATAATTGAGGTCTGGCCATTTTATATGCACATGAAATAAATTAAATGACAATAGTTGATTTCCATGACGTTTATTTTGTTGTGTCATAAACACAGATGTGGTTCATGTATATTTTACTGCGTTTTAATTTACATGCATGTATCAGTTAGGGTTGTGTGTTTTTCTTGTGAAGACACATTCAAATGGCAAGGGATATCAGTATGATTTACTCTATATCAATTCCACATGTGTGAGTGAGTGAGTGAGTGTTAACTTAGGGTTAACGCCGCTTTGGTCAGTATTTCAGTTATCTCACGGCGTATCAGCTTGATGTGGAAGGAAAGTGCGAAGTATGTCTTAGGTCCTAATATCTAAGGGACGCAATTCTGTACAGCGAATCGTGGTGCCTTAGACAAATGGTGAGTAGCGGGGTTGTGGCCGTAGCAGGTGTAGAAAGCGTTGTTGGATTGTGGTAGTTGTATTGGTTTCATAATATCAGTTTTAGTGTGTAAAATTCATAAAAATTCGCAGCCACATTCAATACGCTAAGAAGACTATAATGGATGTACATTATATGGAGCACTTCACTGAGATAAACAGTGTATTTTCATGGTGTATTTCAAAATACAGTACAGAAATTCGTACAGTGGCTTATAGTTATAATTCAATAATGGTACATATTGCTATTATTATTTCATCAATAACAGTGCATCATTAATCATGACAGCACATGACGGTTGCATGTCAGCTTGATATAGATTCCACAACAATAAAACAAACACACAGTGCTCGGGGGACGTAATCAACTCCTGACATTGACAGACAACTACACACACATGGAAGCGTATTTCGCTGTAGCTTTTCTGGTAATTGCAATATTTATCATAAAATGGCATATGTACATATTTACACCAGCATCACTTGACTGATGAAAGACCACGTAATGAACAAAAGTAGGATGAAATGTGCAACAAACACACTTCTCGGATTGGCGCTTTAGACAACACGGCAAAATGTTCTATTTGGTAAGTTAGGAATTCTGTCTGTGTCAATTTTCAAGCTGTTGATACGCATTTCATATAACTGTTTTAATATATCTGGTTAGTTCTTCACAATAATTTATCATATGTTTACAATTTGTAAATTGATTTTTAGAATTATATTTTAGGTACAAATGGTTGTGGCTACGTCGGTTCTTCAAGCTATTATCCGAGGTAGGTGTATAGCTCCATGTACTCACAGTTCGGATGACATGGAGTAGCCCTTCGTGCTTTTGGTGCATTTGGTACTGTTAAAAAGTGAATGTCATTCAGTAATGGGTCAAATCATTCAACAAATTTGTATACATTAATATTCAATGCAGAATATATTAAATTTTATTAATTTCCCCTCGTGTGAGGTGACAATTTGTCATTATAACTAAATGATTTTGTATACTGTGATGCAAATTACCACATTGATTATATTTCTTGGTTTTTATGTACCATACCCTTGCTCGTGGTTTTCACCGAAGTGGTAAACGTCTGAGGCATGAATCACTTCGAGAGGTACTCCCGTATCAAGCTGACATGCCATGATATAACTGGAATACTGTTCATACTTTGCATTGTATGCTAACTGAATACTATCGCGCGTGTGCATGAATATGTTTTGCATATATTTCAGGTATTTGTGGTGTACAAATAGACCAGAAAGGAACTAATTTCATCGTAGCATTTCCCGACAGCGGTACAAATGACAACGTCAATCTCCTGGTAATCACGTCAGAGACGGACGTCAAAGTCTACGTTATGATGGACGGGGAAAATGACACTGAACATTTCCTTTCTGCCGGAAGTTCTCGACATATTTACTTCCCTTATCAGACCACGGTGTTTTCGAACATGGCGGTGGAGAGAAAGGCTATCCACATCTTAGCATCAAACAAGGTGTCAGTGTACGGCTACGTGAATCAGTACAATGCAATGGATGGATTTCTGGCTCTACCTGTAAATACGCTGTCGGACGAATACATTGCAGTAACCTATTACAGTCACGCAGGTGCAGGAGGTGAGCATGATTGAATGACTTTTTGATGTCGCTTATAAACATTATTTAAGCCGCATCCTAATAGGGACAACACACATTTGCGTGGCACATGGCACGAATTCCAAACACGGATTATTCGAACTTACGAATTCCAAACACGGATTATTCGAACTTACTATTTAACCTCAGGTGTACCTTATTTCCCTTGGAGGAAAGCGATGAAGTTCTTATGTGAACATCCTTTTTAGCATTACCGTTCGTAGTCGTTTTATATTGTATATTCTACCATGACATTGATGAATGCTTGATTCTGATTGGTTAAAAAGAGGTTTCCTTTTTGCTACGGAAACCCCTTTCAAATACATGTATATTAAGCCTTTTCACAAAAAAATGTGCGCATGAATACATAGAAAGCCTACATATTGATTTATAAAAAATGGCTGCCGATCGATCGCCCCCATATAAACTGTAAAATTAATCTTTATTTCCTCTAATACCAGCCAGGTCTCTAATACACGCCGAATCAAGGGCTCTCGCGAAATTAATAGATGGTGTAGCGTCAAATAAAGGAAATACGGTTTTTTGATATCGGATGTTTGGGGCGTTCTAGGCCGCAACCCTGACTGCTTCGATTATGACATTAAAAGATTTAACGAAGGCATATCCTTTGCATACAAATGAAATGTTTATGAAATTGTAAGAGAAATGTTCTATGGTGACCAGAATCGGAACAATTTAAACTATTTCCTCATTGAAACAACCGACAATGAAAGTAAAATATAACATTCTAAAAATTGTTTGAAAAAACTTTATTCATGACAACATGTTTTTTTCTTTTTCTGATCGATATCCATTACCATCTCCGTCAACCACCACCGTTAGAATTTGGCAGGAGGGGATTTGAAAGTCCATCAGAAAACACTCCCCTTCGAAAGTCCACGAAAACAATGTCCCAACTGAAGTAACAGCTTATCAAACTTGATGAAATTCATTTCAGAACACGCACAATTAAGAAAATCATACACGATCCACTATTTCTGGGACACAAATGTCTTAAGTTCTCTCACTATTTGGCTTTGGATCCGTGAAATCTTGAAATTAATAGGTCACACCATGCAGATTCCTCGTTTCAAAATATCCGGCTCGTTTGAAGCCTTTAAAGCGGCTGTTCAGTCATACTCAGTAATCATATAGATGTACCAGCAGGCTCGATCAATCCCAGATAATCTACCTGTTAATGTTGAACCACATCATAGATCGGGGTTGTCATCTTGCTTCATTCTATAACTCCTTACGGAGAATATAAACACAAGATTGTCAGCCATTGACAGCTTTGAGGTGTGAGTAACCGTGATGTAGGTCAAGTTCTGCCACTTCGAAGTTCGGGGTGGCATTTATCGAGGCATTTATTTTGATTTTATCATTGTTTACTGGGGGAAATTGCTAACTAACTAATAACACTTACACATGTTTAATGTATAATAGAATGTTAATTCATAAAGTTTGCTGTAGAATTATATTCGTTTAGCATTTTAAAACCTTTTTCTATTACCCGTCACCCCTACAATAGAAATGATGGCATGTTCGATTTCCAAGAAATGCGCAAAATTCCGAAAAACGACAGTCAGTCCACAGTGTACAATTTATTATTTGAACACGTATTATGACTTACTCACGACTATGGTGTTTTTAATCTTGAACTTTAGTAATAGTTGTTACATATTTAACTACCTGTGACCACTTTTCGGAAAGTTCTAAGATTGCGGACCTGTGCACAAGAGAGCGCAGTTTTCAAAGCGTTGTTGCCGTCATGGTAGAATGGAGATAAACCTACTGTGTTATACATCTGGATGGGAGCATGCAGGCCCCATTGGTAATAGTTAGTATGTCAAGCAATGAATAGTTAAACGTTTTACCTTGGGTATGGTTTTGATTATTTTTGTGTATTGCACATTTCACTAACCACATGTCATGCCATTCTTTAATAATCTAAATGTTCCTCTATTGGCACATGAATATAAAGCCTTGGTAATGTGTGAACACGGAAGTGACCATGCAACACCCTGAGTGTGTGCTGGTTAGGCCTTCCAAGGGCATTGGTAGTGATACAGGAGAATCACAGGCTGCCAGTGAGAACAATATGCTGTTTCATGGCACATAAACAATGCCTTTCTCAGAACAGTGAAATGAACACTTGGCAATCAATTTTGTCTCTTGTTGTTTCAAATATAAAAAGAACTTACAGTGATATCACAGATATAAAACCACATGACGAAACCTGAGAATGAGTTTACATAGTTTACTTTGAAACTTTGACGTGAAAAATATTCATTTACTTTCAGGCCATGTAATAATCGCTGCAACAGAAAACGACACCGTTGTCAACGTGACACTGAGCACCACAGCAAGCTGCAACAGCACGCGCCTGGTGCAGGGAGCGATCCTCACGTTCCGGCTGCAGATGATGGATATAGTGCGTGTGTATTGTGATCGAGACATCACTGGTACTCTAATCAAGGCAACTAAACCAGTTGCTGTCCTCTCTGGGAATCCTCTCACCCAAGTTCCAAAGAAGGTGGAGTTCCCAGACAATCTCGTTGAAATGCTAATCCCCACGTATGCATTCGGGAAGAAGTATGCATTGGGCCCCATCGCTGGTCGCCAGTGCGGTGTTGTGTATCGGATTGTTGCTGAAAAGCATGACACTGTGGTCTTCGAATCAGACGGTACCAGACACATCTTGTCCGCAAGGACCTTTAAGGATTTGGATTTTACCCAGACGGATTACAGATGTATCACAAGCAACAAGCCAGTCATGGTGGTGCAGTTTGCAAAGGGGCAGGTTGCTGATGGATCTGCGTTAGAAGGAGATCCTTTCATGGCCATCATGCCCCCGGTTGAAAGATACGCGTCCAGGTACGTCCTGGATCTGATCACATCTTCCAGTACCCCTGGGTATGTCCTGGTTCCTTATGTGTCAGTATTTGTGGCCAAAAATGACAGCTCTGGTTTGGAGTTCATGCCACAGTCTTCCTTCCATGACATCCCTGGGTGTGACATGACAACTGCTTCCAAATCTGTTGAACAAGGGGAACTCACCTTAGCGCATCGTAACGGGAAAGGATTCGGAGCCACGGTACACGGCCTCATAACCTTCAAAGCTTATGGGTATCTGGCTGGAATTATTCTTGACAACTTTTCAGGTAATATATTTACTATCTGGTTCGGGCTTTGCCCTGGACATGTTCTAAAAATTAACATATTTTAGATCGAAAATTTTGGAAGATTAACCGCCTGTGATTTCAGTTATAAGACGCATGTGAATCAATCTCCCTATTGTGTTATGGATAACAAACGCTCATGCAGTACTGGACTTATCTTGCAGGGAGGAATGCCTGCAACTCTGCTCCCTGTGAAAACAGTGGAGCTTGCTACGAATCTGGGGATTCCTATCGCTGTTACTGTCCTGCAGGGTTCAACGGCCTACTTTGTGAAAACGGTGAGAAACTAATGTGTAAATGTCCATTTGGAAAATTGGATATTGGTATTATTTGGTGCTCACTTGGGTATAACTGCGGATTCTCTGGATCACAATAATAATTTGCCATCTTGTCATATTCCAAATGAGGCTACACACCACCCCCCACACTCCTTATTAATAATCAAATTAGTTAAGAATACCTTTAAGATCTGTGTCACGGATCAAATATCAACCACTGCTACCCAATATCGTATATATGAACGTTGTTGCGGTACGGCTGGAATATGGTTGATTTGCCAAAACAAAACATTCACGCACTCACTTAATTATTTTTTTTGGAAATAAACTTTAACATCATAACACCCTTTGGAATTCGGGATCAGGATAAATATTTAGTACCCCATGCTTGTCGTGAATCCGTGAATAAACCACTGGTCTGTCCGGCCAAGACTCTCTAATAGGCAGCCCGCCGTGAAACAGATGGACACTGACGGCGGCGCTCAACATGAATAACACAACATAAATAACATTGAACGTACAGTGTAGTGCTTTAATTTGATTTCATACTGTGAAGTACTGTTAAGCATAACAGTAACCCGATAATCTGTCCTAGACGAGGTCAACGACTGCGTGAGCGAACCTTGTGGAAATGGAGGCACGTGTCAAGACCTCGTCGGTAACTACACCTGCATCTGTCCACCTCGTTTCACAGGAGAAAGATGTTTCGTGGGTAAGATCATCCCTTCCCTCAACAGTTCTTTTGTACATTGTATCTAACAGTTTAGTCTCTGTGCACTTACAGTTACCATCGCCTCCTTGACGAAGTTTATGTGCTAAATGATTGTTTTAAACAAGAACTCATCCTCGGTTATGCAGTGTATCATTTCTCCATTCTATTATAAAACCCTGTATCTATTTGCCACCATGGTTCCCGCCCGATTAATAAGGCACGAAGTTAAAGTTAACTGTTAAATCAAATTTCCATTACGAGCGATAGAAATAATTGCTAAGTTAGAGAATGTTGATATGGCGATGGTGAGGTCAATTCTTAAAGAAAGCAAACTGGCAAATTCTTCCAGGATATCTATCATAACAGAATGGATATATAATTATTATCGAGGACTGAATCAACTTTGCTCCACCACTTCCAGTCAAGAAACTGTCTTTGTCATGGTCTAGTTAGGACAATCGGTAACTGTCAGCGTCTCTCCAAGACAACGTCGGGTTAGATTGACTTACATCTGTCAGGGACTGACAACTGAGTCAGTCCGAAACTATTGTTTAACATGTACGTTCCCAGCATATTGGGACACAGGAACAGTCATGCTCACCGATGTAGACAACAGATGCGTAGAAAAGATCACTATTGAATCAAAGCAGAAATATGCATCAGGGAAATATACATGTTAATGTAATGTTAGTATTATTAGGTATAAAAAAATAATTTTGGCCAGCTTCACATACCTGACCACAGGCGCGTGGTGGCCAATATACATATTGTGAGGGCTTGTGTAATTTGTCTACCTGTTATGTGGTGTAGCGTGTTTTGTCTACTTGATTTCTGTTGAAGTGTGATGTGTCTACCTGTTGTCTGGTGTAGTGCGATTCGTCTACCTGTTGCCTGGTGTAGTGCGATTTGTCTACCTGTTGTCTGGTGTAGTGTGATTTGTCTACCTGTTGTCTGGTGTAGTGCGATTTGTCTACCTGTTGTCTGGTGTAGTGCGATTTGTCTACCTGTTGTCTGGTGTAGTGCGATTTGTCTACCTGTTGTCTGGTGTAGTGTGATTTGTCTACCTGTTGTCTGGTGTAGTGCGATTTGTCTACCTGTTGTCTGGTATAGTGTGATTTGTCTACCTGTTGTCTGGTGTAGTGTGATTTGTCTACCTGTTGTCTTGTGTAGTGCGATTTGTCTACCTGTTGTCTGGTATAGTTTGATTTGTCTACCTGTTGTCTGGTGTAGTGTGATTTGTCTACCTGTTGTCTTGTGTAGTGCGATTTGTCTACCTGTTGTCTGGTATAGTGTGATTTGTCTACCTGTTGTCTTGTGTAGTGTGATTTATCTACCTGTTGTCTTGCGTAGTGTGATTTATCTACCTGTTATGTCTTGAGTCGTGCTGACTGACACTTCGACTCAGTAATTCTCCTCGTCATTGTTGGATTATTGTACAACTTGATACTATTTTATATAAAGTATATACACATAGGTCGAATGACAACTTAAAAAAGACGTGTCAATGGTCATCACCCAATGTGATCCGAGTAGAGGTCGCAGTCATTTGTACTATTTATTTAAGACTACAGACGTTGCTGGTGCTGAAAGGAAATCGGAAATCGATAAATCGATAACGCGTTGCTCTGTACCTGCCATTGTCTGTTTGTTCTTTTCAAATACAATACCACACACCTTTGTTTACAAGATTCAGGCTTCCCTTTATGCGTGATGACATAATCCATTTCCAGACATCATAATGAATGCACGTGTCAACTCGACAAAATGAGGCCTAATATTTATCTTTAAAACGGTTTCCGTTCTGGCGATCCATTTATGTGAAACTCGTGTGCTTTGTGTGAACTTCAGCTGACATTTATTTAACACATAATCATAATGACGAACGATCATGGTAGTGTCTACTGTTTGTGGTAGACCTCCAGAGAAATTTAACTAAAATTACTGTACGACACCATGTTTGATGCCAGCTCACCAACTTCACTACCCTAACGCAATGGCTAAAAGTGTAGGTGTTCGGAAAAAGGAAAAGCGGGAAGAAAACTTGAGCGAAAACAAGAGGTTATCGGCAAACTTACCCGCCTTCTTCGAAGGTCCCTTCGATGTATGTAATAGTAATACAGCGCGGTTATGGTTATGTCAAGCACGCCTTGGTATGACTTATTACGGAGTACCACAACATTATTTTGTTGATGCGTGCACTTGCCTCCATGTTGTTTCTGCCAACTTTATCACCACCTCCGTGGTCTAGTGGTAGACCATCTGCCCAGTGAGCAGAAGGTCTTGGGTTCGATCCCCAGCTCCGCCATACCAAAAGACGTTAAAAGATGGTACTACTGCGGCATGGTATCTAAGTGGGCTTGCACAATAAATCGGCATCAGTCCGGACTAGTACACACACACACACACACACACACACACACACACGTGCATGCACGTCGCTATATTGGTTCTATAATCTTGGACGCGACGTTAAACCCCATTTCACTTCACCTCACCTCTGCCAACTTTACATTTCTTGTCAAATGTAAAACACAAAATATGAATGTCTCCTACATGTAATGGAATACAAAATTAAAAATTGAATATTCATCATGAAATAGTATGTAGTAAGACATATAAGAATGCTGTAAACATGTGTTCAGGAAGAGTAGATATATTTCTTGATCTATTTAATTTTTATTTGTTTCAAGACGTTACAACCGTCACCCCGACATTAGCTGCAGAAACTACAGCGTCTGTAAATGATGACGTCACTACTGACCCACGGGTCACAAGAGAAGACTGGGCAACAACGGTTCGCGACGTACCAGTCAAGGTAAAAGTCACCTCAACGGTGAAGGTCACAAGTAAATCAAATGCGTGTCAATGTACTTGCAAGAACATCACAATTGAAGAAGTGGAAGAAAAGGCAAAAGAGATTAAGAAGCAGCTTACAGTGGACCCGATCATGACGTCGAAATCCAAAAGAAAGTTTGTGAGTATTCAAGACACTCGTCTGTCCGCGGCAGGTATTGGGTACATCGGTGGTGCGTTTCTAACTTTGGTTTTTGGGAGTATATTTCTGGTGGACTTGTCGGCGGTCATTTCAAGATGGCTAGCTTCTGTCAAAGACAAGACGCGTCACCGTGAAACAGCATCACGAGACACGAGTGTCAGTCGGAAGCACATTCTGCATGTGAGACCAGAAGCGATTGTTATACATTTGAACAAAAATGAACAATGATAGGATCACTGACTAGGACCATGTCTTCAAAATTGACCGATACCATGTGTCTACAATTTATCAATGACGGGCATCACGTGTCCAAAATTGAAAACTAACAGCATGAGGTATCCTGTGTCTTATATTCACTATTGACTGGTGATTTGTGTCTTACATTGAACAATGGCATGTATCATGTATCTACAAGTAATAAAAGACAGGTTTCACTTGTCCAAAATTGAACAAAGAAATGTATTATGTATCTACAAGTAAAAATCTTTCGGGCGTCACATGTCCAAAATTGAACAATGAAATGTGTCATATATCTACAAGTAATAAATGACAGGTGTCTAAAATTGAATACTAACAGCCTGAGGTATCTTGTGTCTCATATTCACCATTGACTGGTGATTAAAGTCTTACATTGAACAATGGCATGTATCATGTATCTACAACTAAATATTGATAGGTGTCACATGTCCAAAATTGAACATTGGCATGTATCATGTATCTACAAGTAATAAAGGACAGGTTTCACTTGTCCAAAATTGAACAATGACATGTGTCATATATCTACAAGTAATAAAGGACAGGTGTCACATGACCAAAATTGAACAATGATATGTGTCATATATCTACAAGTAATAAAAGACAGGTGTCACATGTCCAAAATTGAACAATGGCATGTATCGTGTATCTACAAGTAATATATGATAGGTGTCACATGACCAAAATTGAACAATGATATGTGTCATTTATCTACAAGTAATAAAAGACAGGTGTCACATGACCAAAATTGAACAATGACACGTGTCATTTATCTACAAGTAATAAAAGACAGGTGTCACATGTCCAAAATTGAACAATGATATGTGTCATTTATCTACAAGTATTAAAAGACAGGTGTCACATGACCAAAATTGAACAATGATATGTGTCATTTATCTACAAGTATTAAAAGACAGGTGTCACATGACCAAAATTGAACAATGATATGTGTCATTTATCTACAAGTAATAAAAGACAGGTGTCACATGTCCAAAATTGAACAATGGCATATATCGTGTATCTACAAGTAATGAAGTCATGAATCCTAAATAAATTAATGGTATGTATCGTGCATTTAAACGTTAACATTACCTCTGTGTCCACAAATATATGATAGTCGTGCGTTAACACATGTGGTATGTGTCAAACCATTGCGGTACAGGTAATGTGTTTTATTTAAACCTATGATAACAGGGTTCATGTGTCACAATCGGAAACTGAAAGACACTCTGTGTTCCATGTACAGTGACAGGTGGCATGTGCCCACACTTGGATGGAGACAAAACACGTGTACCTAATCGCTCAGAAACGTTATTTTGTAGTGATCGTTCCACAGAAATATGAATTTTAAAGACTGTGAAAAGCTTGGATCAGATGTGTTCACGCACTGTTACAAACAAGGAAAGGTGATAAATGATTAGAACTTGCTTCCGTCTAAATCTGTATAAAGGGTGTCAAATAAATCGAAATTTATATCTGAGTGCCAGTGTCTGGCCACATGGGACACACCAGGTACCCTTTTTTTGTTTTTATTTTGGAACTGTGTGACTGAACACAAATTTCTTCCTTTTCGGATTTGTGGGGCAGAATAGGTCTCCTGACTTGTCTCCCAATGAGGATTTCAGGACAGAAAAGGGTCCCCAGCAAAAGGTTACTCTTGTCTCCCCATTTGGATTCCACATTTGGTTTCCACATTTGGTTTCCTGTTGTCTTTAGGACTCCATGCACATCTCACCTCAGGGTTTCCTGGACACAATGGGTTCCAGCTATTATATTAGAGTCCCCATTGTACGTCCCGGACAATACCACGGATCCGTACATGTCGAGCCTACAACATGGAGCACGGATCCCTATATGGGATATTCACAAGTGTCACAACCCATCCTCCATGGGTCCTGAATCTTGATGACGATGCTGAGATATTTTCTTACTGTTACCAAAGTTAACAAATTAAAGAAATCCCCTGTTCAACTGTATGTGTACCCTGCCACGGCAATCTCCATCATCATTTGTATAACAGCTTTTCCTATCAACTGCATTCAGTCAACACCTGGGCACGTATGTTCAAAATATTGCTGACTGGGTTGTAAACCACCATTCATTCAAATCCTTCTAATCTGTGAAACCATACCAAGCTGTTCGGAAATAAGCACATAAACGTGTACTAAAATCATATTCTTTATCTGTCTACAGTTAATTAAAACTGAGTTTTCATCATCTTCGCAAGTGTAGCCCCAGTTTTGCAGCTGATGTCATAATTTGGGAAATATGGTACTTAGACAACAACAAAAATAAAAAAATATTTACAAACTCCGAACAGGCATGTGATCTTTGTGACTCAGTTTAACGTTCTAGAGTAGTGAGTGAGCCCTTTTTGGCAATATTCCAACAATATCACGTCTTAGAACATCAGAAAAGGGTTTCACATTAATAACATGTCGTGAAGAGCGAACCCTTTAACTACTAGGTTGAACCAAACACTTAAATGATTGATATTATCAGCAACTATCCACTCCGTCGGGTTTGACATGCAATCCGCCATTCACCGAGCCTGACCACTCCATCCATTATTCGCCTCTTACAATCAGTATAGGTTGCTCGGGACCAATTCTAACCCGGAGTCCCCACGAGTTCTCAATTTAGCCTCCTCTTCCTTCAAGCAATAGGGTGCTGGGCATACATTCTAACCCGGAGTCCCCACGAGTTCTCAATTTAGCCTCCTCTTCCTTCAAGCAATAGGGTGCTGGGCATACATTCTAACCCGGAGTCCCCACGAGTTCTCAATTTAGCCTCCTTTTACTTCAAGCAATAGGGTGCTGGGCATACATTCTAACCCGGGTCCCCACGGGGCTGAGGCCGGATCAACCGTGAGACCTGAATGCTACGAGCAAGAGACTAATATTAAACCGACCAAGTGATTGACAAGATATTAACAAGAAACTTATAAGAGATTAACAATAGACTGACAAGCGTGAGTGAGTTTTTGATTTTACGCCGCTTTTAGCAATATTCCATCAATATCACGGCGGGGGACACCAGAAAAGGGCATCACACATTGTGCCCTTGTCAGGAATCGAACCTGGGTTTTCGGCGTGACGAGCGAACGCTTTAACCACAAGGCTACCCGACCGCCCCGACTGACAAGAGATTCACAAGAAACTTATAAGATATCAACGGGAAACTTACAAGAGATTAACAAGAAACTTATTAGGGATTAACAAGAGACTGACAAGAGATTAACAAAACACTAATTACGACGCTGGGGAAAACCACACTGATCGACATGAAGGCATGCAGAAATTAACAAGAGTAAGACTCGAGACACTACTTAGACATCTTACCCCTAACACGTCAAGTCACTATATACCGAATTTCCATGTATGTTACAGCCATATTTACATGTGGAACTTATGTCATGGAAATATATGTAATGGGTAAAACACCACCGATACCTACAGAAAAAGTAGAACAAGAACATTGTATGTTCTGTTTGCTTTGCATTTCTTAGAAGTTGACTGATGACAAAGTTGACACAGGATATGGATAACTGTTATTGTACTGCCTCAGCGACGCATCGGTATAGATCCTTGTACCGTTGTCAAACAAGGACAACAACAAGCATGCTTGACAACGGCACAAGGATGTTTACCGAACGTCGCTATTGCAGTAAAATAAAGAAGGGCTATCCACAAAATTGTGTCTACGTTGTACACTGTATGTTTTATCAGATGGCCACAAACACAAAGCCGCATCACACGACAAGCAGCGGGGAGGCAATGTAAGAGAAGTCAAGTAACACTACCAGTTACATAACATGGCATTACATTATTGATTCAGGTTTTTGTATTTAAATATGAGTAATTCACTTTATACGCAAAAACAATAATGTATTTAGTTTGAACATGAATACATGATCCGTTTTCAAAAACATAATATTTTATATCAAAATATTAGGAAAGAACACATACAAAACATTTTCCATAATCATAAGAAATCTCTGGTAAAAGTCCATTGATTCCGACTCTATCAGGAACATGTGTTTATGAATCACAATTGAAAAAATATGACACCAGGTGCTTTGCATTTTTCCACGTGTATGTTTGTACACCCAGACCGTTTCGTTCATAGTATTACATGACCATCGATACTGAAATCTTAGTCTACGGCCTCTAACTGCCTGCCATTCAGAGAACGCACACCGAGTGAAGAGGTCCTATATATTTAACAACATAATTAGTGAAAATATCGTACAGACACAGTGACATTTATCCATAAATGTGAATTGCCGCACAGAAAGGCGTGTGAATATGTGAATATTTATAACTGAAGAAGTTTCCAATTGAAAGTGAAGAATGTAATGTGGGTTACTTATTTGGAATGGAACATGGAAATATACAAAAGATCATATTCAGTGTGGTTCCCCAAAACTGAATCTTATTCCGCATATATATCGCCATGCGTTTTAGAGCTAACCGAAAGCATACCGCAGTAAATGGGGTTTTACGAAATTGTGGACTGTTTATCCCAGTTCTGGTCCTATCCCAGTTCTGGTTGCTACACACGTGGCTATTCATGTCTGCATCAATATAAGCAGAATGATTTGCAAATGGAAACATGAAACATGACCGTATGAACATGACTCTGGGGGCAGTTGAAGCGTAAGTGGGTTATCTGGAGTAATGAATGAATCGTGACAGTGGGTTCAGGGATCCCAGATAGACACACATTATCAATGGAGTATCGTGTAACGACTCTCATTGCGTTGATTCAGTAGGGCACTGCTTAGCTGTGTAAGCGTTTCTTGTTTACATGAAGAGAAACATTATACACAACGTATGTCAACTGTACTTTATACATGTTTTTGCACATAGAAGATTTATTTCATTGGCGTGTGTTCCACTGAACGATTTTATGCCCAATTACTGCAAATATTTCACCTTTAATAACTACATTCAACATGGACACTTACACGATTGTATAACTTGATATGGGCTAAAATGTGTTCACTCAGTGTCGCAAATAGTATACTTCACTGGGTCTTATCAGAAATACGCGTGGTAAGCACTCCAGGTGGTTTCTGTGTTCACTGCACCTCTCTATCTGCCGTACGTCGGTGAGCTCTTAAATAACGGCAGGTAATGTAAGTCAATATATCGCCGATATGAAGCTGTGATAAACTGAAAGTCAAATTGTCAAAGATATGAAAAGATGTATTTCTGTGTCACGTCAGTTTGGGTTAATAAAGAATCTGAACCTTTGAAACATTTTATTTTTTTTAAATAGAAGCACAACTATACGAATATGATTAAGGGGAGAAACATATGTTTACAAGTCGTGATAACATTGCTGACGGAACATGCTGAAATCACCGGGTTGGCAGGATGTTGAAGAAAATCCATTTCGATCAATATTTATCAAGAGAAATTATTGTCGTGCCCATTTCCTTTTTTCGAATTTGTGATGTCATGGCTTGATCAGTGGTATATATATGATTATTGTTGTTGGTTTGAGGACAGTTGTGATATTATAGTATGAGTATTTGCCTGAATTGTTTGATCGGAATTACTTGTGAGTGAGTGAGTGAGTTGAGTGTAACGCCACTTTTAACAATATTCCAGTTATATCACGGCGTGTCAGATTAATGTGGGAGGAAAGCCGGAAGTGATGCAGGTCTCAGACGTTTACCACTTCGGTGAAACTCACAAGCACGGGTAATATAGGTTTCTGGCGTGCCCAAGGGACGCAACTCTGCACAGTGAATCGCGGCGCCTTAGACGACTGGGCCACCCGTGCCCCGCATTACTTACGAATGACAAAGTAGGCACAATATATGGATAACAACTTCTCTAATTGCAGTAATTAAAGAAGATGTTATCAATAGATTGTGTCTACTTTGAGTATTTGAATGTTCGAGAGGACATGGCCAAGCCAAATGTTTGTAAAACAAAGAGTCCCCGTGCTTACATTGGTCTCACGGTCTCGACTGTAGTTTATTAACTTTTACAGACCGTCAGTTATCCATTTGACACACTTTTTTATAAATTAAATCACAGAAACAAATAATTTTGAGATATAAGTTGGCAACAAGTTCACTTTTTATAATTTTGTATTCATACACCTTTTGTCTCTATTATTATCATGTTTTTTTATGGAATCTGACGAGGGGTAACTGCATTTGATTGAATAACCGACAACAATCACGCTTTCTGCATGCGCGACTACAGTGCCGTAGCCAGCTTGGGGGGGGGGGGTTAATTCAATCAAGTTTGGGACAAGTAATCCTTGTACACATATTTGATAAAGGCCATCTCAACATGCATGCCATGATATTTAGATTTTATAATGTTCTGTCACACGTGTAAGAACGAAAAGAGCCGGTTGGAAGCCATGTGAGCTGATAATATCCGCATCAAGATTTGAAACTCTTTCCAAAGATACCAACAGCGTCTTCTCCTACCTCGTCCGTTAGGAACAAATATTATCTGCCAACATCAATGAGGCAAGCTATATTTCCGACAGAATGCTGAAAATTAACATCATTGGGCCGTTTTGAATACCTCGAAGAAATATTTGTAATGGTCAAACTAAGCAATAGATCTAGGGTGAGGTGAATTTGGGTTTAACGCCGCGTTCAAGCTTATTGCAACGTACGTACGTGTGGAGCTGGTTGAACTAATCTGGACTTATATTCGGCATTTAGAGCTCTATATATAATGCCACTCAGATAGCATGGATCATTTTAACATCGATACCTCACTCAAACACATAATACTGATTCCGAGGCGACCAGTCCTTGTTGTATCCCCTTCATGCCGACACCGGGCAGGGTAACAACAAGTACCATCTTTTGGTTTGAATCTTTTGGTCAGGGAATCGAATACCGACCTTCCGCTCGCCGGCAGACACTCTATCCTCTACACGCAAACACACACACACACACACACACGGAACAGAAACATGAGGGCAACTGCAAGTCGAACGCACAGAACATATATGCACCCGAATATACACAAAAATCACTTATCAAAACAGAAAAGTCTAAACCATTTACCTCCTTGCCAAACGGCAAGTACCAAAAAGGGGAAAACTATCCCAATAACGCTTGAGCAATCAACGTATTCTTTGAGGAAAGTTCAAGAATGATATTCCTGAGTGTACATCTACGTGCTCATTCACAGAGAGTGAACGAAATCAATATGTATGTTAATGAGGACAGCTGATAAATGTTTGCCTGCTATTACATATAACTTGAATGGAAACATGTGTCGACCTACAATGTACGTAATGCGGCCTTGACCATGCTGACCGTGCCCAGATCGTGATGTGGTGGTAGAGCTTGCTTTTTTTCCATGAAGAAGTTGATCACTGCCACGTCGCTTGCTTGACATTTACTTAAAGACGTTTGTTTTGATTTTAGCTATCATTCCATTTCGGGTAACATTTTTCCATCGTTGCCAGGTCAAGGATGTTGTTATTATGATGGTTTCTACTTCTTTTTCTTAAATAAATATGTATTACTTTATTCTATGTTCGTAATTAGAAGAAAGAAAAGGTGACAATAGGAAATATAACGAGTGAGGGAATGCTGTTTAACTCCACATTCAGAAAATTCCGGATATCGCGGCGATAGGTATCATGGCGTATGGTCGAGTCTGGACCAGGCAAAAGAGTGCGTGAGAATATTAGCAACGATCTACGCTATCGAGGCAAACTGACACATAGTCAACTAGCCTGTAGACCCAATGCTGTCGATTTTGTCCATCCCATTTATCACACTAAAATGAGGGGGCGAAAAAATACACTTGAAAATTGAAAAAAATCGACTATTATCAAATACTTATGGTCTCATGCATGGTACCCGTATCAAATACGTGGCCATCGAATATCCACGTCATGCTTATTTTATCTCAAATCTAGCCATCATAAAACATGTGTGTATCATTTCTTTTGTCCGGCAGTTTACAAGGAGAGCCATCAATGCGATCGACTTATCCTTATATAGCCAGAAAACACACAATAATCCTGAACCCGCGAAGATCCGGGGTAGAATAGGTCTTCAGCGACCCATGCTTGCCGTAAAAAGCGACTATGCTTGTCGTAAAAGGCGACTAACGGGATCGGGTTGTCAGGCTCACTGGCTTGGTTGATGCAAGTCATTGTATCCCAATTGCGTGGATCGATGCTCCTGATGTCAATCACTGGATTGTCTGGTCCAGATTCGATTATGTACAGACCGCCGTCATATAGCTGGAATATTGTTGAGTGCGACGTAAAATAACAAACAAACAAACAAAACATTAGTCCTGATCCAAGAAAATGCGATACTTATTTCACGTTAAATACTCAACAACAAAAGTTCCTGTGACACCAATATTTTAGTGTATTTTTCAAACAAGTAAAGTTTGGTTTTCAGTATTGCAGTACATGTATGGAATCAAGTCACACAAACGCAACTGCTACAGAAAAGCATGCATTCCATGCAAAAGTTGACTTTTATGCAAGCCCAATGCATTTCACTACCCAAGAATGGGTATAAAAACATGTGCGTTAACGGGATTCCATACGCATTGTTTAGCATCGTGCTGACAACAACCACTCAGAAAAACAACAAAATCACGCAATTTTTCAACATTACGAAATGCCACGCCAGTCCGAAAATGAGCGAGTCAACGTGATGTTGCAAGACAATTTAACGTCCACAGAAACACCATTTGGTGTTAATGGCAACGTTGGCAACAGACGAATGCAGTCAGGGACCATCCTTGGAGTGGCAGGCCACGCGTAACCAATAATCGACAAGACAACTGGATTCGAACAACACACCTACGAAATCGATTCCAGCCAGCAACAGTGACTGCAAGAAACATCCCTGGCCTTCGACGAATATCTTCACAAACCGTACGTCGTCGCCTCACATGTGCAGGAATTGTCGCAAGAAGACCCGCCAGACGTCCTATTTTGACAGGAAACCACCATCAAGCACGTCTACAGTGGTGCAGACATCGTCTACGCTCGATGGCCATGCAGTGGGGAGAAGTTCTATTCCCTGACGAGTCTCGTTTTCACCTCAGTGAATGAGTGAGTGTGGTTTTACACCGCTTTTAGCAATATTCCAGCAATATCAGGGCGGGTTTTCACCTCAGCCACAGCGATGGATGGAATCGAGTGTACCGACGTCGAGGTGAACGTTTCGTCAATCATTGTGTCATGGAAGAAGATCGGTTCGGGGGCGGCAGCGTTATGGTATGGGGTGGATTACAGCAAGACAGAGGACCCGTTTGATAGTGGTAGAGGGAAATCTCAATGGACAGCGCTACCGCGACGAGATCATCGGCCCTGTTGTTCTACCGTTTTTGCATCGTCATGTCCCAGGCATTACCTTTCAACAGGACAACGCCCGGCCTCATAGTGCTTGACTTGTTCAGGATTCTCTTCAACAAAACAACGTGAATGTCCTCCCCTGGCCGCCTCGTTCCCCTGATCTCTCTCCAATCGAGCACATGAGGGATGAGATAGATCGGCGCCTTCGACGTCAACCATGTGTTCCACAGACACTCCAGGAACTTCGAAACATGCTCCAGCAGATATGGACAGATACTCAAAAGGACTTTGTGCGACGCCTTGTCCATTCAATGTGACGAAGATGTGTTGCTTGCATCGCAACCAGAGGTGGACACACACCCTATTGATTTGTAAATTGACATTTTGGCATGTTCATGGTTCTTTTTTATGAAATCACGCATTTCCTTAAGTCAGTATGGCAAATTAAACAATTTGAACACTTACAGGAGTCTTTTATCTGTTGCAAACCGAAATTGTTTCAAATTTGGTAAAAAACATATTAACTTTGATATCTTATTCAATGTCACAGGAACTTTTGTTGTTCAGTATAGATTCTGTATACATGGAGTGATAGTTTATTGCCGCTGGTAGTAATTCTACTATAGGTGTTCCGTCTAGTATTTGCTAACATGTCAGATAATGAATGAATGAGTCTGGTTTTACGCATCTTTTAGCAATATTCCAGCAATATCACGGCGGGGGACACCAGAAATGGGCTTCAAACATTGTACACATGTCAGGAATCGAACCCGGGTCTTCGGCGAGACAAGCGAACGCTTTAACCACTAGGCTACCCGACCGCCCCTCCAACATGTCAGATAGCGTGGTTTGTATTGTTTGATTAAGTGGTAAACTAAGAGTCAAAGTCATGGTTCTAAAAAATATCGTGCTGCCTGGACACTAAACATTGATTTATGAAGGTAAGACTTAAATACGTGGGCGTAGCCCCTTCTCGAAACTGATCATGGTCGGGTCATTGTATTACTTTTTTTACTGATTTCAAAATCACTTTTACACTGACATTATTCTACATGATATATTTTCTAAAATATTTGATAAGAAGTTATTCCATTTTTTCTATGAATCTATATGGGGCATATGTAAAGAAATGATTAACTGCATGCCAAAATAACCTCTTGTCGTTTAGAAGTGGGTTTGTCTCTGTTCTACTGTGCGGCAAAATACAAACACTTACTTTCTTATGCAATCTGCGTGAGTGACGGATGCTACCGGTACAGCAGGACATGTTTACCCTTTTCGCGAACACCTGCTGTCATCATTCACCTTCCATGATCCATTCATATAACTATCACCTCTATTTTGCTGGAATGGAATCTGTTTCGGCTGATAATCAAGACTGGTTATTTACTGGCGTTGACGTTATATATTTGGGTAAATATAGGACCTACAACATTAAGTCATCCAATTTCGTTTGTGTCGGACTTTGTTTGTCATGTCTTTGATATTCTTATGGAAGAAAGTTGTGGTACATTTTTTAACGTTTAAGACATCCTTTGGGACTGAAATATATGTGTCAATTATTTAAACGTAACCATCAATGTATATATGGTACAGGGAATATGTCAAATCAAGGAATGGATACAATCCCTGAAATCTTCAGGAAATAGACGTTAATGTCCGATTCACGCAGGAAATCATCTTCCAGGGGCAAGAGAGTTAACTGACTGTAAAAGTCCGGTTTCCACCCTTGCCGAATTAGGCTGCAATTTTGGGCTGGACTGATGAGTCCATGCACAGTCCAATCAAAATCGCGTAACGAAATCGACATCCGGTCCGTAAGCAACATGGATTTCAACGTGCAGTTTTCACCCTTGCCGAACTAGGCTGGAATATTTTGGCTCGATCGTTGGGTCACCAGAGGCTTTAACCAGTTATGTCCCTTTTATGCCCCTCCTATTGACCAATCAGATTTCCACCTCTCATATCACTTTCATTTGCTTCAAACAAAATGGCGGCGCCAAGTCAAGACGATCTGATCAATGATCAAGATGTATATTATAATAAAACGGGTCTTACCTCACGATGTGCATCAAATCATGTGAGCACCTTGATGAAAAACATGAAAAGTTTTGGAAAATATTTGTCGACGCCCAGATGATGGTACACATCCATTGCCAATCCTGCAGTCGACCGAAGATGATACTAGTACTGTTATACCGTCCTCACGTGTTGAAGCCAATAAACCCCATGCTGCTTAGCACCAAGCATGGGCTGCACCCTAGTCCTTTGCCTGTCCCAGTGTGACTAGAACCTCTATCTGCCCCAGTGCGACTAGAATCTCTGTCTGTCCCTGTGGGACAAGAACCTTTATCTGCCGCAGAGCGACTTGACCCTCCATGTGCCCCAATGGGACTAGAATGTCTGTCTGCTCCTGTGGAACGAGAACTTTTATCTCCCCCAGTGCGACTAGAACCTCTATCTGCCCCAGTGCGACTAGAATCTATGTCTGTTCCTGTGGGACAAGAACCTTTATCTGCCGCACAGCGACTAGAACCTCTAGCTGCCGCAGTGCGACTAGAATATCTGTCTGTTCCTGTGGGACAAGAACCTTTATCTAGCCCAATGCGACTTGACCCTCCATGTGCCCCAATGGGACTAGAATATCTGTCTGTCCCTTTGGAACGAGATCTTTAATCTGCCCCAGCGCGACTTGAACCTCTATCTGCCCCAGTAGGAGTAGTACACTCCATGTGCCCCAATGCAACTAGAACATCTGTCGGTCCCAGTGTGACTAGAACCTCTATCTGTCCCTGTGGAAAATATCATTTATCTGCCGCAGTGGGACAAGAACCTGAATCTGTCCCTGTGTGAGTAGAACCTCTATCTGCCCCTGTGGAATATATCATTTATCTGCCTCGGTGGGACAAGAACCTGAATCTGTCCCTGTGTGACTAGAACCTGAATCTGTCCCTGTGGATCCAGTACCTCTATCGTCCCATGTGTGACTAAACCCCAGGATGCGAGAGAGCGACACCAGCCTCATCTTAAAAATATGTCATGGCGCTTGAAAGAATATCATTCCCAATCACGACAAGATTCGTGGTTTCAATTATTAATTTCAAACGCAGAGTTACGTCCAATAATAGTTCCAGAATCCTCTAATTGTAGGTTTTAATCCTTGGCTGATCGGCACGTGGTCGTGGGTTTCGCCAAAATGGAATACGTCTTGAACCTGAATCACTAAAAAGTTTGCTTTCCCATTATGCTTGACACGCCGTTGTATCAATGAAATATGCACTCAATATAGAAGTCAATATAGTAGTGGGTGAGTGAGTGAGTTTTTAACAGCGCTTCGAGCAGTATTTCAGATGAGTCAACTCCAGCCAAGTCAACCCATACGTGTTACTGTTGTCTCGAGAAAATAGCTGTTCATTATAACGTTTAGTCGGGAAATAAGTGATCTGATAGACAAGAATTGGAATTTTCTAGCTCTTTCAGACCTAAAACAGATATACGACGATATATCCCTAACATCCAAGTTACATCTGCTCTTAATACTTTATTTCCTTGAAAACTTGGTGGAGAGGGGATGTAGAATGTTTCTGATATACTAAATTCGGTACCCTGCAATATGATATCCCAAAAATACATTAAAAGGTGGGAACATGACGGGAAAACATTGGCAAATGATTAATCGTAGCTCCCACAGATATAACGTGTCCTCAAAACAAAAATGGTTCCAATAAGTCACATATTATTATATAAAAAATATTTCTTTGCCATTTTTGTTAACGAGAAAAAGAAATATAAATGCACATGTTCTTTGATTGTGAAATTGTAAAACATGTCTGGAATAGCCATGCAAAACTGGAATAGAACTAGAATTTCCAAATTGCCATTTTAATTGCAATATCCAGAAAAAGAAAATGGGGTTTTTAAGCATATCATAACTGTAACAAAGCAAAACATATTCAAACCAAACATTTCCGTCTCCCTACCAAATTTCCAAAACATCAAAGAAGAAATAACGAACCGATATTACATCGACAGAAATACATCATATTCACAATGTAAACACACATTTCATAACATTTTGGCCACTCTGATACCATGTATTCGAGTAAACCAACGAAGATGTCTTACCATCCTGACACTGGAATAGTTTCGTTTGTTATTATCCATAGAAATACTTTGTAACTTGTATGTATTTAAGATTGCATGTGAATTATGTTCACACACACACACACACACACACGCACGCGCACTCATGCACACACGCACGCACACACACGCACACACATGCACGCACACACACAGGCCGCCGTCACAAACAATCAGACAAACAAACCAGTTCGGGTGCGTATTGAATCAATGCCAAAACTTAGAACTTACAGCCTTTTAAGATTTGTTTATCTACTGAGTGTTATGTTAATCTCCCACGTTACAAACGTAGTCTTTTAGCTTCATTTAGATGTGGCACACTTAAACTAGCAATAGAAACGGGCAGATATTTATGCCCACCAATCCCCGCTGCAGAACGCTTTTGCAAATTTTGTAATCTTAATTGTGTTGAATATGAAACCCATTTTCTTTTACAATACCCATTTTATCATGATATTCGTACATCTGTATAACCAAACTTTTTCAATAACCATTCTTTGATAAATAATATTCAGGATGAGCAAATGCAGCGGCTTTTAAATAATAATGGCATTCTTAGCAATCTTGGTCAAATGTGTTTTAAAATGCATTCTCGAAGAAAGCGTTTTGTCAACACATTTTAAATAACTGTATAAAACCTTTTACATGAAATAGTTTTTGATGTGTGATATATTTATATTAAAATTTTGAATAAAGAATCATTGTATTGTATATACTAGTAATAGCGTCTCCTCGGCCTGCCCAGGCCTGGCATAAAAAATATGATGTATTTTATCTTTATGGCTATTAATCTGTATTTTATGCGTGACACTCAAATAAACAATTCATTCATTCATTCTGATCACTCTCCCTACCAGAGATCCTTGCGGCCAACCTTGTACCTTTGCCACAAGCCAGCGACATCTGATGATTCCTCACATCTTACACAGCCCATTTAAGATACTGCATATGTTTTACATCTGTTTGATTTTTTACGAGTTAACACATTTACATATATACGTCATAGACTGGATACCTTTCATTGAGAAAATATCCTGGAACGTGAAAATCTATTTCCATTTGCATATATATAATATATTTGTATTGGTTGTACGGCTCCACGTTCTGTCATTAAAAGCCCTCCAGAGAGCAAGCAATACGGTCACTATGATGTATAAAGACTTATTGTCATGCACCCCACTGTCGCAGTTGTAGTAGTATATCTATATAATTATGCATAACGATATGCATAACAACTCAGAAGAAAAAGGAACTAAATCCGTTTCACCTGAAGCGTTAATTAGACGGGTTTAACTTTGCTTTGAACAATATTCCAATTGTAACTTATTAACATGAACGGAAATCCCAAAGCGATACCCTATTTTGCGTTAACGAAATCACGAAGCCCCATATCAATACCATTTAGAGAATGAGGGAGGGAGTTGTGGTTAAGACCGTTTTGGACAGAGCTCTGCGAGGAAAGCAGCGATTTAAAAAAAACATCATTGAAGCTCATGAACAAAAATATAGACGCATGCATTAGAAACCTAGTAAATGCGCCCTCGTTTTTCAAAAGAATGATCAATGTTCATTTTTATTCTAAACAATTTCCAACCATGATCATACACCCTCCTGTGGCGCGGCCATCCTGTAAGTAGGTCGAGGGAAATGGCCAACTGCCGTAATGTGTTACATGCTGCAGGCGATGAAATAAGAGTACACATGTCGATGTTATCCAACATAACCAATGGAAGGTCGTGTTGCAATCCAGCTGAGTCAACATTTTTTCAACTACGTTTGTTGAATTAATAAAGATTGGGCAAGTCCATCCAAGAACCGATGGGGATACAGTCATTGCAATTATGCGATTGTTTCGATCATACATATTTAAACACTATGATCGGTTTCAGAAAAAGACATTTCAGCTTTGTATTAGTGACAAGAAAAGAATGTAGCAAGAAAATTGTGTAAACAATTTGCTAATTCGACTGATGCTTTCTTACTTGATATTTCACCTCTTCCCTCCTTCGGAAAAATGGTTTAGTTTCAGTTTGGGCTCAAATATTACTGTTGGCTATAAAATCAGATCTGTGTGGGGGAAGCATCACTCTGTTCCTTGCACGAGTCGCTATGGGATTTGTTCCGCTTTTCCTCGTCGCATTGGTGGTAAGTTCACGACTTGTTCTCATTTTTAAAATTAGTATTGTAATTAAGTCCCATATGGTTTTCAAATGCTTTTCAGCTGTACATTTTTATATCCCAATGTGGAATCATTCTTTGAGTGGAAGTACAACATGTTAATGTTGCATCAGGGTAACGGGATCGGGTGCTCAGGCTCGCTGACTTGGTTGATGCATGTCATCGGATCCCAATTGGCTGGATCGATGCTCGTGATGTCAATCACTTGACTGGCTGGTCCAGACTCGATTCTTTTTTGACATAACGCCATCATATAGCTGGGATATTGTTGAATGAGCGTTAAACAACAAACAAAAATGCATATGCTGTTACCAATACGCATGTACATGAAAAATAGTCTTATTAAATGGACAATATCTACAAGCAAAATATGGGCACGTTTCATTTGCTTCCAAAAGTCTACTAACAGGTTTTTCATAGACAGGACATTTCGGCTAGAAGTAGGCAACTCCATTTGCACCAATGTTGCCCCCGTCCATGCTAATCTGTTTCTGTTTCTGTTTCTGTTTCTGTACGCATGAGAATTTCTGCTCGCATTGGCAAAATCCAAACAAGGGAATTTGACTAAAATGTTATAGTTAAGATACAGCGATGATATGATAGCGTTCAACAATGATCAAATAGCCAAGTCACTTTCACACTTGTACCCACCTGAGCTAGCAATAGAAAGGGACAAGTAAAACCGCCTCTTCTGTGTCATTGTTAGTGAGTGGGTGAGTATGGTTTTACGCCGCTTTTAGCAATATTCCAGCAATATCACGGTGGGGGACACCAGAAATGGGCTTCACACATTGTACCCATGTCGGGAATCGAACCCGGGTCTTCGGCGTGACGAGCCAACGCTTTAACCACTAGGCTACCCGACCGCCCCTGTTTCATTGTTAGATCTGGAGGTACGGGTGAATCAGTCATCTAAGTTACACCCATTGGGCAGCCAGAAACAGATGAATCAAATCCGGGTTTGCACTAATTATATTTCTAGGTTTGTCAGCACCATACCCGTGCTCGTAAGTTTCACCAAAGTGGTAACCGTCTGAGACCTGCTTCACTTCGGGCTGTCCTCCCACATTAAGCCGTGATATAAATGGAGTACTGTTAACCTCGGCGTTAAACCAAAATCACCCACTCATCATATTTAGATTAATGTATAAAGATTCCGAGTGACAAAATACTATATATAATACAGGGGCATGGCTTTAACTTTCCAATAGTCAAGTGTCCCTTCAAGTCTAGCAATAGTGCAGCAGTATTTAATTTTGAACATTTAATTGACTTGTCTTTGTATGTGTTTGTGACGGGTGCAAGGATAGGGAGTTCGTGAACATCCGGGATTATCGCTATTTTATAGTGATTCATAAACACATGCTTAGGATATAATCGGAATCGTACAACGGACTGCTGCATTGAATTCGTATGATAATAACGGGGCGGTCGGGTAGTCTAGTGGTTAAAGCGTTCGCTCGTCACGCCGAAGACCCGAGTTCGAATCCCGATATGGGTACAATTTGTGAAGCCCATTTCTGGTGTCCCCCCGCCGTGATATTGCTGGAATATTGCTAAAAGCGGCGTAAAACCAAACTCAATATGATAATAAGTATGGACAGGGCCTTGTCGCTTACATCGACTTCTAAATGAGAAAGTAAATAAATATCCCCATCAACCACCGTTTCTTTTCATATTTGAGCATAAACGTTGGTATGTGAAAATTGGTTGGTTTTTCTATTGTTTTAGTTACTATTAATTTTCATGATGATTGTGTACTATTAACGGACATATTCATCTGTTGTGAAGCGGTGTCAATACAACATCAGCCCTGAAGTTGGGAACGTCTCAAATTTCATCAGGTATCATCCTGCTTTTCCAATCGTTATTAGAGCTTCATATATTTCCTTTGTGTGAATTTGACATTTTTACTTGTATTTGTATTTTTTGTTTCTACAGGCGTTGGCTGGAGCAGGTGAGTTTACTTTTTGTCATCTCAGATGTTCATACGCTGTGTTGGGGCGGATTGGTAGTCCCGTGGTTAAAATGTTGGCTTGTCTCGTCGAGTTCGATTCCCTACTTGGAAGAAAGCCCTGAAATCGTCTTAAACGCAGCGTAGGTAATTAATAAACGTATTCACTCCCATTTATATACATTATTCAACCTGACTCAAATAAATTCGTGCCCGATATGATTAGCAAGGATTCAGCTCAGCCAGGATCGATCACACAAACACGCATTGTCATTGTAGCCAACCGTTTTAGCCTGCTCTAACTACAGGTTTTAGGGTACCTATGTGATCCTGTACGCTTGATCAAACACAAAATATATATAAATATAATAAATTATTAAAAGTTTGATGGTAACTATTTTAGAGAATAATGTTTGTGTCGCTTTCTCTTACATTACTTATCACGTGACAGCAAACATGACACAGTAAGATGAACCTACTGCGATTTGAAATTTGATGTAGTTTAACTTCAGATTAGATACCTCTTATTTTGATTTGAAACCGAGCGCTTCAGCTGAATGTAATTTACTTCCGTTACTTTTGACTGACGATGGCTGCCACAATAGATGTTTACGGAAACCGTGCTATTGACAGAGGACGACCCCATTCTGTAATCATGTTCACCATAGCTTGATGATTTACTGGTGAAAATGAACTTGCCGACAACGGAATCACCCTGAATTATGACTGAATACCGTCGTGTTTAGCTGCAGACGGCAATATTTGTTTGTTTATTTGTTTGTTGTTTTACGCCGTAACCCCGAATAATTCCAGCTATATGAAGGCGGTCTGTAAATAATCAAATCTGGACCAGACAATCCAGTGATTGACCTTGTAAGCATTGAAACACCCAATTGGGATACGATGACATGCATCAACCAAGCCAGTGAGGCTGACCACCCGATCCCTGTAGTCGCCTTTTACGGCAAGCATGGGTTGCTGAAGACCTGTTCTACCCCGGATCTTCACAGGCCACGGACCGCATTGTACAACGGAATGGGAGACTGGTCATTTTCGTGACTGATGATTGCATGACCCTGATACAATCGCTAGAGGGCGTTTAACAAAACCAGTAAATGCACTATCGTGTCACCGGATCTTCTTGGACATCTATCACTTGATTGTCTGGTTTGTTTACAGGCCGTCGCATAGCAAGAGGACTGCTGTGCGGCGTCAGACAACAAATACTTTGTTTTTAATGCAAATTATGTGACATGCGTACCCTTTTCGTGAAGACCTGATGTCCACTCTATAATTTTCTCTGCTATTTTGCCTTTTACGCCCAGTGGAATATGTTTGGGCGGACAATCGAGACTGCTTGTTCTCTGTCTTATCATCAATATAGAGGAAAAAACATTTGAATTACAAAATCAAATACCCTTTACAATTCCTAAATTGGTTTTACTTCCTTCCGTTCAAAATTCAACAAAATGCGACCTAGCTGTTTCCTCCATAGTGAACGTGTAGTCAGATCAAGACAGCTGTTGCTTTAAATGATTGAAGACACTCGACTTACACCTAACACCAGTATAAATTATCACAACGAGATATAAGACTTTCTTTGTTTTAGAAGTATTAAAAATACCCTCTGCACCGGCTCAAGATACTACTGAAGTTGTTTCAATGGTTGTTATTTTATATAATGTGTTAATGTTCTGATTTTATTATTTAACAGAATGCTAAGAATAACTCGGAATGTCTTCCTTCCACAGACTTTTCAATCCTAGCAAACAATACTAGTACGATATCATATTTTATGATTGTCTATATTTGCAATATGTTTCAAAAGTTTGATGTAAAGGGATTGGATTTTGAATAATGTATAATTGATGAAATGATACACATTATATTTTATTTGAAATGTGAATAAAGATTTATTTATTTTTTAAAAAGAAAAAAAAAGAATAACTCGGAATAACTATTTCTTGGTCATTGGTCAGAATATGTGTATGGTAATACATAATAATATACCTAATACTATAACCCGGAGTTATTCCATTTATTTCTTAAATTAAATTTAATAAAGTAGCCACTGCACAATACGACCGAAGAGGCCTTGTAGGGAGAGGAGATTTAAATGTAATTGTGTTTTCATCTATTGAGACCGGTTGTATTGCTAGTAGCATCTCCCCATGACGTATCAGCAAACGAGGAAGAGAGAAAGGGAGAGCCGCAAATGGTTTCGATTTGGGAATATTTTGTGTCACGTGGACATGTATATACTTCAATGGTAAGATATGTTACTTCACTCCCCTAGCCTTCTTAATTGTGGTTATCTGTAGTTAATGCATCTTGAGGAGTCAGAAACATTCCCTCATACATACTTTTAATTATTTCGGGTGAGTGTTATTCAGACATTTGTGGCTGAACATGGAAATATATTTACTTCTGAAAGTACTTTTTTAATTGCCTTTATCTGTCTTATCTGCAATCATTCTGTGGATACAAAGATGTTCTTATTAGCTAGTGTTATAAATCTAAAAACATTGTTCGTTAATGTATATTGTGACAACTTTGAAGTCATACAAATAAGCATAAATGTAATTGAACATTGAGAAGTGCTAGCAAAGAAATACTCTTAATGCAGATTGCAACCACATTAACACCTTATTATTGAAAACGTTACCTGCTGAACAATTTCTTCTTTTCAGATCGCGTTTCCATTGGTATTGATGACTCAAAGATGTCCATTTCGAGCATCTCAACCATGTCTCATACCTGCTACTGCTTTTTGAAATTTATTATTATCATTTATTTTATTTATTTATTTTATTATTATTATTATTATTATTATTATTATTATTATTACTATTACTACTACTACTACTACTACTACTACTACTACTACTACTACTACTCACTGTACCTGAAGTTGGTCAATACATAGACAAATAGATTTTAACCAAACTATCAGATCACTGGCGCATAACTGTTCTGTATTTTGATTTAATCACTCAATTTGTGGAATGATTTTAATCATACTTTGAAATAGTTTCATTTGTAATTGACATTTTTAATAGTTCTACAGCTTATATACACTATAAATGCCGGTAAACTAAACTACCTCATTGACGTACGTCCTAGCTTTGTAAAGAGACTATGAACTCAAATACATAATGGAGTATGCTAAACATGCCTCCACAATAATATTGGATGATAATGATCCTAACGGTACGGCTAGCAAACCTTATGTGAAAGTATATGAGTCCAGTACCTTAGTCTACTGAGTGATGCTGTTCTTTAAGTACACCAGTAAACCACCAGCCATACCAACGTCGTCGAGTTTCGAGGACACACAATCGGTTAAGTCACACATTGTGTTGAATTAGTCACACGATCCTGATGTGTCGGATTTATAACAAATGTGGGTTACAGAGTAACCGCACTGTCATGACATCTTCACAGAGTGTGAAATGAAGCTTTTCTCTAGAAAAAGTCATACAATTCTTTAAAGACTTTGCCAAAGTATCACTGTAGGAAGTCAAGAGATGAGTAATGTCATCAAGTAACAAGTACTCAAAGTTTGTGAGGATTTCTGAAGAGGGTGTGATAGCGTGAGGTGAGATGAAATGGGGTTTAACGTCACGTCAAAGATTATTGCACTTATATAGCGACGTGCATACGTGTGTGTGTGGCGGCTTGTACTAGTCCGGACTGATGCCGATTTATAGTGCTAGCCCATTGAGATACCATGCCGCAGTTGAACATGAATACCCCACTCAGACACAGTATACTGACTCCCAGCTGACCATTCCTTGTTTTAGCCCCTTAATGCCAATAGCCAGACAGGGAAACAACAAGTACCATCTTTTAACGTCTTTTGGTATGGATCGAACCCCGGACCTTCCGTTCTGCGGCTGGACGCTATACCACTAGACCACGGGGGTGATCTGGTGTAACAGCATGCTCACACTTATCATTTAGAGACTATGCGATAACACCCAAACAAGGTGTGCAAGAGATGGTTTCACAGCATCCCAAGAATAAGCACTCACTGATTGTGGAGACAATGCAGAAGCATTGATGGAAGGATTGTGAAGACCTTATTGAGATGGTAAAATCAGAGATGCATTTTGTTTTGTAAGACATTTTGAAAGCCTTTTGAAACCATTTTCTTTGTAAGAGGGTGTCACAGAAGAACCTTCCGATTGTTGGGACGAAGACACCAAAGCGGATCCCCCTTCCTTTGCTGACGCTAATGATGCCCTGCAAACATTGAAAGACTTTTTTAGCAGCAAGAGAGCGACAGATCTCCAGTGGTTTAATTTGCTGGCGGGTCTAAATACGACAGTAGGACAGATGCAAACTGACAAACAGCGAAAAACGAAAACAGCCAAACGAGGACAAACTATAATCACAGACTTCGTTGTACTACGTACGTAAATTGAAAGTTTGAAAAGGTAATGATTGCCATCAAAATAATTTTATTAAACCTTTGAAACTTGACTTGGTTTGTTTGTTTTTAACCCTCAATTTTGCAAAGATTAGAAATCCAAAGATGACGGACATATTTTTGTGAGTCGTTAGCCAATTTCAACAGTGCCTTAGGATTCATCATCACCAGGTGAGATACCGTGGCGTTAACCCCAGCTGTCTCATTCATTCGTTCCCTTAGAGGCGCACAGGTGGCCAAGTCGTTTTAGTTGCGGTCCATAGTCGGACCAGAATCCAATGTTTATTGGTTCGAAATCATGGTTCGCCTTGATTATGAATCTTGGTATCTTAGCACCTTACTCTTACATAGGAGTTTCTAAGACCTGCATAGCTATGCACTCACATGAGACGACTGTGATATAACTGAAATACTGTTCGCATCGGCGTTAAACCACACTCATCCCGCTCTCTATTTGCAGAGAACGTAATAAGGAAGGACGCCAGTCATCTCACGGCAGACGAAATCCAGGCTCTCCATGGTGCTCTCCATGCCATCACTGATGCATCAGGGCCACTTAGCTTCAGGGAAATAACATCGTATCATGCCTCGCCCCCATCGTGTGACCACCACGGACAGAAGATAGCCTGCTGTGTGCACGGTATGCCCACCTTCCCCTTCTGGCACAGGGCTTACGTTGTCCAGGCGGAGCGAGCACTGCTGTCCCAACGGAAGACTGTGGGGATGCCTTACTGGGATTGGACGGAGACGCTCACTCAACTTCCAGCTCTTGTGACTGAACCCATCTTCATTGACAGTCTTGGTGGAAAGGTACATACACAGGTCGTCTATTCTATACGAAAGAAGGGGCGATGGGGTAGCCTAGTGGTTAAAGCGTTCGCTTGTCACACCGAAGACCCGGGTTCGATTCCCGACATGGGTACAATGTGTGAAGCCCATTTCTGGTTTCCCCCGCCGTGATATTGCTGGAATATTGCTAAAAGCGGCGTAAAAACATACTCACTATACAAAAGAAACGAACTAGTCTGTAGAAAGATCTTTAGGTGTATACCATTAGGTGTTTGCCCATTAAAAAAATCACAAACTGAAGATGAATATGTTCTCTATTTATTTGTTTATGTGTTAATGCAGCTATATATATTATCAATATATCCATGATGTACAGGGCCGCACTTTCAAAGGTTTAATGTCATCCTTATCACGTGAACTGATAAAGAACAGCATTGTCCGTATTGTTATAGGAATCATTGTAATATTAATTTAATTGTGTATGTGATCCGGAGGCGCTGTACGCAATAAAACATTCTGTCGTAAGACTATCCCAGTAACCATGCATATTAGAAACCCGTGAAGATCAGGATTAGAATAGTTCTTCAACCACTCAGGCTTGTCGTTAAAAGGCGACTGAAGTGATCGGGTTGTCAAGCTGCATGTCGTCATATCCCATTTGAGTAGATCGATGCTCATGATATCAATCACTGGGTTGGCTGGACCAGCCTTCATTATTTACAGACATTCGTGATATGGCCTGAATATTGCTGGGTGCGCCTTTAAACTTCATTGGCGCTGAATGGCCGGAATATTGCTGAGTGCGCCGTTAAACTTTATTGACGCTGATTGTATTTTGATATTAAAGTGCTGAAGTCCGCTGTTCAGAACTGCATCACGTATCCGTGCCTGGATCCGCTTGTAGCGGTTCCAATTTGCATCGATTATGAACCTTGGACACTCGTTTCCTGTACGTTTCACTAAATTTGTAAACGTCTATGAGATGCGTCTTTAAGGAGTTTCTCCGTCGTCATATGATTGAAATATTATGCAAACCGACGTTAAAACCCGCCTTTTAGATCACCGTTTTCTACCTATCTCCTTTTATAAACCAACAATATCGTATGAAATTGATATGTCTCTCATACCAACAGACTCAACCCAATTACTGGCACCGAGGCGATATAGCGTTTGCCAACAAGGCGACTGCGAGAGCTGTAGATGATCGCCTTTTCGAGAAGGTGGAGACCGGCCACTACACCAAACTTATGGAGTCTGTCCTCGATGCTCTGGAACAGGACGAATTCTGTAAATTCGAAATCCAGTTTGAGCTTGCTCATAATGCTATCCACTACTTGGTGGGCGGGAAATATGAGTATGTTTGATTTAATTCTCTCTTCTCTTGACAGATATATCAATTTTCATTTTGGGACAGGTTCAAGATCAATATTTGTTTCAACTCACCTGACTAATGGTTTGGTAATATATTTTCATAAAATGTGTTCATCGTCATTGTATTTCGATGCCTACAGTCAAAACCTGCGCGTTCGGTTCCAAATTCAATTTAGCGCGGTTAGTTTTTTTATATCCTTATTGTATTTCGGTGGCTACAGTCAAAACCTGGTGTCAATTTACAGATACTCAATGTCCAACCTGGACTACACATCCTACGACCCTATCTTCTTCCTCCATCATTCCAACGTCGACCGTATCTTCGCAATATGGCAGCGTCTTCAGGAGCTAAGGGGAAAGAACCCCAAAGCAATAGACTGTGCACATGAGCTGGCTCACCAGGAACTTGAACCTTTCAACAGAGCAACCAATCCAGTACCCATCACCAAGCAACATTCGAGACCCGTTGACCTCTTTGATTACCACCAGCTTGGATACAGGTGAGAATTCATTACTTTTCAATTTAGATAAGGGTTCATGGTAAATATATTTATATATTTAGGCTAAGAGTGTTAATTTAAAAAATGTAATTTTAAGAATTGTATGAATCACAACCTGTACCCTCTATTATTCATGAACCTTGTACTTGATATAAAATACCCAATACAAAATTATGATTGTGCCACCCACTTCAGTTAATGTCTGTATCCTTTTTATTTTGTCAGTTACGATAGCTTAAACCTGAATGGAATGACACCGGAAGAGTTGAAAATAAAGCTAGATGAACGCCACTCCAAGGAAAGAGCATTTGCAAGCTTCAGACTCAAGGGTTTTGGAGGATCTGCAAACGTGGTTGTATATGCATGTCTCCCAGATAGTGATCCACGCAGTGATGATCACTGCGAGAAGGCAGGAGACTTCTTCGTTCTTGGAGGCTCAACCGAAATGCCCTGGATATTCTACAGACCTTACTTCTTTGATGTAACAAAGGCGGTACAACGGCTTGGCGTGGTGCTAAGTGGGCACTACTATGTGAAAACAGAACTCTTCAGTGTGAATGGCACGTCTCTCTCCTCTGATATTCTACCTCAACCAACTGTTGCTTACCGACCTGGGAAAGGTCACATTGACCGTGAGTTGATGTAATCTTTCATGTCATGTGTGTCTTGAGCAAGAGTTTCTATTATTGTTTAATAACAACATACGTTTTACATATCGTTACAGCTAGTATTATTCTTTTTCAATGCATCAAAACAGAATTATACATACACTGAAAAAAAGAAGAAATGCTCAAAAAATGCCCATCCATATCACTATGGTCACAAGTCTGAGATATGTCATCATTCTGCTGTAAGAATCTACCCATTGACAGGGGGCACGGGTGGCCCAATCGCCTAAGGCGCCGCGATTCGCTATGCAGAGTTGCGTCCCTTGGGCACAACAGAAGCTATGATTGTAGTTTCTAATCCCGGTTCGCCCCGATTATGATTCTAGGTTTGTCGGCACCATACCCGTGCTCTTTGGTTTCACCGAAGTTGTAAACGTCTGAGACCTGAATCACTTCGGGCTTTCTTCACACAATAACCTGACACGCCGCGATATAACTGGAATACTGTTAATAGCGGCGTTAAACCCATCTCACTCACTCACTCAGTATACAATGACATCAAAGGAATAGTCCTTTCTTACGAAACAAATTTAGCCTTTGGCAGAGGTAGGCACGATAGGTGAAGTTTCAACGAGTTCAAGCTCAGTCAGTTTTCATCTCTGCACTGGTACACAGCAGACATAGTTGACAATAAACACCGTTTTTAATTTCAACAAACGGTAAGTGGTCTATCGACTGACCGTATTTCCGGTCCATAACTTGATTGACTGTTTTATAACATGCCGCCGAGTACTGTTGTTAGGATAATGTGAGTGACGGGTGCTATCAGTGCATCTGGGCCTACTTGCACAAGCGATCTTAGCGCTAAGATGATCGTAACTCCCATAGTTTAGCATAGGCTTACAATAGTCTTAGCGCTAAGGTCGCTTTGTGCAAGTTGGCCCAGGTCAACTCAAGCATATTTGATCACCTTTTCACAGATTGTTAAATTAAAGTACTGTATCTCATCTTATTGTTTACCTTGAACTTTGTTAATAATCGTTAAATTAAAACCTCAAATGACAAAATGTTATTTCAGTAAGACTACTGCTTTTATTGTGATGGACCTTTCAGACCCTTACACAATCTCGTTTGACCTGTGAAGATCCGGGTTAGAATGGTCTTCAGGAACCCATGCCTATCATGAGACTATGTTTGGTTTAGAGGCGATCGGGTGGTCAAGCTCGCTGACTTCGTCAATGCATGTCATTGTATCCCAATTGCGTGGATCGATCCTCATGATATCAGTCACTAGATTTTCTTGACCAAACTCGGTTATTTACATAACACCGTCATAATATTGCTGAGTGAGGCTTTAAACAACAAATAAACACTTACATCTTGGTCTTCATAATACATCATATACGTAAAGGAAATACATAAAAACTAACTTTAAATACTACCCGAAACCATTAGTCGATAGATTTCTCTTGAAAAGAAAAGGAATTGCCTGCCGGAAAAACAACAATGTTGCAATGTGTTTTATTAGACTTATGGTCTTAAATAAAACCAGGTCTGCTTTTATAGGTCATACAAAATCCAAGCCAGTCGGTCACACACACGCGCGCGGGCGGGCGCGCGCGCGGGCGGGCGCGCGCACGCACGCACGCTCGTACACTATCAAATGGGTGGTCCCTGAAGTTGAATGAGTGATTTATGAAGTAATGGAATATTTGTTTAACATTAGAACAAGGTAATCATAAAAATAGTAAATAGTTTAATAACATTATAACGTCTACATATAAAGATGTCAAACAGTATTCTAAATGCCAAGATTAAACAGAAATCACTTGCTTTTGACGAAAGTAATTTTACTATAAATTTGAGTATTATTAAAACATGTAAAATGGAATGGACATAACTTAATTTCATCTATTCATTAAATAAAACCAGAAGTAATATGCCTTTTGTAATCAATTTGAGACCAATACAATTACTAAATGCATCATTTAAAATTACAGAGTAGAAACGATTTTAACTATAATAAGTAGGAATGATAAATACATTTTTAGGGCAAATAGATTGGCCCGTGAGTGTTAAGGTTCATCAATGTACAGAAGATGTTGAATATATGGGAATATAATCTTAGTGAAAGCCTTTGGCTCTGTCGAGGCGAATTTCATTTTCTACTCTAGACAGCAGTATTTTACACCACAGACGGGGTGTTTGTCAAACACTTGGTGAACATAGATATTTAATACCTTCAAATGTTCAGATCTAGAAAGTAAATGTCATCCGAAGTTTACTGGGGAAACGGTATGTGAAATGCTGGACTTCCTCAAGATTACCTGCTATGTGAAATTGGGGATGGGGCATTCAGACACCAGGTAGGCATCCCAATGGGGACAAGTGTTCCCGACCTTGCTGTTCTGATATTTTCTACCTTTGTGAATTGGATTTGCAAAATCAAAATATGGGAATTGGCAAAGAGGTTTAACTTAAGTTTCAGGTCTATGAATGATCAGATAGTTCAACAAATACCGTATCTCTTGTACCGATTAACACACCTGGAAAAAAACAGCTTCATCTGTTCCATATTTATATCCACATAAAAAAATCTACCCACAAGACAGTTTGACAAGAGGGGCGATTTCATCTGTCCCTTTATTTCTAGCAATATTCCAGCAGCTACAGCCTTTTTTGGTTACATTTCATTACTTTCAAGGTAAAACCCAGTATGCTCCTTCCACGCCGATTTTAAAGAACGTCATTCAAACTTTTCAACAGTTATATGACATACATTTCCAAATTTGATACACCAATAACCAAAATGATGTCCGATACATTTCCAAATTATTTTTGTGATTTGTACCATCCATGTTTGTCTTGCCTTTTCCTGTGTTTTGGACAGCTGCCAATCATGGGACAGTATACGCTATCATTTTCGCGAACACGTGTAGTTATCAATATTTTAAACACATGCTTATGATATAGTAGCAATCGTACAATAAACTCTGCCTTTAGCAGAGAATTATTCTTATGATTATAGTGTTTTATCGTTTTTAATTATGACTATGGAAAGGGTTCGGTAACTTATATATATGATTAGGGTTTTTTTCAAAAAAAAAATCAATTTGCACACAACGCATTTCTTGTTCTAGATGGAATGAAACTTCTTCAAACTCACTTACAATATACAACCTTGTTCTTGGTTTAGAAGATATATACAAGTTCAAAAACGTATTATGGACACGTTAAAAGAAGATGCTAAAAGAGTTCTGAAAGAAAGTTTGAGTGGTCTCAAATGAATTACGCATATATTTGCGAAATGGTATACGGATAATTGTGAATTACAAAACACTAGTTGCAATAATAATTGTACTTAAACTAAATAGATAAGTCTCATCAATCCCCCATAGATAATGTAAATGTAAATAAAATGACGCCCAGACGAATATAATTAAGTCTCTGGTAACTCTGATGCGAGTGCATCATACCTGAAATATGACAAAGGTTACACATATCTTTGCATGTATATCATGTTATAAATGAAGTGTTGACATGAAGATATCTATGTTTATTGATGAGTACACCTAATCAATATTTCGGTTTGTTTCGATTTCAGCACCAATACATCATCGTCAAAATGAAGATTACATCGTTAGGAAGAATATTAATCATCTGACTCGTTCTGAGACTTACGAGTTGAGGAAGGCTTTGGAGAGATTCCAGGCGGACACATCTGTTGATGGATTCCAGGCTACAGTCGAGTACCATGGCCTTCCTGCTCGTTGTCCAGAACCCGATGCAAAAGTCAGGTTCGCCTGTTGTATGCATGGTATGGCATCCTTCCCACACTGGCACAGGCTGTTTGTTACCCAAGTAGAAGATGCTCTTGTAAGACGTGGATCTCCTATTGGTGTTCCTTACTGGGACTGGACTAAACCTATGACTCATCTACCAGACTTAGCAGCCAGTGCAAACTACGTAGACCCAAATGGACACACACGTCATAATCCATTCTTCAATGCAAATATATCTTTTGAGGAGGGGCACCATCACACAAGCAGGTCAATAGATGCAAGACTGTTTGCGCCCGCAGCTTATGGGGACCATACTCCTCTTTTTGATGGAATCCTGTATGCCTTTGAGCAGGAAGATTTCTGCGACTTTGAGATCCAGTTTGAGCTCGTCCATAACTCAATTCATGCTTGGATAGGCGGTTCCGAAGATTATTCCATGTCGACTCTTCATTACACAGCCTTTGATCCCATTTTCTATCTTCACCATTCCAATGTCGATCGTCTCTGGGCAATTTGGCAAGCCTTACAGATCAGGAGACAGAAACCATATCGAGCCCACTGTGCACAGTCCATAGAACAGTTGCCTATGAAGCCATTTGCTTTCCCATCCCCTCTAAACAACAACGAGAAGACACATAGTAATTCTGTGCCCACTGATATTTATGACTACGAGGAAACTCTGCATTACAGTTATGATGACCTTACCTTTGGTGGGATGAATCTTGACGAAATTGAAGAGACTATACATCACAGACAACAGCATGAACGAGTCTTTGCAGGATTTTTACTTGGAGGAATAGGAAAATCGGCACTTGTAAATATCTTCATAAACAAACCAGGGTCTAGCCCACATAAAGCTGGAGATATTGCAATTCTTGGTGGTACCAAGGAAATGCCTTGGGCATTTGACCGATTGTTTAAGGTCGAAATAACTGATGCATTGAAGGCACTCTCGGTTGACGTTGACGGAGATTATGAAGTTACTTTCGATATTCATGACATGCATGGAAACAAACTTTCTTCAGACCTCATTCCACATCCAGCAGTTGTATCTGAGCCAGCTCATCGTAAGTAAATTGACAAGGCATTTGTTTTCTCTTTAGATCATATGAAAATTATATTCATTCGCTTGAACATGGCAGTACACATGAAATAATACTCAGTTTTGAATTCTTGTATGCACCCACATGGTTCCAAATAAGTGAGTGAAAACCAGATTTCAGGCAGTAGATGTTTTGTAATGATTTTACGTGTAATGTATCATTGTTCACGTAATACCAACTTTATTGTTGAAGTAATGAGTTATTCCGTCATGTTATCTCTGCATTCTCCCCCACTCAGCTTACGACAATGGAGACAGTGCTATTCTTCAATACAACTAATTACAAAGTGTGGGAAAATACATTCATGCGGGTTACATATTGACTTTGCCAAACTGTAACCAGAAAATAGTCATCTGCAATCGTTGGATTGTCAGATCCAGATTCGATTATTTACAGATAACTATTATATGTCTGTTTTATTTCTGGGGCGATGGGGTAGCCATGTGGTTAAAGCGTTCGCTCGTCATTCCCTACGTAGGTGCATTGTGTGACTATTTCTGGAGTGCCCCTCCGTGACGTTGCTGGAACAATGCCGAAATGGGCGTAAGAGTATATCCACTCAATTTCTCATTGTAATATTTATGAGTGCAGCGTTAAACAGCACACAAAACTAACTGTAAAATCCTTTCTTCTTTTAGCTTCGTTTGAGGATGTATCAACCAGCTTACGTATTAGAAAGAATGTTGACTACTTAACTCCTGAAGAGACAAATGACCTGCGTCATGCCCTGGACCTTCTTGAAAAAGATCCGTCTGCAGGAGGATTCAATCAGCTTGGCGCCTTCCATGGAGAGCCTAAATGGTGCCCTCATCCTGAAGCTGAGCACAAGGTTGCCTGCTGTGTCCACGGCATGGCTGTTTTTCCACATTGGCACAGGCTTCTAGCTCTCCAAGCAGAAAATGCTCTAAGAAGGCATGGCTATAGTGGGGCGTTACCATACTGGGATTGGACACGTCCACTTAAAAAACTTCCAGATCTGGTTACCCCTGAGACCTATACTGACCCTTCTGACCATCAGGATAAGCATAATCCGTGGCACAACGGTCATATTGATACAGTAGATGAATATACTACTAGAAACGTACGTGAGGATCTTTATCAACAACCTGAATTTGGACATTTTACTGATATTGCTCAGCAAGTTCTCTTAGCTTTGGAACAAGATGACTTCTGTTCTTTTGAAGTACAGTATGAAATTTCTCATAATTTTATCCATGCGCTTGTAGGAGGAACAACCCCATATGGAATGGCATCACTGAGATATACAGCATACGATCCAATATTTTTCTTGCACCATTCAAATACAGACAGGATCTGGGCTATATGGCAAGCCCTGCAAAAATACAGAGGCAAACCATATAACACTGCCAACTGTGCCATTGCATCTATGAGGAAACCTCTACAACCATTTGGACTGAGTAGTGACGTAAACCCTGACATTATCACCAGAGAGCATGCAATACCGTTTGATGTCTTCAACTATAAGGATAATTTTCATTACAAATATGATACCTTGGAATTTAATGGTCTGTCAATTTCACAACTTAACCGGGAGCTTGACAGAATCAAGAGTAACGACAGAGTATTTGCCGGATTCTTGCTGTCGGGAATTAAAAAATCTGTCCTTGTCAAATTTAATGTCTGTGCACCACCTCATGACTGCCATCCCGCGGGAGAGTTTTATCTGCTTGGGGACGAAAACGAGATGGCTTGGGCCTATGACCGAGTTTTCAAGTATGATATTACTAATGTATTGGATGAGAACAATCTACACTTTTATGATCACATCTTCATTTCCTATGAAGTCTTTGATCTGCATGGAACGAGTTTGGGAACGGACATTTTCCACAAAGCAAATGTGATACATGATCCTGGTACAGGTATGTGTATTTGATCTGCAAAGTAGTGCTGACTCACACTAATAATGCAAACCTATAGTCAATTGTTATGTGTTCTTTCCCACACATTTTATTTCCAGCGAATGCATTGTACTAGTACCAGTAAATTCTGTGTTATCATTTCCCAAATGACCCTTTTATGATTAATGAACTTCTTTAGACTCATTGTTGTGATTCATATGATTGTTATTATATACGTTTTCTTTTTGTTATTTTCAAGCCCAAGATAAGTGCATAAACTTATTGACACTTTCCTAAAACTATTATATTGAAAGAAATATTAATTTATATGTTGGATTTTGTGTAGGAATAAATATTATGCTTTGGAATTAAATGTATAGTTGTGAGAAAAGAGATTTTCATCTGTCACCTGTTTTCGAGCCCCTAAATTATTATTCTTAAATGGTCGATTTGTTTAGAAGTTCTTCATGTTAGGCATTTAAAAAATGTAATGTCACCTAAAAATAGCCAGTTTAGTAAAACAGTCTCAACAAAACCTTGAAAGTCAAACAAATTAGATATTTGAATTTATATTCAAAGTCATGTTTCTTTTGCAATAGTATTTTAAAATTAGTATTTTCTAATTTCAAAATACTTATTTTTTAAAGTTTACTTTCTTACATATTTCGTAACAGAGAGGTTTTGTAATTATGGATATTTGGTCATATAATATGGTGGGGCTTTTTATAACTGTATACGTTTTTATATTGCTCCTAACATAAACAATACAATATCTTAATACAATTTAATGGCTAATTTTCGTTACAACGTTTTAGAATCTTGACCTTACCCTTAACGGAAAAGGGAAAAGTAATTTATAAATTTAGTCCCACTTTTATAAATGATCGTTGCTTTTACAGATCCAAAATAAAACATTGGAAAGTTCCTTCTAAGCCATCAGTCGTGTCTCTTATTGAGTAAGACTATAAGCAATATATTCCATATATACCAAGGGAAAACGAGGGGAGCTTGAAAATAAGTTGTGGGTGCTTCATGTGACTTTTTTGTTGGAAATGGGGTGATATTATTTAGTGAGATTAGTATGTGTTGTATATATAAATATAAAATCAATTTAGGAACCAAGGATACTGCTTTTGAAGCTACATTATTTTCATGTCGGATATTGAAATATTCTCTGTAATGGGTTTTCTCATATTTTAACTGTTAACAGTCTCATAATATCTATTTTATTGTGAAGTGACACAGACAAAACATAGTGTACTATATATGAGGTCTCAATGTTCTATCCACAGGCTCCCGAGAACATGACAAGTATGTTGAGGAAGTAACTGGTGCCAGCCATATCAGGAAGAACTTGAATGACCTTAACCTTGGAGAAATGGAAAGCCTTAGAGCAGCTTTCTTGCACATTCAGAATGATGGAACATATGAATCTATTGCCCAGTACCATGGAAAACCAGGAAAATGTGAACTGAATCATCATAGTATTGCCTGCTGTGTTCATGGTATGCCTACCTTTCCCCAGTGGCACAGACTATATGTGGCCCAGGTTGAGAATGCACTTCTTAAGAAGGGATCGAGTGTAGCTGTTCCTTACTGGGAATGGACTGTTCCCATAGACCATCTTCCTGGTTTGATTGATGATGCTACATACTTTAATTCCCGTCAACAAAGATACGATCCTAATCCTTTCTTCCGGGGAAAGATTAGTTTTGAAAATGCAGTAACAACAAGGGACCCACAAGAAGAGCTTTTCAACTCAGAGTACATGCATAACAATGTTTTGCTTGCACTAGAGCAGGACAATTATTGTGACTTTGAAATTCAGTTTGAGCTTATTCATAATGCACTTCATTCCCTGTTGGGAGGAAAGGGTCAGTACTCTATGTCCTCTCTCGACTATTCTGCATATGATCCTGTCTTCTTCCTCCACCATGCAAACACGGACAGATTATGGGCAATCTGGCAGGAACTACAAAGATACAGAGGACTTCCTTATGAAGAGGCCAATTGTGCAATTAACCTTATGCATCAACCATTGAAGCCATTCAGTGATCCAAATGAGAATCACGACAATATCACACTCGAACACTCAAAACCACAGGACTGCTTCGACTATAGGAACAACTTTGGATACAAGTATGACAACCTTGAGTTCCACCACTTATCTATTCCAAGTCTTGACGCTACTCTGAAGGCAAGGAAAGAGCATGACAGAGTATTTGCTGGCTTCCTTCTCCATAACATAGGGACTTCTGCTGACATATCTATCTACATATGTCAGCCCGATGGAAGTGGTGGTAATGATTGCAGTCATAAAGCTGGAACATTCTATGTCCTTGGCGGCGAAACAGAGATGCCATTTGTTTTTGACCGTTTGTATAAATTTGAAATCACTGAAGCACTGCACAAACTCGGAGTCAAGTTGCATGGTGGTATTTTCGATCTGGAGCTTGACATCGTAGCATACAACGGTTCACATCTGGATTCTCATATCTTTGATCCAACCATCATCTTTGAACCTGGGAAAGGTAATTTTATGTCAACTTATAAAAGTTATTTCAAAACATATTAATACAAAACCTGTGTTTTTCACCTTGCATTGATTTTGGTGACTCATGCTAACATATTTTTCATTTGGTACATCTCAGACTTATTTTAATTGTGTCATAATACATTGGTCTTATTATGTGATAAATTAACAGGACACCTTGACTGGCAGTGAAGGCTATGGATAAAAACGTCTTTATTGTTTTCAAAGACTTTTCAGGGCTAATTCTTGTCCCTACAACAAGTGATTACTGAGGAAACATAATGAGTTAACTAATGTAACCATTAAACAATCAAGTGTCAATTTGCGGATGATTAGTAATAGCACAATAGAGTACTTTCTGGGTAGGTGGGTGACTTGGTCTTTGTTAATAGAAGCGGTATAATGGTGATTTTGTATTTGCAGATACCCACGTCTTGGACCATGACAATACCGAAGAGATACTTATCAGGAAGAATATCAATGATTTGAGTCCCAGGGAAAGGGTTTCTCTTGTCAAAGCTTTGAAGGGAATGCAGCATGATCGTTCTGCTGATGGTTTCCAAGCTATTGCTTCTTTCCATGCCCTGCCACCACTATGTCCTAATCCGTCTGCCGCACACCGTTTTGCTTGCTGTGTCCATGGCATGGCCACATTCCCCCAGTGGCACAGACTTTACACTGTACAGGTCCAGGATGCACTGAGAAGACATGGTTCACTTGTTGGTATTCCTTACTGGGATTGGACAAAGCCAGTATCTGAGTTACCCGAATTTCTTTCTGCCGAGACATTTCATGATCCAATTCACAATTTAAATGTTTCAAATCCATTCGCCAAGGCTGATATAGAATTTGAAGGCGACGGCGTTCATACTGAGAGAGACATACAATCAGATTTCCTGTTCCATAGTGGAGATCATGAAGGATACCATAACTGGTTCTTTGAGACTGTTCTCCTTGCTTTGGAACAGGAAGACTACTGCGATTTTGAAATACAGTTTGAGATAGCCCATAATGGTATCCACACATGGATTGGTGGAAGCGCAAAATATGGCATGGGACACCTTCACTATGCATCATATGATCCAATTTTCTATATCCACCATTCACAGACGGATAGGATATGGGCTATTTGGCAAGAACTGCAGAAGTACAGGGGTCTATCTGGTTCAGATGCAAATTGTGCCATTGAACTCATGAGAACACCTCTAAAGCCTTTCAGCTTTGGGCCACCTTACAACTTGAATTCTCATACACAAGAGTTTTCAAAACCTGAGGACACTTTTGACTATAAGAAGTTTGGATACAGATATGATAGTCTCGAATTGGAGGGAAGGTCAGTTGCTCATATTGATGAACTTATCAAGGAAAGACAGGAGCATGACAGAACCTTCGCTGGGTTCCTTCTTAAAGGTTTTGGTACTTCTGCCACTGTGACACTCAAGATTTGCAGAGATGACCACACCTGTCAAAATGCTGGCTATTTCACTGTTTTGGGAGGATCAGCCGAAATGCCATGGGCATTCGACAGACTCTACAAGTATGACATAACTAAAACTCTTGATCATATGAATCTAAGGCACGAGGACACCTTCTACATAAATAGAACTGTCACTGCTTACGACGGAACAGTACTCCCAGGAGACCTCATCCCACCAGCATCCATCATATTTGTACCTGGACGCCGTAAGTAATTGTTTACACTTAGTCTTCTTTGACTGATAATATCAATTAATAAGAGTTGCAGTTTAATTAATGTGTCAGAATTACCCAAAACTGAACACTAAAAACAGCTATACATGTAGTTTACGTTTTCTACAGCAAGCGGAAAATGCCTACATGTTTCATGAAAATAATCTTCTCAATATTTTCTACCAACAGATACTCTAAATTCACGGAAACATGCACCTAATAAGATCCGTCATGAACTCAGTAGCCTTAGTTCCCGTGACGTAGCGAGCTTGAAGGCTGCTTTGACTAGTCTTCAGAAGGATGATGGACCGGATGGTTATCAAGCCATCGCTGCATTCCATGGCCTTCCTGCACAGTGTCACGATACATCTGGACATCAGGTAAATCTATACAACCATATGAAGTGTGTTAGGAGCCAGGATACCAGGATAGTTGCATTTATTACCCTGTACTGGCTCGTATGAGAACTCTCGAGGATTTACGTTACAGTATAAGTTGTGAGGGTAGGATGAAATGGTAACTATAACCCAAGTGACCCAACTATAAGCCTAGTGGTTAAAGCGTTCGCTCGTCACGCCGAGGACCAGGGTTCGATTCCCGACGTGGGGACAATGAGTGAAGCCCATTTATCTGGTGTCCCCCGCCCTGATATTGCTGGAATATTGCTAAAAGCAGCGTAAAACCATACTCACTCACTAGCTTCTACTTGAAAAATCGTTTTATGGTATGTTACTCATAAACATTGCAGAACATTTGATTGAATGCAAGGCATGGTAACCTTTACAGAAATCCTTGGACGGTTTACTGCAAGAGAGGATATTTCAATCAACTGTTTTCAGTTTATACACATATCAATACACTTTTTAGAGAATGATTTTCATGAAAACATCGTACAGTTAAATGAAATAGGCACAGGAGATTCAGTGAAAATGTTATATGTTCTGGCGCTTTGATGCACTAAATAATCTAAAAGATTAACGTTGTTATCTAATTACTCATGGCTTTTAATATCCACTACATCAATATTTGCCTGAAGCTTTTTACTTTAATCGACTTATGTATATGTATTGGATATATAGAATCTCACCCGAGTGCCATTTATATCAAATATATACCCACAAAAATTGTTAAAAGTGGACACACTCCGAGGCTTGCCGATTTGATCTCAAACGACACAAGGGTGAGGTACTATTTATCATCCAACATCATTCTTTCAAATTTTTCAGTGTGTAGACAGTAATACGCAGTGTCTTAAGTGTACTGCTAACAGCTTCAGTAGCAGAGCAGTTAGTGATTTCATTTGATTGTGACGTCATGGTAACAATGGGAGCCAGTTTTGGATGATAAAAAAACTCTCTATAAAAGTTTCTCCAATAAAAATGGATTTATGAAAAGGTCATGGCTCGTCAATTGGTCACTTGGCTGCCAATGATGCAGAGACTTGTTGTAACTGCTAGTTAAGGATTCGAATCTGAGTTTTTTAATCAAAATAGACAAGGAAAACCAATATCATTACTTCATGTTTCAGATCGCTTGTTGCATCCATGGTATGGCGACATTCCCCCACTGGCACAGGTTGTACACTCTCCAGCTAGAACAGGCCTTGGCCAAACATGGTTCAAGTGTCGCTGTGCCTTACTGGGATTGGACCAGACCAATTACTGAACTGCCACACATTCTGACAGACGGGGAATATTACGATTTTTGGCATGATGCTGTCATGCCCAATCCATTTTCTAGAGGTCATGTTAATTTTGAAAATACATTCACAGTGAGAAATGTCCAGGAAGATCTTTTCAAATTGTCCCCCATTGGAAAACACTCTGTTCTGTTTGACCAGGCCTTGCTGGCTCTTGAACAAACCGACTACTGTGACTTCGAGGTTCAGTTTGAAGTGATGCATAACACCATCCATTATCTTATTGGAGGACGTCAAACGTATGCTTTCTCTTCTCTCCATTATGCATCCTATGATCCAATCTTCTTTATACATCACTCATTTGTTGACAAAATATGGGCTATTTGGCAAGAATTGCAAAGCAGGAGACATCTACAATTTAATGGAGCAGATTGTGCTGTGTCGCTCATGGGTAAAGCAATGAGACCTTTCAACAAGGACTTCAACCACAACCCATTCACCAAGAGGCATGCAGTTCCAAATACGTTATTTGACTATGAAGATCTTGGCTATAACTATGACAACCTTGAAATCAGTGGTTTGAACTTGAAAGAAATCGAGGCGTTAATAGCAAAACGTAAGTCCCATGCCAGAGTCTTTGCTGGCTTTCTGTTGTTTGGAATAGGAACGTCAGCTGATGTCCACCTAGACATATGCAAGACATCTGATGACTGCCATCATGCTGGTGTTCTTTTCATCCTTGGGGGCTCTGCAGAGATGCATTGGGCATACAACCGACTCTACAAGTATGACATAACGGAAGCATTGCATGAATTTGGTATCAACCCTGAAGATGTCTTCCATGCTGATGAAGCATTTTTCCTGAAGGTTTCGGTTGTAGCTGTGAATGGCACTGTCCTTCCACCGTCACTTCTTCATGAACCAACAATACTTTATGAACCAGGCGTAGGTAAGATATCTAAAATATGAGCTTTATGCCAAGCCAGTTTGTGTTCTTTACATACTGGTTTGCTTGTTAATACTACAAATGAAAAAAAGGGGGGGTGTACCAAAGAATGTGATGTTATTTTATGGTATATAACTGAGTGAGACACTAAATCAACCTTACATGAAAGGATATGCTTCATTTTATAAGTGTGTCTCATCACGTTTTCTGGACTTCATGAATCATCTGTAAAACCAAAATATATTAGTCATTGTCTTTTACGCCTAATTGAATCTGTTTTGGAGACTGATTATTTTCTAGCGTTATGACTTTTACGAACGTAAAACATGGGATAAAATTTATTCACCTGTAGAATATCTAAGCAAAACCTGATAGGGTCACATACTACTTCAATATAGGTCATCATGAAGACCACGAGTCCGGTAGCCTGGCAGGATCCGGCGTACGAAAGGACGTAAACACCCTCACAACAGCTGAGACTGACAACCTGAGAAGAGCTCTTCGAGGTGTAAAGGAAGACCATGGTCACAACGGTTTTCAAGCAATTGCTGCTTTCCATGGAAAACCAGCTATGTGCCCCATGCCCGATGGCCACAACCTATCATGTTGCACTCATGGTAATGAATGTTCGAATGTTTTAGCGGCCTGAATCTCAGAAATTGGGCGTGTAGTTTCTAGTTCATGGAATTAATTCTGTATGTGTTTGTGTGTCTGCTTGTTCTAGCCTGCACTAATGACGTTTATTGTAGTGCCAGGCCACTGACGTACCATGCCACAGTTTAACATGGATACCCAAGTCAGTATACTGCCTTGAGCCGACCAGTCCTGATTTTATTCCATTGATAACGAACAGCAGTCATGGAAATAGCAAGTACCATCTTTCAACGTCTTTTTGATGAGGCCTCGGAGGCGTTTGAACAAACAAATGTCATCATCATCCCTATACATTATTTGCAGAAGAGAATCCGTCTTCTGTTTCTGCATTACTAGTTTACACTGATAGAACTACTGAACCTAAACTGATCTTTTCACGTGGTTCTACATACATGGTTATCAACTCTGATACCACTTTGTGGATTTTAAAAGAATATGTCAGTGAGTTGCGTTTAATGCCCCTTCGAACAGTATTCCATTGAAATCGCGACGTGGTTTTAAAAAAAGACTAACGAAACGGAGATCTTGAGATGGAAGAGTGGTAATACATGAAACATGTAGCGCGCACGTGTGTGTGCGTGCGTGCGTGCGTGCGTGCGTGCGTGCATGCGTGCGTGCGTGCGTGTGTGTGTGTGTCAGTGTTTTATGTGTTATGTTTACATGGTGACTGTGAGAATGATAAAGGGTGTTATATTTACATGGTGACTGTAAGACCGACTATGTGTATTATATTTACATGGTGTCTGTAAGACTGACTATGTGAGCTAGATTTACATGTGACTGTGAGACTGACAAGGGGTGTTATATTTACATGGTGACTGTGAGACTGACAAGGGGTGTTATATTTACATGGTGACTGTGAGACTGACAAGGGGTGTTATATTTGCATGGTTTGTCTGTGAGATCGATTATGTGTTATAAAAGGCGACTATGCTTGTCGTTAAAGGCGACTAACGGGATCGGGTGGTCAGGCTCACTGACAATTGCGAAGATCGATGCTCATGATGTCAAACACTAGATTGTCTGGTCCAGACTTGATTATTTTACAGACCGCCGTCATATAGCTGGAATATTGCTGAGTGTGGCGTTAAACAACAAACAAACAAAACAAACAAACTATGTGTTATATTTACATGGTGACTGTGAGACTGACTGTGTGTTATATATACATGGTGACTGTGAGACTGACTGTGTGTTATATTTACATGGTGACTGTGAGACTGACTGTGTGTTATATATACATTGTGACTGTGAGACTGACTGTGTGTTATATTTACATGGTGACTGTGAGACTGACTGTGTGTTATATATACATGGAGACTGTGAGACTGACTGTGTGTTATATATACATGGTGACTGTGAGACTGACTGTGTGTTATATTTACATGGTGACTGTGAGACTGACTGTGTGTTATATTTACATGGTGACTGTGAGACTGACTGTGTGTTATATATACATGGTGACTGTGAGACTGACTGTGTGTTATATTTACATGGTGACTGTGAGACTGACTGTGTGTTATATTTACATGGTGACTGTGAGACTGACTGTGTGTTATATATACATGGTGACTGTGAGACTGACTGTGTGTTATATTTACATGGTGACTGTGAGACTGACTGTGTGTTATATTTACCTGGTGACCGTGAGATTGACTGCGTGTTATATTTACATGGTGACTGTGAGACTGACTGTGTGTTATATTTACCTGGTGACCGTGAGACTGGCTGTGTGTTATATTTACATGGTGACTGTGAGACTGACTGTGTGTTATATTTACCTGGTGACCGTGAGACTGACTGTGTGTTATATTTACATGCTGACCGTGAGACTGACTGCGTGTTATATTTACATGGTGACTGTGAGACTGACTGTGTGTTATATTTACATGGTGACTGTGAGACTGACTGTGTGATATATTTACATGGTGACTGTGAGACTGACTGTGTGTTATATTTACATGGTGACTGTGAGACTGACTGCGTGTTATATTTACATGGTGACTGTGAGACTGACTGTGTGTTATATTTACATGGTGACTGTGAGACTGACTGCGTGTTATATTTACATGGTGACTGTGAGACTGACTGTGTGTTATATTTACATGGTGACTGTGAGACCGACTGTGTGTTATATTTACATGGTGACTGTGAGACTGACTGTGTGTTATATTTACATGGTGACTGTGAGACTGACTGCGTGTTATATTTACATGGTGACTGTGAGGTTGACTGTGTGTTATATTTACATGGTGACTGTGAGACCGACTGTGTGTTATATTTACATGGTGCCTCTGAGACTGACTGTGTGTTATATTTTCATGTGACTGTATGACTGACAAGGGGTGGTATATATACTGTGAGACTGACATACTATGATGTGTTTATTTACCAGGTATGGCTACCTTCCCACACTGGCATCGACTCTATACCAAGCAAATGGAGGATGCATTAAAGGCTCATGGATCCCATGTTGGCCTTCCCTACTGGGACTGGACTGCTGCGTTTTCACATCTGCCAACCCTTGTCACTGACAGCGACAACAACCCTTTCCACGATGTAAGGATTGGTTTGTATCATCACTCTTAGTAACTCATTTTCCAAATGACTACAAAACATTACCTACGATATGATCCAGGTTAGATTGATCTTCACCAAACAATGTTTATCTTCCCCGTTAAGGTCCGTGTTCGAAATGGTATTCAGCAATTCATGTTTGTCTACCTCGTGAAGGTACGGGTTAGAATTGGGTTTCAGCAACCCATGCTTGTCGTAACAGGCGACTAATGGTATTGGGTGGTCAGGCTCACTCACTCTTATATCCCACTTGCTTAGATGGATACTCTTGACGTCAGTCACTATACTGTCTGGTCCAGATATTTTTTAGCTGGAATACTACTGAGCGTGGCATCAATCAGCAAACAAACAAAAATAAATGTTCTGAAGACATGAGTCATTTTTTTAATCAAATCGCCTGTTTTATCTTCTTTCAAATGTTCATGTGCAGTGTATGTGTCACATATTCCAACACGTTGATTAAAGGCTAGCTTTGTGGGTAATACGTCCCTCCATCACGCCGAAAGCCAGGGTTCTATTTCCCAGATTGTATACTGTGTGGGGCAACAGTTATAATAATGCAGGAATATCGCAAACGAAAGTTCTGTAAACACCATTTCGCTCACTAGATTCAACTTCTTAATTCCACAACACAACCCTCTTGTTTTCGACAGGGCACCATTGAATATCTCAATGTCACAACTACCCGTTCCCCAAGAGACTTACTATTCAACGACCCCGAGCATGGATCAGAGTCGTTCTTCTACAGACAAGTCCTTTTCGCTCTGGAGCAAACTGATTTCTGCAAGTTTGAGGTCCAGTTTGAGATTACCCATAATGCTATCCACTCATGGACAGGTGGTCACAGTCCTTATGGAATGTCTACCCTCGACTTCACTGCCTACGATCCTCTCTTCTGGCTTCACCACTCCAACACCGACAGAATCTGGGCTATCTGGCAAGCACTACAGAAATACAGAGGACTCCCATACAATCATGCAAACTGTGAGATCCAGGCAATGAAAACGCCACTGAGGCCATTCAGTGACAACATCAACCACAATCCAGTTACCAAGGCTAACTCAAGGCCAGTAGATGTGTTCGAGTACAATCGATTAAGGTACCAGTATGACAACTTGGTGTTCCATGGGCACACTATTCCAGAACTCGATCACATGCTTGAGGAAAGGAAGAAGCACGACAGAATATTTGCCGCCTTCCTTCTTCGGGGAATCAAGAAAAGTGCTGATGTTGTATTCGAAATATGCGAACCAGATCATGAATGTGTGTTTGCTGGAACATTTGCAATTTTGGGAGGTGAGCTAGAGATGCCCTGGTCCTTCGACAGACTATTCCGCTATGACATCACCAAAGTGATGCAACAACAGCATCTGAGACACGATTCAGACTTCTCGTTCAAGGTCAAGGTTGTTGGCACTGACGACAAAGAGCTTCCTCCCGGCATTTTAAAAGAACCAACCATTGAATATGAACCAGCATGTGAGTACCACATTAATGTTCCATACAGTCTCACATTTATAAATTATATAAAATATCAACATGATAAAGTCATTTATTATTCCAACAAATAGGCATTACATTACACATCATATCTGAAATAACGATTTCAGACGCTCAGCTGGTGCCGTCATATAAATACCTAACAAATAAATGCATTTACAATGACGTCACTGTAGATGGTGACGTCTCGTTACTAGCCAATTCCATAGATCACTATAAATTACAAACGCATTCTCACCAGAAACCTACATCGTCTATTTGTGGATTTGCTTGTAAACAATTACAAAAGGTGGGTGAATGAGTGAAACAGAGCAACACGATCACAATTTTAGTCAGGTTTATATGGTTATATGTCTTTCCTCCTGCACAGTGGGCGATGGACTGAAACATGAAGACGAAGGTCATGACGACAGACTGTCACATGTCCTGATAAGGAAAGAAGTGGACTTCCTCTCCCTGAAGGAAGCTAATGCCATCAAGGATGCACTGTACAAGCTCCAGAATGACCATAGTAAAGGCGGCTTTGAAGAAATAGCTGGCTATCATGGTTACCCTAACAAGTGCCCGGAGAAGGGTGACGACAAGTATCCATGCTGCGTCCATGGAATGCCCATATTCCCTCACTGGCATCGCCTGCATACTATCCAAATGGAGAGAGCTCTTAAAAATCATGGTTCTCAGATTGGCATTCCTTACTGGGACTGGACAAAGAGGATGTCAAGCATACCAGCATTCTTTGGAGACGACAGTAATAACAACCCATTCTACAAATATCACATCAGGGCTGTGAACCAATATACCACCAGGGATGTTGATGTTGACCTGTTCAATCAGACCAAGTTTGGTGAATATGATTACCTGTACTACTTGACTCTGCAAGTCCTGGAAGAAAACTCATACTGTGACTTTGAGGTTCAGTACGAAATCCTTCACAACGCCGTTCATGCCTATCTTGGGGGTGCTGGAAAGTATTCAATGTCCACCCTTGAGTATTCAGCTTACGACCCTGTCTTCATGATTCATCATTCCAGTTTGGATAGAATCTGGATCCTTTGGCAGCAACTGCAAAAGAGGAGAATGAAACCTTACTACGCAGCAGACTGTGCTGGAGATCTTATGAAGGTCCCCATGCATCCATTTAGCTACAAGTCTGAAAATGAAGACGAGTTCACTCGCGTCAACTCTGTTCCAAACATAGTATTTGATCATTACAAGTTCAACTATGATTACGATAACATGAGAATCAGAGGCCATGACATCAATGAGCTTGAAGCGATAATCAATGACTTAAGAAACAAAGATCGCATATTTGCTGGTTTTGTTTTGTCGGGCATCAGAATAACAGCCACAGTTAAAGTATTCATCCATGAGACTGGTGTTACAGATCATGAAGAATTTGCTGGAAAATTTGCAATTTTGGGAGGCGAAAAGGAGATGCCATGGGCATATGAGAGGCTGTTGAAATTGGACATAACCGATGCCGTGCATCGCCTTCATCTGAAGGATGAAGAGATCCGTTTTAGAATGGAAGTTACCGCCTATAACGGTGTCCCTGTTTCTACCAAGCTCGCCGACCCATTGATTGTTCACCGTCCAGCTCATGCGTCTCATGACATCTTAGTAATCCCAGTAGGAATGGGCCATGAACTGCCCCCTAAAGTGGTTGTGAAGAGTGGCACCAAGATTGAGTTTACACCTATAGATTCCTCGGTGGACAGAGCGATGGTAGAGCTGGGAAGCTTTACTGCTATGGCTAAGTGCATCGTTCCTCCCTTCACATACAATGCTTTTGAGCTGAACAAGGTCTACAGCGTGGATCACGGGGACTACTACATCACTGCAGGTACCCACGAGCTGTGTGAGAAGAACGTCAGGCTCAATGTCCACGTTGAAGAGGAGTAACTCAAAGGTGAGAATATATCAAGGAGCATTCTCAAGCCACTGGCTGTGGGTATTTTTGGCACAAGGGTTTTGAAATATAAGGGACTAATGTTACATTTGATAATTGCATCTGAAAATTCTTCTCAAAGGCAAGAAAAGAGCGTAGATAAACTCATCATAGTTTTGCCTTATATAATTACATCTGTATCCCGTTGTACAAGACCCGTGAGGATCCGGGGTAGAATAGGTCTTCAGCAACCCATGCTTGCCTTAAAAGGCGACTAACCGGATCGGTTGGTCAGGCTCGCGGACTTGGTTGATGCATGTCATCGATCCCAATTGCGTGAATCGATGCTCATGATATCAATCACTGGATTGTCTGGTCCAGACTCGATTATTTATTCAGACCGCTGTCACATAGCTGGAATATTGGCGAGTTCGGCGTTAAACAACAAACCAAACCAAAAACCGTTGTATAAAACAACTTCAGCGATACGACTGTCGTAAGTCTATGTTAAGGTATGGGCGTGAGGGTCATCTCAGGGCTTAGATCGCTTTGTACAACGGCACCCTGGTATTTTAAATACTACATAGAGATTATTATACGAGCATGTGTGTCATACTTATTTACGAAACGAGTGTCAGAGTTCTTGTAGATCTCGAGCGAGAGCGAGGGCAATATTGAATTCTTCTTACACCAGCTTCGTAAAATCAGTATGACACACGTTTGAGTCTTATAACTTCTTTATTAATTAATTAATTTCTTAATCCTTTTGAGCTCCCCTTTTACAAAATGCACTGATCGTCACCTGTGTCCTAGAAAACCAGAGTTTGTCGAATGGCGTTACCAATCTTCAGCTATGACGTCATTGCAGGTGTCATTCCGACCTTACGTCAGATTCGAATAACGTCAACAGTGCCGTTCGGATGACGGAAACAGTACACTGGTGTGCGGAAAGTGATATTTGCACGATTTTTATTAACTCGGTTATTTCTTATGGGTAATAATAACGTTATTTCATACTGCAAATATGAACATTTAAATAGCTGGATCACGATTTCAAGCATTTCTACGAGTCACTGTGTTTATGTTTTAATACTCTTATCAAACCATGAGAAAACGAACACCTCACTAAACTCATACAAATGATTGTATTGTGGGTGAGTTGAATGAGTTCAGTTGAATGTTGCGTTGAACAGTAATTCAGCTATATTACCGTGTGAAACCTTAATGTGGAAAGGCAGTTGTGATGGTAATCTCTGACGTGAAACAGTCGAACACCGTTATGATGCTGAACTAGGATTTCAACCCACGATCATATGTTCATGGCACGTTAAGGGACACAACTCTGAGCAGCGAATCGAGGCGTCTAAGAAGATTGGGTCGCCCTGTGTCTCCTGTTCTGGTATCTGAGCGAGGGGGTGGCCTAATGGTGATTCCCCACTGTTAGTCTAACATCCTTCCATTCATTTTATTTCAGTATTGAGCTGTGATTCTTCATCACGTTCGTGTTAACTGTATAGATTATATATTATCATTATAGGTTCCCATGGTGACCGCGCGACTGAGGCCCTGGAGACACTCCTGAAAGAAGCCGCCAGGTGGCGTGCAGGTCGCGAAAGAATTGTTCACGATGTATACGTGTCGGACTAACAATATACTTATTTCTAAATGGCTAGGTCCTTAGTAAGCTGAAAAGCACAACACAATTTATTTGTTCCCCGAGGGGCATAGTTTAGGCAACGTAATATGAATCTTTTGGACTATCTGGACATTCACAAACTGATCAAAAGCTCATCAAAAATGAAAACTTGAGCGCCCTGCAAAAGTCGTCCAGGTAACGCCCATGATGTGAAGAACGTTTTCATGACCTAGAGTGACTTGTACATATGTAAATATATTTTTGGAAAGGGTCAGTCCCACTATTATAAGGTAATGCATGACAAATATAATCTGTCTGCTCAAATAAAATTTCACATGAATTGTATGTATTGTGAAGACTGGGAATAAAATATTTATATTTCATTGTTTTTTATTGGTATAATGCTTACAGTTTCTACGGTGGCCCATAAGTGACATGGAGTCTGTTTTTCAATATTTTGATATTTCACTTACTGTTATCGTAACCTTTTGCAAATTAATACGATTTGTCATACAAATATGTGATAAATCATGTATAAAGTAGATAATGAAAAGCTGACAAGTGAAGCGAAAATGTCAAAAACTAAACTGAAAATGTCAAAAACTAATACGAAAAGGTCAAAAACTAAAATAAAAATGTCAAAAAAAAACCGAAGAAAATGTCGAGAACAAAAGCGAAAATGTCAAAAACTAAAATGAAAATGCAGAAAAGTATTTCCACCGCGATGTAAATAGTTTTCTCCGCGGTGGAAATATTATTTCGGTTGTTTTCGGTTGTTTTTATACATGATGTATCACACATATCTGTATGACAAATTGTGTTTATTTGCAAAAGGTTACGATAAAAGTAAGTGAAATATCAACATATTGAAAAACAGATTCCATGTCCTGCCTAGTGGTCAAAGCGTTCGCTCGTCACGCCAAAGACCCGGGTTCGATTCCCGACATGGATACAATTTATGAAGCCCACTTCTTTTGCCCCCCGCCGTGATATTGCTGGAATATTGCTAAAAGTGGCTTAAAACCATAGTCAATCTCGTTAACGGCGATAATGCCACAGAGTATACAGGCCGAACCGCTCGTGTCAAAACACCGACATGCAACATATAAATAACCCGGATCAGCGATTTCATTTCTTGCTATATTAATGCCACACAGATCGGCTGTATTAATTAGTTAAGGGGAAAAAGGTTGTATTATGCCGCATGTCATACTCCGGCTATATCATCGGTGCCAGGTAACTAAGTGGTTGATAGCTTGAACACCCATGCGGGCGGCGCGCGGAAAACGAACATATTAATATGAAAATATTTTACTAATGTAGCAGTTTTGTGAATGTCTTTTACGAGTCAACAAACACATACTACGGGGTTGAGGTCTTTATTGCGATGCGATGAGTGTGATCAAGGATCTAGATATCATACACCCTGAAACACATAATTACACAATAAATAATAAGTAAAACATTATCATTAATGCTAGATACATAGCCTATGCTTATTACAAGTAAGTGTTTACATATATCAGTCATCCATTAAACATAAGATAGACTTAACCTTAAACGATTATACTAGAACATATACAGTAATATACATGATCCACAATACCGACATTCAAGGGAGATAACTCCTTGACTTTCATTTGACTATAATAATATACACAATATATATACATAACGCTTACACATTCTGCATAAACATATACAATACTTTAAGACAGAAATTAATGATCTGATCTTACATTAAATGTGGTCATCACAATTAGATTACATTGTAAGTCTTAGACAAATATAAATAACACAATGCATACCCTGTGGGTGATACAAGGGTGTGGGTCCCAACTGCCACACGTATGGCAACACCATAGATTATCTGAATAAACAATACATAGACTAAAACACTATTTAACATTAAATATATTGAACAAAGTAATACACACATTTTATTTACAATGATTTGCATGTATCACATCTGAATCTGTACCTTACAAAGCTTATTTAAAACACTCTTGAAGTAAAACACTTTCACACATATTTCATTGAAGTGATAGAATACATTTTAGTGATAAAGTATGGGTTTTAGCTTATCTTATGCAGATTTAAATATTTAGGCATAATCAACATTTATGTCAGATTACATACATTTAGTTTACTTCATATGACACTTTAAACATACTGTATTATTTCAATACAACACAAGATAGAGATTATAACCGTTTAACTCACCTGATTTAATATTATCTCTTTATCCTTTGCTGGTCTGAGCAGTTCTCTCAGTACATGTGCTGAGAGAGTATGCAGTGTAATCAAAGCATGCAGTAAAAACTAGGTGTTAGTTTGGCCAATCAGCAAATGAAGCTTCTGGCCATGGGGCAGTTAGTAGGTAAGACAGGTCAGATACACTTTGTTATAGCTGACTGTAATGGTCATACACTTAAAAGATGTTTTCATTTTATGATGCTTCAGTTGGGTATCAAGGTAGACCATTTTCATTTTCTTTAAGCCAATAGGGTGCGCTGTGCACTAGTCTATTTATAGATGCATTTAATCAAGGCATGTAAGGCATGCACAGAACCACATGGCAGCTGGCTAGGTAGCCACATAAGTTGATAAAAGTGGTCAACAACTAGGTAAATACAACAGCATTTTTACTAATATCTTTAGTTTTAGATGTATAATTGTGATATTATGTATTTGAATTAATTACAGTGCTTCTGGTAAATAACATTTTGTAATTACCATAAATTTCCTAATGTGTCCTAAAATCAATGTTCTTTTGCAAAGAAATGTTTTTGAGTATAGTTTATTTGTATTTACAATCTAGAGTAATGGTATTTTTGCTTTATTTGCAGTCAATCATGAATTGAATTGAAATGAAATGACATGAATTGAAATGAACTGAACTGAATTGAAATGAAATGAAATGAAATGAAATGAAATGACATGAATTGAAATGAAGTGAAATGAAGTGAAATTAAATGACATGAAATGACATGAAATGAGATGAAATGACATGAAATGACATGAATTGACATGAAATACTCATGCAACACTCATGAAACAGAATAAAATAAACAGAAATCCAAAGATTGAATTGTTTTCACTTGAAAAGTAACAGTGCGATTTGAAGTCCACATGCATTGACTAGTTGACCATTATGAATAGAGAGATAGATATAGAAGATCATGTGACAGATGAACCTGTAGATGACCTAGTAACTGTCAGTGAGACAGGTGAAGACTCACCGATTAGACGCGAGAGACCTAGGACTGAAAAGGGTAGATTATTTGAGATTGAATTGAAGTCAAAGAGATTAAATACTTTGATTAAGAAGCTAAGGACTAAGTACACTCACATAGAGCAGTTAGTTACTGATGTCTGTGATAGTCGTGAGCTCGTAGAAGACCACAAAGCATGGCTAACTGTATATGAAGATTATCTTCAAACCTATACCTCCTTCTGTGACCTAGCTCATGATAGTTCATGCGAAAATATGTTTGAAGATGCATATGGTTTAATGAAGATGTACAAGGAGAAGATGGAAGGGTGGATCACCTCAACTGTCTCCTCTAGACATAGTAACAGTCAGGTCTCACGGCATCACAGTATGTCTAGTGCGGCTGTGTCACGGTCATCTTCATTGTCATCTGCAAGACTGAAAGCGGAACAGAAGAAAGCAGAGTTGGATGCCAGGATGCACGCGTTTCAACAGAAGAAGAAACTTGAACTTGCCCAGGCCCAGCTGAAACTTGAGCAAGAGGAACTTGAATTAAAGACTGAAATGGATGTTGTGGATGCCAGATCAAGGGTGCTTGATGACTTTGAACATAGAAGCGATTCAAGAATGTCTCGCGGTGATGACAAGCATCATGGTGATCATGGTAATGTAAATACAGGGACCAAGTGTGTACAGAGAGACTCAATTCCAGACAGACAACCCTCTAATGACACTGGTAAATCTGATGATGTACAGACTGAGGTGAAATGTGTACAGACTGATAGTAACTTAGTCAGTTTGTATCCTAATGTCTCTCACATTGCTAGAGACAATGACTTCAGACTTAGCGCATCATCAAATGAGTTTGTGCCTAAGTCTGTGCATAATGGCAATGTTTACTGTCATGATGATTGTGTTGGTTATGGCTATTGTTTGTTCAGGTCATATGGTGAACAACATGGTAACACAGGTGTTAGTGTTGATAATCAACATGTATCTCTTCCTTCCAAAATACCTGTTAGCACTCCATATGATTGTAGACCATCTATAACAGCAGACATTTCTACCGGAAGAGATCTCATAACTGATGTGGTGCGTCATTTGAGGAAGCCATTGGTTGATATGAAAAAGTTTGATGGTAATCCGATAGAGTACTGTAAATTCATTCGTCAATTCAGGTCTACAATTGAACAGAATACAGAAGATGATGATGAGAGACTTAATTATCTCCTTCAGTTTACAGAGAAGAAACCACATGAGATTGTCAATGGTTTTTCTTACCTGGATGCAAAGGTTGGTTATCCTGCAGCACTCAAGGAGCTCCATCAACGCTATGGGCAAGATGATGTTCTTGCTGAAGCCTTTGTGAAGAAAGCATTGGATTGGCCAGCGATCAGGCAAGACAACCCAACTGCCCTTGATGAATTTTCCATATTCCTTAGTGAATGCGACTACGCCCTAACAAGCTTAGAAGCTGTAAAAGTACTTCAGTATGCTGAAAACATGAAGAGGTTAGTCAGTAAGCTGCCCTACAATTATCATGATAAATGGCGAAATCGTGTTTTGCATATAAAGGAAGCATCTGGAACTGTGCAGTTTAGTGATTTCGTGTATTTTGTGAAGATGGAGGCCAAGAAAGCATGTGATCCAACCTATGGAAAAGATGCCCTCAAGACACTTGACCAGAAAGCAACAGTTGGAAAGAAACTTACCTTGAAACAGAAGCAATCTTCTCCTAAAGTAAGCTTTGCAAGTAGCCTCTCAGAGTCAAATAAGTCCAGTGAAACCATGTCAAAGGCTGATAAGTCTTCAACTTCTCAGGCAAGTTGCTTGTATTGCGTAGACTACAATACATCTCATACACTAGATGCATGTAATTCTTTCTCAAAGATGAACTATTCTGATAAAGTTGACTTCTTGAGAAAGAAGGGGCTATGTTTTGCTTGCCTTAAGCGTGGACATATGAGTAAAGATTGTCGATCAAGACTAACATGCTCAATTTGCAGTTTGCATCATCCCACAGTTCTTCATGATGATAATTGGAGAAGAAAAGCTGAATCAGATCCTAACCAGACCTCAGTGAAAGGAAGAACTACAAGTGCCTACAGCAGTGTTGCCAGCAGACTTGATCAGCTTACAGAGGCCGGTGAGGGTGACTGTACAATGGCAGTAATACCAGTGAGGGTGAAGCTGAAAGATGGGATCAACTCCATATGTACATACGCTTTCCTTGATCCTGGGAGTAATGCAAGCTTTTGTACAAACAGTCTGATGCAGAAACTGGGTGCAATGGGACGTCCCATGAATATCACTTTGGACACTATGGGTGAGACACAAACTTTTGAGACACATGCCGTGAACAATTTTCAGATCTGTGACTTGAATATGGAAAACACAATAGATCTACCTCGTATCTACACCAAAGAGAAGATGCCTATTTCCAAGGATCACATTCCTACATCCAAGGATATTGATCACTGGCCACATTTAGATGATGTCACTCTGCCTGAAATAGATTCTGATATAGAAATGCTGATTGGAAACAACATTCCAGACGTATATACACCTCGACAAATAAGAACAGGTCCTAGAGGGTCGCCTCATGCTACGAAGAGCCTGTTAGGGTGGATTGTCTGGAACGTGATTAGAAGAGACAGCACGACTACTTCAGGAAGTAATGCTATCTCCATAAACAGAGCAGAAGTCAAGGCCATCACAGAAAAGGAAAGGCTGCATCAGTTGGATACCATGGTAAGACATTCCATAGATCTTGAATTTCCTGAAAGACAAACTGATGACAGGAAAGAAGATTCCCTGGAAGATAAACGTTTCAAGGATAAAGCTAAATCTTCAATTGAGATGAAAGAAGGCCATTACTATATGAACTTACCTTTCAAGAAAGAAGAGACTCGCTTGCCCAACAACCAATCACAAGCAATTCAGCGACTCAACTACCTTAAAAGGAAAATGAAGAAGGATCCAAAATTCAGAGAAGACTATATAGCCTTCATGAAACAACTGCTTGAAAAAGAGTATGCTGAAAAGGTGACTGAACAGGACTTACCTGGTATCCTTGGACGCATATGGTATCTTCCTCACCATGGGGTTTACCATCCACGGAAACCCAACAAACTGAGAGTAGTTTTTGATTGCTCTGCCTCATACCTTGGAACTTCCCTGAACAATGCACTTCTACAGGGGCCGGACATGACGAATAATCTCCTTGCTGTCTTACTTCGCTTCCGACAGGAGAAGATAGCTGTGATGGGCGACGTCGAAGCCATGTATCATCAGGTACGGGTTCATGCAGAGGACTGCGATTATCTCAGATTCCTATGGTGGCCTGGTGGTGACATAAATTTGGAACCAAAAACTTACCGGATGAAAGTCCATTTATTCGGATCAGTGTCGTCGGCAACCTGCGCCAATTATGCACTTCAACAAACAGCAACCGACAACACTGAAAAGTTTGACCCAGAAGTAAGTCATGGTGTGAAAAACAATTTCTATGTTGATGACTATCTTGCATCCAAAGATTCAGAAGATCATGCCATAACGCTTATTCATGAAACAAGTGCAATGTGCAAAATGGGAGGCTTTAACCTAACCAAGTGGGTGAGTAACAGCCCTGCAGTCCTGGAGTCTATTCCTATTGAAGATCGGTCCAAGGAAATGAAGTTGATTGACCTGAAACAAGATATACTTCCATCAGAGAGAGCCTTAGGGGTCTACTGGGATACTGAATCGGACACTTTTGGATTCAAGATGGGTGAAAGAGGTGTATCATGCACTCGAAGAGGAATTCTCTCATTGTCGAGCTCAGTTTACGATCCGTTCGGTCTGACTGCACCTTATGTTCTCATTCCGAAGTGTATCCTACAGGAACTCTGCAAAAATGGAGCAAGCTGGGATGAAGAAATCAGTGGAAAACTACTTGACCGATGGAATGAATGGATATCGCAATTGTATCTTCTTGACAGCTTGAAGATGGACAGATGCTACAAGGTAAAGTGGTTAAAAGCAGTATCATCATGTGAGCTACACCACTTTGCAGACGCCAGCGAAACTGGTTATGGCATGGTTACTTACATGCGACTGATTGATGAGGATGGAAACATTCATTGTTCTTTCGTCATTGGCAAGGCACGTGTAGCTCCCCTGAAAAGAATCACTATACCTCGAATGGAGTTGACGGCTGCAACTGCTCTTGTTAGAATGAATGCCATGTTGGTCCGTGAACTAGACTATACTGTAGGTAACAGCTACTATTGGACAGACAGTATGTCTGTATTGAGGTACATTGCAAACCAAACCAGCCGCTTCCATACCTTCGTAGCCAACAGACTGTCTGTGATCCATGAATCATCGAAGATTGAGCAGTGGAGATACATCAACACTCAACTGAATCCAGCAGACTACGCTTCCAGAGGAATGAGTATGAAGAAATTACTGGAGAGACCTCAGTGGATTAATGGTCCAGATTTCCTATCCAAGACGGTAGATAAGTGGCCTTGTAATGCTGACTTTCTTAGTGCGGACTTGAATGGAGACCCTGAGGTAAAACGTGTGAATGTTGCTGTATGCGGAGCCGATACTTACACTGCCATGGATAGACTGATCGATCACTTTTCTGACTGGACCAAACTGAGAAAAGCAGCGGCATGGTTGATGTTAGCTGTAACGACATTCCAGGAGAATGTTAAGAAGAGACATTGTGAAAACACAAAAGAAGAAGATATTAAAACAGAAGTACGTACACGTGGAAGAAAAAGGAAACAAATGGACAGAACTTCTCAGGCTGAACAACAGTATCCAAGTCTCTCTGTGAAAGGTGTTAATGATGCTGAGATGGCACTGATTAGATATGTTCAGAAAAAGCATTTTGCACCTGAAATTGAAAGTTTGAAAAGGAAATCAAGTGAAGCTGGAATCGCACGGTCATCAAAGCTTTTCAAACTGGACCCCTTCTTTAAAGATGGTATACTTCGCATAGGAGGAAGGTTGGATAAATCCCCAATTGCATACGAGGCAAGGCATCAAATCATACTCCCCAAGGAGTCCGCAGTATCATTGTTGATTCTAAGAAAAGCTCATGAACAAGTGGGACACTTAGGAAAGAATGCAATACTCTCCCATGTCAGACAAACTTACTGGATCATCGGTGCAAATTCTCTGATTAAAAAGATGATCTCCAAATGTGTCGTCTGCAGGAAACATCAAGGAAAGCCTACAACTCAGAAAATGGCAAGCTTACCTTCAGAGAGAGTGACTGGTAACGAAGCTCCTTTCTCCAAAGTTGGTGTTGACTATTTTGGTCCTTTTGAAATCAAAGAAGGACGACGACATGTGAAGCGATGGGGCGTGCTATTCACATGTATGACCGTACGAGCAGTTCATCTTGAGGTCGCAGCGAGTCTAGACACAGATTCCTGTATTTCTGCTATTAGGAGGTTCATTGCCCGAAGAGGACCTGTGACTTACATTAGATCTGACAATGGAACCAACTTTGTTGGAGCAGAAAGAGAGCTGCGAGAAGAAATGTCGAAGCTTGACTCGCAAAAAATGAAGAATTCACTCCTAAATCGTGGAATCACCTGGGATTTCAACCCACCTGCTGCGTCAAATTTTGGTGGTATGTGGGAAAGGATTATCCGATTGATCAGGAAAGTAATGTATTCATTACTACACACACAGATTATTCACCTGGATAACGAAGGCCTGCATACTCTATTCTGCGAAATCGAAGCAATCTTGAATGGGCGACCTATATCTGAAATGAACAACAGTCCAAATGACCTTGACGCTCTCACACCCAATCATCTGATTCTATTTCGGGGAGGTGAGAACTGTCCGTCAGGTGTTTTTACCAAGGAAGACAACTTCTGCAAACGAAGATGGAGACAACTGCAATACTTAGCAAATCTTTTTTGGAAAAGATGGGTAAAGGAATATCTACCTTTACTTCAACAAAAGCAGAAATGGAATATCCAGAAAAGAAACATTGCCGTTGATGACCTTGTACTTGTGATGGATAGTAATCCACGAAATACATGGAGTCTGGCCAGGGTTCTTGAAGTTGTGAAAGACAAAAAGGGACTTGTGAGAATTGTGAAATTGAAAACAAAGTCTAACACTCTCAACCGTCCAGTAAATAAGTTGTGCCTTGTGTTGGAAAGCAGCCCTGAATGTTAATATGACAAAGTGGACAATGCTGAAATGAAGTCATGTTGTTTTGTACATGAGTTTGTTAGCAGTATATTTTGTTTGAGTCTGACCATATTTGTTAGATTTTGAGTCATTGGTTTTCTTTCGTCTTCCAATGAAGAGGCCGGTGTGTAATGGTCATACACTTAAAAGATGTTTTCATTTTATGATGCTTCAGTTGGGTATCAAGGTAGACCATTTTCATTTTCTTTAAGCCAATAGGGTGCGCTGTGCACTAGTCTATTTATAGATGCATTTAATCAAGGCATGTAAGGCATGCACAGAACCACATGGCAGCTGGCTAGGTAGCCACATAAGTTGATAAAAGTGGTCAACAACTAGGTAAATACAACAGCATTTTTACTAATATCTTTAGTTTTAGATGTATAATTGTGATATTATGTATTTGAATTAATTACAGTGCTTCTGGTAAATAACATTTTGTAATTACCATAAATTTCCTAATGTGTCCTAAAATCAATGTTCTTTTGCAAAGAAATGTTTTTGAGTATAGTTTATTTGTATTTACAATCTAGAGTAATGGTATTTTTGCTTTATTTGCAGTCAATCATGAATTGAATTGAAATGAAATGACATGAATTGAAATGAACTGAACTGAATTGAAATGAAATGAAATGAAATGAAATGAAATGACATGAATTGAAATGAAGTGAAATGAAGTGAAATTAAATGACATGAAATGACATGAAATGAGATGAAATGACATGAAATGACATGAATTGACATGAAATACTCATGCAACACTCATGAAACAGAATAAAATAAACAGAAATCCAAAGATTGAATTGTTTTCACTTGAAAAGTAACAGTGCGATTTGAAGTCCACACTGACTGAAACTGACAACTAGTTATATATAATAAATATACGTAAAAACCTAAAATGAAATTAAAACAAATATATACAAAAACTACATCGGTCACACTAACATACAGATACAGGCCACATGAGTTGGCTCCATTCACTAAACACACAAAATGACTCCCCAAACACATTTCAGACACCGACTTTTGTTCAGCAGCAATGTCATCGTTTACTATGTGTTCACATTAAATACTTGTGAAATTGGAGAATGTCTTAATGTCGTTGTGACTCTAAGTTGTATTTCATCCTCCATGGATAAATCACTACCTAAACCTGTAAGCTTTACTCGGCCACACCTTTACATCTGTTTCCTTGGTCATGCCAGAAAGCTATGAGTGTGGGTTCGAATCCCGGTTCACCCCGATTATGTTTCTAGGTTTGTCAGCAACATACTCGTGTTTCACCGAAGTGGTAAACGTCTGAGACATGCGTCTGAGACAGGCTTTTCTTCCACATTAAAGCTGACACGTCGTGATATAACTGGAATATTGTTCAACGGCGTTAAAACCAACTCAATCATTCACTCTCATACATGGCTTTGCAGTATGGTCGCTTTTCAAAGAACGAATAAGGGCGGTCGGGTAGCCTAGTGGTTAAAGCGTTCGCACGTCACGCCGAAGACCCGGGTTCGATTCCCGACATGGGTACAATGTGTAAAGCCCATTTCTTGTGTCCCCGCCGTGATATTGCTGGAATATTGCTAAAAGCGGCGTAAAACCAAACTCACTCACTCACTCACTCAAAGAACGAATCAAGCAGCGGTCTGGTTCCAGTGTGAAGGATACCAAGGGAGTGCTCAGATGACATCGCACTAACAACATGCACCACACTCTTGCAGTCACCTGGGCCCACTTGCACAAAGCAATCTTAGCGCTAAGATGATTGTAACTCCCATACTCTAACATAGGCTTACGGCAGTCTTAGCGCTAAGATCACTTTGTGCAAGTGGCCCCTGCTCTGTCTATTACTTCCATATAATTCAATGGTAATTTCGCCATAATAAAGTTCATGCACCGAGTAGAATTTGTGGAATTATTTCTGTAGTTTACTGCAAATTGTCACAACTGCACCGCATTTCGACCGCATGTATTCGCGGGTCAAAATCAAATGTAAGGGTATACCTGTGATGTACTAACGATCTTGTACTCAACGAACCGTCAGAAAGATTATTTAATAAGTTGAATGTGAATAGTTGGGTAATATATAACCTTAAGTAGGCGATATTTGAAAATAACAGATGATTGCAGAAATGCTATAGAGGTGTCGCATGTTGCTAATTGATAGATAAGAACGATCGAAGGACTCGGTGTAACATGACAATCGAGAGAACAGTCTGTTCAGCTGAAGAATGTAATAATTCAACTGTGTAGAGTACTTTGAATGAGGCTGATCAAATGCGAAGCTGTCGTAAAATGTGGTGTATTCAATGACGTGCACGTTAATCTTATGGAACGGGAGAAATGTTATTTATCCAAGGGTTGAAATATTTACATGTTATTGTAATGTAATCTCAAGTTCTTTAATACTGTAAATAGCGACGTTTCGGTATATATCATTATACCGTTGTCAAGCAAGAAACCCTTGCTTGACAACGGTATAGGATCTATACCTACATGTATTACCGTTTCGCATTTTACAGATTTAAAGAAGTTGTTATCCATACAATTGTGTCTACCTTGTCATCCGTCAACTTCTAAGTATGCCTATCAAATAATTTATTCTCAAGTGTTTCATATGTGATTAAATTTATGTTTTTTGCTTTCTTTATTCCTATTTTGATTTATTTAAAAACTTTGAAACGGATTTCATCATTGAATGATAAATGTAATAAAAAATGGTTAATGAGAAGACCCCTTTCCTTCTCAAGATGTACCAAAACATTGGCGGTTTAAGGAAATATAGGTCATAATTTAGAATTACCAATTAAAATGTCTTATTTTATTTTTAGATGATTTTTTTTTATTTTAAAACCCATTTTTATACGGTCTCGAAATAGCCTTGGCAATATTTCTAACATCAATGACTCCTTATACTAAAAATGCCATTGGCTGTTTCTATTGCACTTCTCGCCACCCCACTATAAAGATTCCTGCTATAGATGGAGGGGTTTGACCTGGATCAGAGGCCTGTGCTTTCCGATTCCTGCTATAGGAGAGGTTTCGCGTGGATCACTGACCTGAAGGAGTCCAGCAGGTCCTATTGGGTGTCAGTCTGCATGTGACGCCTGATTGTGCTGTGCCAGACTGGTGGGTCACGTGTCACTTCCGTCTGTCAAGATATCAATATGACCACCCTTGCTGGCTCTAACCCTGGATGCATGTGTGTGTGACGGGCGGCACTGGTGGAGCTGGATACGCTGACATGATCGCGAGCGTATCAGAACGTCCTTACTTATTTTTGTGTTTCTCATCTCCCAGCCATTGCAAATTTCCTTCCCGTCAAAAGAATAAAAAATATATTCCTGAATTATCCGCCATCCATCTGTATGTGTATGCCACTTCTTCAAAAAGTATGAAGCTTCACAATTAAAACCTTTCTTGAAAACCACGGTCGTAGCTATAAATGGCAGTATGCGTTATCAAAGTGAGCTGTTGAAACTTGGAATGGCAGCAACTATTTACTACTTATATAAAGGTTATAGGATTCGCTTCCACAATAGTTCACATTTTAAGCGGGGACAAAGTCAATTCCATTCGTCACCACTCGTCCCTTTCCGTAACCTGCAAGAAGACTCGTCCCCCTCTCGATGAATATTATGTGCGAAAATACACTAAACCAATCAGAATGCGCGTATGATTTCAAATTCTTCGTCAAAGAATCCCTCAGTAATAATTTTTGATTTACATCTAAAACTATACCAAAGACACAGTAAAATGTGTTCAATCATACTGCATAATTCCACATGTCCCGATGTCCTTTAAATTGCATCTGAAATATATGTAATAAATTGGGAAATGTAAGTGAACCATTACGCAACGAGTTGACAGTTGCTTTAGGTATGCCCGTTTGCGCTGAGACGGAACCCGGTCGCTAAAATGGCCATGAGGGGGGCACGAGTCGCTATTCGGCTTGTCCCGGAATAACACGAGTTGGTGTAGTATCATTCACTGTGATTTCATCTATTTGTACGTACTTTTGTCATATCATACTCCATACAAATATAAGGGAAACCGTTAGGGTAGCAACGGATCTAAATACATATAAGGGCCCTGTGGGTATCCAAAACTTGCCAGGCAGTTACCACTATTAAAACATACACCACTGCCTGCTCCGATCTATTGTGCGGCGGCAGTCGTCTAAGGCGCCGCGATTCGCTGTGCAGAGTTGCGTCCCTTGGCCACGACAGAAACCTATGATTATGGGATCGAATCCCGCTTCGCCCTGATTATGTTTCTAGGTTTGTGAGCACCATACCCGTGCTCGTGGGTTTCACCTGAAGTGATAAACATCTGAGACCTGCACTTCGGGCTTTCCTCCCACATTAAGCCCACACGCCGCGATATAACTGGAATAATGTTAAAAGCGGCGTTAAACCCAACTCACCTCGATCTAGTGTCTTCTTACAAGAAGATACAAGACATTCTGATTCATGTATTTTTTTAAGAAACATCAGTTTATATCAGTGCTCATAATATTGAACAGTTGGAAGTTAATGATTAATTTGCAAAGTTACTGTACTTGTCATGAAACAGATGAGGCGGTCTCACTGGTCTCCTTTATTTCTAGTTCAGGTGGGTAAATCATTGGAAGGGCTATTTGATCGTTATTAAACGATATCAGATCATCGATATACTTGAAACTTAAGTTAAACTTCCTAGCCAAATCCCCCTTGTTTTGACTACGCCAATCCGAGCAGAAATTCTGATTCTTATGCATAAAAAACAGATCAACAAGAGGGGCTGGTTGGTTGGCGTGTTGTTTTACGCAGCACTCAGCAATATTTCAGCTATATGACGGCGGTCTGTAAATGATCGAGTCTGGACCAGACAATCCAGTGATTGACATCATGAACATCGATCCACGCAGTTGGGATCGATGACATGCATCAACCAAGTCAGCGAGCCTGAACACCCGATCCCGTTAGTCGCCTTTTACGACAAGCATAGTCGCCTTTTAGGGGAAACATGGGTTGCTGAAGACCCATTCTACCCCGGAATCTTCACGGGTCCAGCAAGAGGGGGTTGACAAGCGGTGCGCATGGGGATGCCTACACATACACGCAATTAAACACACACGCAAACATAACAGACAGACCTATACTCACTCACACATAACAGACTGACCTATACTCACTCACACACAACAGACAGACCTATACTCACTCACACATAACAGACAGACCTATACTCACTCACACATAACAGACAGACCTATACTCACACACACATAACAGACAGACCTATACTCACTCAAACATAACAGACTGACCTATACTCACTCACACACAACAGACTGACCTATACTCACTCACACATAACAGACAGACCTATACTCACTCACACATAACAGACAGACATATACTTACTCACACATAACAGACAGACATATACTCACTCACACATTACCGACAGACATATACTCACTCACACATAACAGACAGACATATACTCACTCACACATAACAGACAGACCTATACTCACTCACACATAACAGACAGACATATACTCACTCACACATAACAGACAGACATATACTCACTCACACATAACAAACAGACCTATACTCACTCACACATAACAGACAGACATATACTCACTCACACGTAACAGACAGACCTATACTCACTCACACATAACAGACAGACATATACTCACTCACACGTAACAGACAGACATATACTCACTCACACATAACAGACAGACCTATACTCACTCACACATAACAGACAGACATATACTCACTCACACATAACAGACAGACATATACTCACTCACACATAACAGACAGACATATACTCACTCACACGTAACAGACAGACCTATACTCACTCACACATAACAGACAGACGTATACTCACTCACACATAACAGACAGACATATACTCACTCACACATAACAGACAGACATATACTCACTCACACGTAACAGACAGACCTATACTCACTCACACATAACAGACAGACCTATACTCACTCACACATAACAGACAGACATATACTCACTCACACGTAACAGACAGACCTATACTCACTCACACATAACAGACAGACATATACTCACTCACACGTAACAGACTGACCTATACTCACTCACACACAACAGACAGACCTATACTCACTCACACATAACAGACAGACCTATACTCACTCACACATAACAGACAGACCTATACTCACACACACATAACAGACAGACCTATACTCACTCAAACATAACAGACTGACCTATACTCACTCACACACAACAGACTGACCTATACTCACTCACACATAACAGACAGACCTATACTCACTCACACATAACAGACAGACATATACTTACTCACACATAACAGACAGACATATACTCACTCACACATTACCGACAGACATATACTCACTCACACATAACAGACAGACATATACTCACTCACACATAACAGACAGACCTATACTCACTCACACATAACAGACAGACATATACTCACTCACACATAACAGACAGACATATACTCACTCACACATAACAAACAGACCTATACTCACTCACACATAACAGACAGACATATACTCACTCACACGTAACAGACAGACCTATACTCACTCACACATAACAGACAGACATATACTCACTCACACGTAACAGACAGACATATACTCACTCACACATAACAGACAGACCTATACTCACTCACACATAACAGACAGACATATACTCACTCACACATAACAGACAGACATATACTCACTCACACATAACAGACAGACATATACTCACTCACACATAACAGACAGACATATACTCACTCACACGTAACAGACAGACCTATACTCACTCACACATAACAGACAGACGTATACTCACTCACACATAACAGACAGACATATACTCACTCACACATAACAGACAGACCTATACTCACTCACACATAACAGACAGACATATACTCACTCACACATAACAGACAGACATATACTCACTCACACATAACAGACAGACATATACTCACACACTCACACACACACACACACACACACACACACACACACACACACACACACAAAGAAACACGTACGCAAAGAAACACGCACGTAAATAAAGTCACACTCAAATAATAAACACACAAATAAACACATACCGTATCCGACGTAAAAAGCGCCCAGTGTGTTCTAAAAAAATGTACTTAAAAATAGGGGGTTCTTATTAAAATATTATTTGGTGAAAAGAAACAGTGTTGAAAGACTATAAATTTCCTAGTTTATGCTGACAGCGTGAAATGTTTATATATGACAGATATATTTTTCCAGAATTTAATTGCCGATTATTAAGAGACATATAACACGTGCGTATTATACACGAATATATAAGTCGTGAGTACATTGATCAATCGGAGGGGTGCTAATTGGGATTGTTCACTAGCCAATATATTAGCAAATGTCGCCGTGGGCGCTTATTAGAGTGGGGTGCTTATTACGTCGAATTCGTTAACTGAAATGTTTGCAATGTCGGCAGCGGCGATAAACAATGATTAGCAACCATTTTACCAAACAATCGACAAATATTTCTTTTTTAAATACAGATATAAGCAAGGAATTAGAAATCTTCTATGAAACAACAATGGTTTAAGCAATAAATATATTTGATAATAATATGACATCTATAGACTTACAGCAAAAAGTAAAGTTAATGAATACCAATAGTTTCAAATATTCAAGAGCAATATGAAAACCAATAATTGCCCTCGATTTTGGCCATCTAACTGCGTAGTTGCTGAACGAGTCTGTACTGGTTGTAAACCCTCAGAGGAAACTTCCGTGACCTAATTCTTCACTGTCTCAATTAAGCCGACTCAGCAATAGTTATCTCATGTTTCCAACTAATGTTGTCCTCTTATAGCCTTGGAGCTAGTTATTAGTATGCTTGTACATTGACCATACATTGTTGTACAAAATACATTCAATATCAACTCTTGATAAAGTCTCAATGTCGTATCCGTACATTTAAATATTCACTTATTTCTATGGATAAGTTATATTCAATCTCTAAAAGACATCGCATTGTACCTTAAACGACATTTGAGAGATGCAGTTATTGTTCATCATATTCCGTGTAAAAAATCACAATTTTTTTCCCTCTCTGCCCTCGTGTTATACGCTGCACTATTCATAGGTTCACTTCAAGAAGTGTCTCCATACCCGTGCTCGTGCGTTTCACCTGCATCACTTCGGGCTTTCCTCCCGATTTAAGCTGACGCGCCGGGATATAACTGGCATAATGTTAAAAGCGGCGTTAAGCCCATCTCACTCACTCACTCACTCACTCACTCACTCAAGCAGTGTGTGCTTTAGTTTCCGTTGAAACGATAAAATAGTCTTAAATTTCTGCCTCCTTAAAAAGCAAAGAAATAAAAGTTTCTCTCTTTTTTTAAATCACTTACCAAATTCGTAAACCAGCTGAAAAACAAAGGGTGAGTGAGACAGGTTGACTTGCTATGGGCAACGAGGGCCCAGTTTGGCCTTCCTGCTTGACTTGCAATGGGCAACAACGAGGGCCCAGTTTGGCCTTCATACTTGACTTGCTATGGGCAACGAGGTGCCCAGTTTGGCCTTCCTGCTTGACTTGCTATGGGCAACGAGGGCCCAGTTTGGCCTTCCTGCTTGACTTGCTATGGGCAACAACGAGGGCCCAGTTTGGCCTTCCTGCTCGACTTGCTATGGGCAACGAGGACCCAGTTTGGCCTTCCTGCTTGACTTGCTATGAGCAAAGAGGGCCCAATTTGGGCCTTCCCGCTTGACTTGCTATGGGCAACAACGAGGGCCCAGTTTGGGCCTCCCTGTTTGACTTGCTATGGGCAACAAGGGGCCTAATTTCGGCCTTCCTGCTTGACTTGCTATGGGCAACGAGGGGCCTAATTTGGGCCTTCCTGCTTGACTTGCTATGGGCAACGAGGGGCCTAATTTGGGCCTTCCTGCTTGACTTGCTATGGGCAACGAGGGGCCTAATTTCGGCCTTCCTGCTTGACTTGCTATCAGTTGACCAATTGACTTGCCTTTGCATCTGTTGATACATTGTATCATCACTCTTTGAAGGTGATTCATAAACACACTGCAAACACGAAAACGTCGTTTTTTTCCGTATATGGTCATTGGACGGAAAAACGACTAAAAATTCATTAAAATTGATTAATTGGTCAGCGTCTAGAAAGTGTCCAGAAAAGGGTCGAGTTTTTCAAGCGTAAAATGGACGGAAAAACGATGCTTTTTGCTCCGCCTTGTACAACTGTTAACGGCCAATCAGATGGCGCTGGTCCCCCGACGCACGTGATGTCCGAGACTTCCTTTCGGAAGCTTTAGGTTTCATTTTCTGGCATGCCTTGCTCTAGTATCTGTCGCGCGCAGTGCAGCGAGATTTGCTGATAAGCCAGTTTTAGGATATGTAACACGTTAATGGAATTCAGACACGCGCCAAGAAGTCAAACCAAACAATGTTACTAAGTTTATTGTGGTAACGGCTATGTACAGTTACCCCTATCGGATAATGGGTTGTGTTTCATTTGGTTATAACAATAACTAATTTCTTAATGTGAAGTTTACAAGATATACGACTTGGACGCGAGGTCGGTCACATGACGTTCTTCACGTGACTGTAATCTTGAAAAGGCGTAAACACTGACTACTTCCACATTCCTGGGGAAAACCCTTGGAATTCCCTGGTACGAATTCATACAGAAGCGTGGTTGCAAGCCCATTTAAGGATACCCTCGCTACAACCCATCCCAGAGAGAGAAAACACGAAAAAAAACAAAAACTGTCGCAGTGACAATTTACAGAAATCTATGAATTTACCTTAGTATCTATTTGACACATCTTCACAATCACCTTTCAATGATCGGCCAATTGATCAGTGATGCCAAAGGCTTGAAATAGCCACAGGTTAATTAACAACTTCGAAAATATCTCCCGTCACGTTTATCGAGTCGGCCATTTTGACGTATTGTACTTGATGTAAATGTATTACGACGCTCTGTCATTGTAATTGACTTACTGAGGTAATTCTGTAAAAGATCTTCTCATCTAATGAGGATATTGTTTGGAATATATTTCTTGTAAACATACTAAAACATATGTTCCTGGGTGGGGTGGGGTGGGGGGGGGGGGGGGGGGGGAACTATTTTATTCCGGGGTGGCCCATTAAATCTAGTTGTAAGTCAAGGCACTATGCGTGATCTGTTATTTTATGTGTTTAAATGACGATTTGGGGCGTTAATAAAATACACTGACGCAAGTATATTCTATTCAAATCAAGTAGATAATTGAATATGCTTTCTTTTACATATTACATAACATCACTGCACAAATTATGAACAGTTGCAGTAACACACTACGGTAATCGCATTAAACATCATTTTCAACTGTACAGTATTTCAGTATTTCAGTTATATCATGGTGTATCAGACTGATGTGGGATAAAAATCCGAAGTGGTTCAGGTCATCCAATGGGTGTTCGGGAAAAGGTGAGCGTATCCTGCCACACAAGTGGCACCCGTCACAAACACATGCAAGGACAAGTCAATTGTTCACCTGAACAAAGCACGGAAACACACAATGATGCCCGTCCTCACTTTTACCGAGCGTGTAAATTATTTTGTCCGTCAAAAACATGGACGAGTATAAACAATATGTTCATTCACGTAATACATGTCATACATTTGACAAAATGTATTGACTCGAAACATTATTGTTAATCACAGCGTATGCAGTTGAACTCATCACCCATCCCATTATTGATAACCCTTCTTGAAGATCTATGAAATCAGAAGCTGCAACACTCTATCTTTTAACTGTCATGTCAGACATCTATTTCGTTACTCAGTTTTATTTGCACGGATTACTATGGAAGGGACATTGTCTCGTTGTCGCATTGTCGAATTGACGCCTTTACAAAAACAAGCAAAACGCGTCAAAATTAACAAAAGCGCGACAATTGGCTATTTGTTGCATTGTCGCGTGTTCGCATTGTCGCTCTTTGATAATCCTTTTCTTTATTTTACAAAAGGGCGACGATGCCGTAACGCGACATTTTCAAGGTCAAAATATGTCTCGTTGTCGCATTGTCGCCCCATCACAAATGTGTATAAAAGGCGTAAAGTTCAGTTATTGTTACAGTTAGGAAATTCAACCTGATAAATGTACGTCTTGAAATGAAAACACAAGTCCGTCCGCGAGTCCATAACGTTTTATTGTGAGCTCTTCTCTAAAAGTGCTTAGTGTTCAACTCCCAGTTCCAAACACGTAATACCTCCTCAATAATCCACATACCTCTAGTGCAGTGGTCTTCCGGAAGATCTTACTCTTGACCGTATTAGACAACTGACGAGTGCACGCCTGACCTGTGACCTCGTTGCAACCCTCGTGATGTGTTTGCCGAAGGGAGAGGTGTAGGAAATGTGTGCTCAAGCCCAGCGCAGAGCTCGCGACACACTGTATACTGAATGTTGTATACAGTATATTGCAGTTGATATACTGTATACTGCATGTGATACTTATTTGCGGAAATGCTACAACTTTCAAGATTCAAGATTCAATTTGCATATATTTCATATACAACAGACCGCCGTCATATATCACTGGAATACTGCTGAGAGCGGCGTTAAAACAAATTGATTTCATAATGGAGTGCTGCAGTCATTTAAAATAGAACCGTATACATATGTACATGTAATACCAACTCACTCTATTTGTTTCGAATATTCAGCAGAAAATATATTATTAACCAGGTCTTTGGGAAAAGATATCAGATTTTTATAAGCGGCCACATAGGGATGAAAAGGACCCCTCGCTGATTAGGTTCTTGTTTACTTAAGAGCAGAGTTGGCCATGTTAGGTGACATAACCAAAATCCGGGAGCTCCGGTGGGGGGCAAACTGGTCTTGTTAGTGTATGGTATGAGCTGAGACGTTGACCCAAGAGAATAATGTAAAACATGAGACCAACTCAAGTCTATAATGATTGGAAAAGTCTAGATTTCCACAGCTCTAGCCGGAAATTAAGAATTGTTCTATGCTCCATTTTGATTGTATTATTTTCATTTTGTAGACATGGATGGACAAACCAGGAAAGAAATTGATGGAATATTAATATCACATGTTACCACTGATCCAGTTAAAAATTCATCACGCAATAATATATTAGTATTTGACATTACGGCATTTGATTATTAGGGCATGATCATGTACATGTTCACTGTAGAAATGTACACACCAGTCAACTTGATTATAATTTTTATCAAAATGTAGCGCGGCATCAACGATTACTTTATGATATCCTCACTTGTCATCGATGTATTGACATCGAACAATGGACGGCAATTCGAAATTCTTATGGATAGCTTCAATAAGGACAGCGCCGGTGTCAGTACAATTTTCCTAGTTAAAATAAGTATCTACAAAACATATATAATCTGAAGCAGACAAGAACAATATTTTTTTATTAATGCTTACTTTCATGGATAGAATTAAGGCAATCTAGGCTTGCCAAATCGTTCTAGACTTGAGCTGGATTCCTTTTAAATTTATTCTGTATGGTCTGGGAGACGAACCGGCGTCAGTATCGCATGGAGAACTGGGACAGCCTTTATCAGTGTAATCGGATATGTTGTGGAGTTTCGGTTTAGGGCTGTTTGCTGAATATATAGAATTGCGAGTTATGTATACTCTGTATTCTTTCGTCATGGTAGCATATACATTTTCTATGTTGCTTTTTGAATTATCCACAAATAATGAGAACTACAATGTAAACCTCTCTCTGGAGATATACAATAATACTACTGAAGGGCATATCTGAAAAATGGGACTTCTCGACAAATATTTCTTTCTTAAATACTACCCGTTACAGGCATTCTGATCATTATATCATACTTTGTACAGTTTAAAAGTCACATAATGGCAAATTGTGTATCTTTCTACATTTTGAAATAATTATACTTTCTGCAATAAAACCTTAGCATCAGATAGTGATATACACGAATATGATCTATACTATGATAAATGAATTATCAATTTCGTATTATGAATTAGATAAACAGAAATATGATAGTAAAACAAATTATTTTAATCTTTTCTTGTGAGTAGGTAGCCATTTATGAAAAATGAAATATCAAAAGTTTAGGGGTCTGAACATGCACATTGAATGACAGGGAAGAAAGCAACGCAATGATTAAATTATGCATCAAATTATGTTATAAATATAACAGAATATTTAGAAAATATTAGTTAAATTTCTCATTGTTGGAAGGTGTTTAATAATTATATAAATTTTGTTTGATTGTTTGTTGTTTAACGCCGCACTCAGCAATATACCAGCTATATGACGGTGGTTCGTAAATAATCCAGTCTGGACCAAACAATTTAGTTATTATCATCAAGAGCACCGATCTACGCATTTGGGATACGATGACATGCATCAACCAAGTCAACGAGCCAAGTCGCCTTCGTACAAGCATGGGTTGTTGAATGCCTATTCTATCCCGGATCTTCACGGGTATTTTTTTAAATAATAAGGTACAATGAAATTCTGTATATGTCCATAATAAGTGTGTATAAGTAGATGGATAATATGTCCATACACGCCAACTAAATGGTATATGCATTAATTTAGATGCAAATGATTCAATGTTGAGTTCTTTCTCAAGTCCATATTTCAAGACATGTATTTGATATTCATAATAACTCCACAAAAGCTACACAATGGCAACAAAACGGTACCAGCATCACAGATACCAATAATACATGAGATACATATAATCACTTTAAAGTTAAAACATGTACCTAAATAGAAAATTAGAAGGATACACTTCCGACATTTTTCGTATTTTGTTTTCGTTTGGAGAGAGAAGTTGAGATTGGTATCTGATGGGTGCAAACAGGTGTTCCCTTCCGCCCAGGCCTTGCGGCAATGCTATAGCCCAAAATGAAACAAGCCTTGTTCAACAGGTTCAGACTGAAATTTCCATCCCACTTGGGCTCCTTTTAAATTTAAATATAGTTTCTCGTGTCGATATGTGTCAGAAGAAATGAAATATTACAGCACTGGTGAATAGGTTATATGCGCATGTCAGCGTCGATCCTATAATATCCTTTTATGCAAAATACATATATACTGATGAATTAAGGTAGTAATACTACGCAAATATATGTCCAGATGCGTACATCAGTATCATCTCGTGATCTTAATTCGTGCTTTGAGCCCTTTTTCTACCGGAGATTCTGGGGTGTTACATCACACCAGAAAGCCAGGTCCAAATTCAAGGCATAATTTCCTGGTCCGTCTTGTATGTTGGAAACCAATATCGCAATATGGCTAAATATTGCTGAACGTGGTATTAACCCGATTACTCACATAATTATTCCATTTTCTACAGTCATCTACGAACACTATCTTTAAGGAGGTATATCTGTATCATCCAAATGTCCATACATATATGTCCACATTTATATGTATAAAGCAAGTCGTCCTGCACTCTTCCTTAAAAGATAAATGTTGAGCATTTCCTCTGTATGGATTTATATAATGTAATATCGTTTTAATGTAATGCTGATGCAGTAAACGTACCACAGACCTAATGCTAGAATAACATCTAATTTCTGAAATGAACATATTTTACAGAAAAAAACCAGTTGTTTAAACAATAGTAGGGCTGTGTTGGACATATTTGTTTCGGGGTCTTATGACAGACAAACCTGATGCCTTTAAGTATAAAGATAAGTAAGTATAGATGTTGTACATATTCAAATATGTTCGTGATTAACCCAACCTTGAAAAATATTGAAAGATGAGTGGTAACTATTTATGCCATTATTTCAAATTAGAATGAGAGCACATCAGGAAAGCATGGTACTTTAATATACGTATCTTGTTAACACAATATTCTTTTTTAAGTAAGAGCAGCATGTATATCGAGAGTATAGGTTTGGTGCGTGACTTATCACGCAGTACTTTCAGAAAGTGTGCATATTCTGTTTATCGGCAATAAATAACATAAGACGATTCATACGGGTAAATACGATTTACTTCAGAACTAGTATAGATTATTTAAGGTTAGGGGGAAATGTAAGTAATTAACAGAACTTTGGCCGGGTTTGAAGGATTTGGGTCCTGGCTTGAGGTTTGTGCTGGACGTGTAGACGGCATTTCCAGGTTTGACGTATCAATGACAAAAATGATGTCAGATGCAATTCTCTGGTTTTTCGGGTGAACAATTGGCTTGCCTTTGAATGTGTTTGTGGCGGGTGCCACTAGTGGATCGGAATGAGCTCGCGTTTTTGCGAGCATCCATTGTCATCATTTATTATGATGAATCATGAAACATGCTCCTGATGTTGTCGAAATGGTGCAGTTGGCGCTACTTTTGGCAAGGGTTTCTCATGATAATGGAAATGCTTATGTCGCTTTTGTTGACCGATAAACATGAAAAGATATAATGTTAGTGTATATGGTCATGTAATTAAGAAACAAACGACGAGTGGGAGTTGTTTATTGTACGATAAACAACGACCGAGACTCGTTTATTTCTATATGAGATATCAACATTACGTACAGCCTCTTTGAGGGTGTTATATTAGGAAAAAATACACGCTTTACAATATTTACCCGTACTTAAATAATGATGATTCCTTGAATAGAATCCGACAGCGGCCATGCTAGATAAATCCATTTTAGGATTTGAGTTTGGTCCCGCATATTCTCACAATTTTCTCGTCAATCATCTGTACCTTTTCTCCCAATACCGATTGTCATATCACTCTCACTTTCGGATTCTCCAGCAACATTTATTGGGAACAACTCACTAGACACATACCTCTCAAAAATAAGGTCAAATTTACGACGTTTTCAAGTTGCGAGTGCATGTTCGAATCTCAATAAATGACGTCATGATAGAACAATGTTTTATAAATCGTGAAATAAATATCGCTTCCTTCTTTGTTCTTTGCGATTTATCGCGTAGGTATCTTATATCATCAAATGCCAATTTCTAATTGCTTTATCATGACGTATCCGTGTCATGTAGTAATAACATACACAAATATCGTTGACTTCGACGTTGAATAGTGTCATGAAATATGATTATCCTCTTGTGTGCAATATTTCTGGTTGATAAATCTAACATATTCTTACTTTAAGAATAGCGATTATCCATTATTATATCCCTTATCAGGTCTATGTCACATTTTCAAAATGATACAAATATAAAAATACAACAGAACCTAAATGTAATGTTTTAATATCCTTACGTTGCTGAGTGCAGCATTAAACAACAAACAAACAAAACATAATATCTTTAAGAATTATGTTAACAGTTCCGATGCTAAAAATAATCGCCATACCTCTTTCTCTCTATGAAAACATAATAACTTTTTTTTTAATAATCTGAAGGAATAATAATGGCAATACTATCATAATTATCATCATTATTTATGTTACTTATCCTCAAGTGAAGTAGTCCTCCACACTATACATTCAGTGAAGAAGCCCATGAACATATGAACTATGTGACATACATTCATGGAAATTAGATAAACAGTTGAAGTTAGCAAATGATATTATTCGGTCGAACGTCTATCAGCCATCTATTCTATTCATGAAGAACATTTCACGTGGGACCAACAGAGGGAATTATGACTATCGACTTGCTAATTATTTTTTGTATATTCATGCCAGCTCAAACGATCTATTGGCTTGATTTATTGTTATGGTATCCACAAAATAAGTAGGATCCGATTTTTTTCCGTTTTTGTTGAAATAAAACTGAATTATATTTTCTGTTTACATATCAAAGTTTGCCAAATTGTTACAAAATGTTTGCCCACAGCAAGACTACGTATCCCCAACATATTGTGCTAGGCACAGTATCACTGGATTGAGGGAGGGCGGTATTCCTCCTTGTGGGTCACCTGCTTGGCAATATGGGACGGGAAAACTGCAGGGGGTGAGGGCAGTTAAGTTGATGGTACAGACAGATAAGAGAGATCATTTTACAAATGTGAAACCTCAGTCCACAAAGAAAGAGGCGAAAGCTGAAACTTGGTGAGGTTTACAGAACAAAGGCAGTTATTTTTAGTTTCTTACTGACTCTCGAAGAAACATTTAATAAAACAATTAATGCGTGGGTGTGTGTGTGTGTGTGTGTGTGTGTGTGTGTGTGTGTGTGTGTGAGAGAGAGAGAGAGAGTGTGAGTGTGTGATGTAGAAGAAGAATTGTACAATACTCATACTCAATACTCATACCTGCCGCATCCTCAACCACTTAACTTACTCACACAATCATCTGACAACATGTTCGCCAACCCTCGTATCACAACGCATGCACGCATGCACGCACGCACGCACACACACACACACACACATCACATTCTTCTTTCCCCACCATTATGTTCACGTCAGCCATCATGGATCCATGCGCATGCTTTCATACATAATCCATCCTCCCACCATTCTCCAACATCCATCGCAGTATAACTATGACTATAACCGCCTTCGTGCATCCGCACTTATGTTAACATTGCATTGCATATGCATCGAATTACACGTTTAAAATATCGTAAATATTTTACAACATGTACATATTATATATCAGCAAACAAAGATTATTATAACGCAATAGATTTCATCCGTCAAAACATCACAGACAGAGGGGCAGCCTGAAATTTTAAAATGGGATCTGAATGCACTAAGACGTTCAACTGTTCCGGAGGTGAGAGTTGCGGAAGATTACGGTAAACTTCAGTTACAGATCTCCATTACGAATATCTAAAGTATGATTAAAGATCACAACTTGCTATGACGTGTACTTCATTCCTGCAGAATTAGCAATGTCCTTAGCTCTAATTTGTATGTCTAAATGCTTATGTAGACAAAGACCCAAATGTATATAGGCATGACCATATTATATTCTACGCAAATATCACCACATTTAAAAACAAAGCTAGATTGAGTCTTTGAAGGGCATTAAGAACTGATACACACAAGGAAAAATATTTATGGATGTCAACGGAGGAACACTGCGTTTCGGAATATATACTTTCTCCTTCATCAGGTGAATATTATTAAATGCTATGAGGCAGAGAACATATATTTGTACCTGTAAGAACAACAAAAGTAAAAAGATAGCAAAGAAGGAAACGCAACAAGGGAAGCCAACAGATAACTGGCGCTGATTTACCCGCCTCCCGTTTGCCTATTGTCCATTTCCCATTACCAATCATTCATAAGTTAAGTTTTGGCTTTAATTTGTCCATTGATAATCAACCATCAACGTCTATTATCTCCACCCTAAAAATATGTAGTTTACTGAGAAAGTGGTATCCAAATCTAATGTGTGTTACTGTTGACCACTTTCTTAAAGGCATTGTTGGTTCAAAGCTTTCGGCCATAGAAGCCGTGCCATTTTTCTCTTGTCAGAGGAGTACACAAAGTATACGTCATCTGGACTAACATTTTTGGTTCGGTGGGTGGGTTAGATCGCCAACTTTGTGTTCTGGCGATTGGGTGCCTCACTCACAGTGTGGGTTCAAATCCCGGACGGGACTCAACCCAAGAAAGTACGAGAATCTGTACTTTACTCAGAAGGTGTTATCCCAATTATAACATTTGTTGTCAAGAAAGCACAATAAATGTATATTCGGCTTTGGATGGGTAATGATATCACAGACATATACGGATATTGATGATGACTTGGAGGAGCTTCGAAACGCACGTCTTCTCAATTCAGGGATTGGTAAATCCAAATATGTGTGTGCGCGTGCGTGCGTGCCTGCGTGCGTAAATGTGGGCCTGTTGGATGTTACATAAAACATTCATCTTGAGCGGGCTGGTAGTTCGACTTGGATTAGCATGTTAACTATATGATCTTCTTTAGGCAGAGAATGCCGCGCATGAATGTATTGATGAAATTCCTAGGTACATGGGACCTTTTCGTCCCCAGGAATACCCACAGTGGAGACTTCAATGGGGATAGGGTGTACACAATGTGCTACCTGGTAGATTGTGTGTCATCAGACCGGACAACGTTGGTCTTTGACTGATTGTGGCGTAAAACACACTTATTCATTTACTTATATCGGAAATTGAATGTTCATCTTAATTGTTTTTGTTGAACATGTAATATATTTTTAAAGAAATAAAACAGTGACATAATAACTACAACTTTATGTGAGCGCGACTAGCTTTTTTGGAATGAGATGAATAAGTCTTATAAAGTTGTAAGCTTCTCCACAACCGTGTAACTATGAATTGACTTTATTGGGTAATCAAAAAAGAGATAGGACCTAAAATAGCCAAATTTTATACGATTTCACTTGTCCACCATCTTGGATGCAAGGCGAAAACATTTCAGCGCGTTTGAAGCCACTGAGAATGCCCCCTGCAGAGTTGGGCGAACATTCTGCGGTGGCGCGGCTGAGTTGACTAGAGGCTATCAGCAGTATTTCCTGTCCAGGTTATTTAGGTCCGTTGTTTGTGTGTGTGTGTGTGTGCGTGCGTGCGCGCGCGCGTGCGTGCGTGTGCGTGCGTGCGTGTGTGTGTGTGTGTGTGTGTGTGCGTGTTTGCGTGCGTGCGTGCGTGCGTGAGTGGGGTGGGGGCGGGGGGGGGGGCGTTGGGGGTGAGATTGGGGGGATAGATGATAGATTTAGCAACAAGTAAGGTCATCTTGAGTGGGAGGGTATTCGCAGATGGATTAGCATATGAACTATGATTCTCTTTAGGCAGAAAATGAGGATCCACGATGTTCGGCCTGGTAGAAGTGTGTTATCAAACTTCACAGCATTGGTTTTTTGACTGACTGTAGCGTCAAAACAAACTCATTCATTTACTTGAACTGAATGTTCATCTTAATTGTTATGGATTGTCACGGAGCCATGATCCAGAGAAAAGGGTGTCATTAGATAGAAATAAACTAAGTAATAATAGGATTACCAGAAGAACAGGGGTTTTAAACACAAGCCAATAAACTTCGCTCATTAACACAAGAGTAAGTCAGTACAAGATTGAAAACTGCCCCATAATTATGTATGACATGCTTGTCGGGTATTGCTACATATATATGTGAAAACAAAGTTATTAAAATGAAGAGCAAAACTGATGAAAGTTACCAATAAACGTGTATAAGTGTTATATCGTCACTGCAAAAATAATGATTGTTTGTCTTTAGTATTAACATTCAAATACGTTATATCTGTATTAGCGATATTGTCTTCGTTCCACCGGTGAGTCAGCGTTAGCCGTACTATCTCGTAGTATAATTGTGTTTCTGAAGACATCACGATACAGTTTTTACGATGCATCACGTCTGCACTAGCGCTTGATAACAGCCTTGTGTTTGGGTGTTTCAGTGGTTTAAATCGCTGCTCTTGATATTGTTGATTAAACTTTGATACTATGAACAATATAATGTTATGTGAGAGGTTGACTTTAGAACGGTAACATACTAATAGTATATAGGATGACATAAACAGAACAATGAGAAGTTCGTCCAGATTAGTGTATAGGCAACATTTAATAATTAAAATAATTACATTCAACAACTCCCCTTTTAAGTCCATTTTCCTGACTTATAAGTAAATGAAAGAACAATCGGCCGGAATACAATGTATAGTTCTTGTCCACTTCCATATGACTATATAACATACAATAAGCTATCGGGTCCCGTTAAGATCGGTTTGGGTGGCAGCCTAGATAGCCATTGAATAGTTTCATCTTGGAATCTCCCATATCACTTGGGATCCTCTTCAATTTAAATGGCGTTATTCGTTACGATTCCGAACCTTCACGTGACTGTGTTTATGAATCATTGTCAAATAGTGGTGACATTAAATCTAGGAAACAATACGCGAAATCGCGCATGCACAGAACGGAAAATTTGGTCAAGGCGTAAAGTAATCCGCATGCGCAGAACGATTGATTTCAGTACTTCCGCTAAGCACTTCGAGTGCAGCGTCAAACGCGGGCCTGTAATCTAACACACGAGGACTGACCAATGAAATCTGAGAAGTAGAAATACCGGTAGACGCTGTTGCTTGATTGACAATGTCAATCAAGAAAGGGAGGAGCTTAACGGCATCGTTCTCTCCCAGTAAATTCCGATGTCAAATAACGACGTTATTTGGACGGAAAAACGATGGTTTGAAAACGTCCAAATAACGTCGTTTTCCCGTCCAATGACCATATACGGAAAAAAACGACGTTTTCGTGTTTGCAGTGACACATGCTCACGATACAGTCGGAATCGTACAGTCGAGTCTGCTTTGGGCAGATATTTCTGATGACTACAGATATTTATCAGGAGAGTCAGGATCTGCTGTTTGTTGGTTTGAATGCCAAATTCGTCTCTGCTTGAACGCAAATACTTTTTATCATAAAAAAATTCTCTCCATGGCTAAATGTTTCTGTCCATTTCTGTCAGGAGTAATTTAAAGCCCTACGGCTGAGGCGGGGTGTAGTTTTATAATATATCGAACTTGTTACATCGTTTTATTCACCTCAAATAATTACGCACATTTGAAATACTAGTACCTCATGCATAACTCATATAAAGATCAGATGACAAGCACTAACAAGTTAACATATGTGTAAGTTAAAGTTCAATCGCAAAATATTCAGTTGAACAAGTATAAAGTACATAACGTATTGTGCAATGTGTAATTTCTTTTGACCGGGAATTCGTTTCCTATCGCCTAAGGAACATGTATGGATAGCTGACCCATTCACAAATTGCTTCATTGAGAAATATCGGTCGTAATTTGACAAGGGCGACACTGATAACCTAACTTTTACAGACGGTACCATATTCGACCTGAAGGGGATGTACTTTGATATGTCTAAATGCATCTGAATAATCCAAACTTGGGATAATAAAGTTATACATGAATAATATTTTTATGTTCAAATACAAAAATCTATTAACACATTATAATAATTATTATAATAATACGTCATATAGTCACACGTGTGAAAGGAACCACTTCCCTTTAAACACAATGGATTAACCCAAATGTATACGTCACATGACGATGGGTTACTATAAAAGACCCTCAGTCTGAGAGGTCAGCATCATCACCAGAAACTACTGGTTTGATCATGTGGGCGATCTTGGCGTTGTTTGTGGTCCCTCTTTTCTTTGGGGTAAGTCGTAATTGTCTATGTACCTTTGTTTGGCGTGATGTCACAAATGGCCTTAATGGCCTATGCTTGTATCGCAATGCGTTGTGCAGAGTTGCGTACCCTAGCCGTGTCAGGAACTGCTAGTTCGAGTATTATATTCGCTCTGAATACAGTCACCAAATTATTAGCACCTGCACCGTGATGGTTATACAGCTGAAAATACTGTTACTGCGTGATAAATTGTGCCGGACACGTTATGATTGACGGGCTGTACCGGACACGTTATGATTGACGGGCTGTGCCGGACACGTTATGATTGACGGGCTGTACCGGACACGTTATGATTGACGGGCTGTGCCGGACACGTTATGATTGACGGGCTGTACCGGACACGTTATGATTGACGGGTTGTGCCGGACACGTTATGATTGACGGGCTGTACCGGACACGTTATGATTGATGGGTTGTGCAGGACACGTTATGATTGACGGTGACATAAAACGTACCTCCACCACGATCCGACTTTACTTCAACACAATCGGTTTTGGTGTTTATACAGGACAGTGCGAACCTCGACGCTTTCTACTCATTATAGCAATCAATTACGTTTCAAACTAGTAGTTGTAGCAGTAATAGTAGCCGCGGCAGCAGTAGTAGTAGTATTATTACTCTGTGCGCATATACATCGCAGAACCTTCCGATCAATACCGATCATGTTCTTGTACAATTTATTTGTTACGATACATCTTATGTCTTTAAATAATATCATGTTCTATTTTTCGGATTTCGGATTAAAAAAGTGTGTTTATGTTTACGATTGAGTAGGTCGAATATATATATATTCGCTCAAGCTATGACAAGTTTGCGATCCTACTGGTAAACTGACTTTTTATGTGAAATATACTCCTGCTTATTCTGTTGTGATTGCATTTCAGGGGACCCTGTCATCAATTGGTAAGTACCATATTTCAATAAGACATCAGCTAACCCATGCAGTGTATATACAGTGTGTGTTTTAGTTACATATAGCTTACAAGCTTCAGTTATACACGACCGCCTCCGTGGTCTAGTGGTACAGCGTCCGCCCGGATAGCGGAAGGTCCGGGGTTCGATCCCCGGCCGCGTCATAACAAAAGACGTTTAAAGATTGTACTTGTTGTTACCCTGTCTGGCGTTCGGCATTAAGGGACTGGTCGGCTCGGAGTCAGTTTACTGTATCTGAGTGGGGTATTCATGTTAAACTGCGACATGGTATCTCAGTGGGCTAGCACTATAAATCGGCATCAGTCCGGACCAGTACAAGCAGCCACACACACACGTGCATGCTCGTCGCTATATAAGTGCTATAATCTTGGACGAGACGTCAAACCCAATTTCACCTCAGCTCACCTCGGTGACACATGGGTAGCCTGGTAATTTAAGGACCAGTGCTCTCATTCCTTGGTTTCCCCAAGGTATCCACCCGGTGTCGGGGTAAACATGCTCTGTCGGTACCACCCGTTCAGTGAGCCTTTGTGAATAAAGGACAAGGTATGAAGACGAGCCTTTTCGCCCAGAGTGACTTTGGTTTACGCCGTCTTGAACAGCACTGCAGTTATATCATGACGACAGGAAAGTCCGAAGTGATGCAGGTCGCAGACGTTTTCCACTTAACGAACCTGGATTCGAACCCATGATCATAGGTTTCTGTCAGGCTTAAGGAACTCAGCATAGCTAATTGCAGCGCCTTAGACGACTTGACTACTCGTGACCCGCCTATTGTAAGAAATGAGTAAAGGGTTTAGGATATTTTTTTTACTTTATCAGATTCAATGAATTCGAATTTGGTCTTTTCAAATGAATGATGAAATATTACTGAACGCCGCGTAAAACCATTGAGTATTGCTATTGTCGTGAGAGATACCAAGCGTTTCGTAAGGACGAAATATACATGTCATTTATTGGTATATTTAAATTGTTAAATGTTAAGTAACCACTTGCACATTTTCATACATGTTCATGCCAGCAATATTCATTCTTAGGTCTAGATTTGTGGCATTATCAAGTACAGACGTATAATTGCTAAAATGAATGAACAAGCAGCATTATTAGATCATCAAGAGATAATATAATTATATATATTTGATACGTGTCTCTGCCTACATACTTCCATAGAAAATCAGAAGACTAAGTATCAGAAAAGCACTTCGTGAAATGTTGTTTTTAGCCTCACCTCTACATGTGTTAAAGTAAATCGAGTGAGTGAGTTTGGTTTAACGCCGCTTTTAACAGTATAACACCTATATCGCGGCGTTTCAGCTTAATGTGGGAGGAAAGCCCGAAGTAATGCGACGCAACATTATCAGAATGCTAAACATTATATGTATAATCATTCTATGACCCCTTGTAGTAAATCGAAAAAACGGAAGTTTTGAAAAGAACAAATTCGAAGTCACTGAACCTGATAAATTTTATAAGAACTACTAAGCCATGATAAAAAGATACAATGTTTTTCTTTCGTTATTACGTCAATAGTAATGATACGAGGCCGTCACGTGTTTTAAAATATGTTGTCTTATACTTTCTGCATTTAATATATTCCTTCAACAGTAAAATAGGTTGGTGACCTGTAAATCCTCAAGCAGAGAAACGTTCGTCTATTTCTTTACTCATGTAAATATACTTCTCACGTGACTCTGTTATCAAATAGCTTGTCATCGATACAGCTTGTGTTTCAAGCCGAGTTGTATCGGTATCCCAGAGCATGCTGACATGACATTGACTATGACATGATGTCATGTAAATATCATACATGTATACAATTTATAGAGACTTGAAACTCTCGTGCTTCTTGAAACCTGTACATTTCAGCATGACAGACCTCGAACAACAAACACGTGACTACACACACCGTACAGTTTATATGAAATCAATTTGCTTCCAATGTGAAAAGTGGAGTTTGTGCAATCTGCAGTGTATAGTTAGGGGAACTCGAGTATTTGCCTGTACTCTAAGATACATATATCAGGATATATAAGACAGCTACGCAATATATCGCAAAGAACAATGAAGAACGAATCGTGGGTTATCACACGATAATATGAGTAATTCTTCATAGGTTAACCAACATATATGGTATTCGCGTTTCATTTGTCGGTGAGTATACTTTTATTCCTTATATAATATACTTAAGATAGGAAACGCGCGGGTATTAATCCCGTTATCGTATGATCATTCATTGAAGAAACCACACATAAATTGAATATATAAATGAACTGCCCCATTTTATTATGCAGTGCCACTTCAGCCATGATTGTCTAAAAAAAAACTATAGCTAAGTAATTGGGGAAAGTTAATAAGGCAAAAAATTCCGAGGAAGTAGACATGGCATCACCGTATAGTCTTTAGTATATGTAGGTCTTGCCTGATGATCATTTGCATTTTAAGGCATTGGTTTATCGCATCGGCAACATCACCCATGACATTAACTACTGATGTTATTCTGTCGGGGAATATTGTGTCCGAACAGCAATCCATGCCGTCGCCATGGAGACACACGGTCAGCCTTGTTTAATAAACACTGACAAGGGCCTGACATCGTCTGTTCTAACCCAGGTTGCGTCCCTTAACCGTGACAGGTTCCGTGGCTTCGAGACCCTAATTCTTAGCGACTTTGATTATTACCAGTGTTTTGTTTACACGGTAACCGTATTCGTGCGTGCTGATATAATGTAAACGACCTTGGCCCCGTTCCCCAAAGCTAACTTAGCGCTAAGGTGATCGTAAGTCCCACACTTTAACATAGGCTTACGATCATCGTAGCACTAAGGTCGCTTTGAGGAACGGGGACCTGCATCGTTTGGGGCTTCCACTTTAAGACGACGGGCTGTAATATAACTGAAATATTGTTCAAAGCGGCAATAAGTCCAACTAACTCACGTACTAATCCTACGAAGTCCATTATCTTTGATACTCTTATAGACGTAGATAAGTTGTATTATTTAAGTGTAAATATTCTGAGAATCCTCTGATAATCGATGGAATTTATAAAGTACAATATGCATATTTGTTACGTACCATCAAATAGAGGCCACGAATGGCCCAGTCGTCTCAGGAGCTGCAATTCGCTGTGCAGAGTTGCGTCCTTTGGGAACGCCCCAAACCTATGATTGTGGGTTCGCATCCCGGTTCGCACCGATTATGTTTCTGGGTTTGTCAGCACCATATCCGTGCTCGTGGGTTTCATCGAAGTGGTAAACGTCTGAGACCTGCATCACTTCGGGCTTCCCTCCTACATTAAGCTTACACGCCGCGATATAACTGGAATACTCAAAGAGGCATTAAATCATCTCACTTACTCACTTGACGTGTTAACGCACTTCATGGTATGGAGATGGTAATCCTTATCAACCAAAGTTTAGATACACATTTTTTAATCAAACAATAATTGTTTGTATCTTATATTTCCAGACACCGTTACTAGGAAAAATGTGGACAACTTGACCTCTGATGAGATTCTTGCCCTGGAGCAAGCAATGCACGACATCCAAGAGGATGAAGGCAACATGGGATACGAAGCCATTGCTGCCTATCACGGAGCGCCAGCAGGCTGTGTTGACGGTCACGGCCGCAAGGTGGCGTGTTGTCTCCACGGTATGCCCTCGTTTCCGTTGTGGCATCGTCTGTACGTCGTGCAGATGGAGCGGGCGTTGATGAGGCATAAGTCCACGGTGAGCATCCCGTACTGGGACTGGACGCAGCAGCTGACTCATCTACCTGATCTGGTGTCCGACCCCTTGTATGTGGACCCTGAAGGCGGAAAGGTAAGGGGGAATATATCTCAGTAATGTTAACAAATGAATGTGGTGAGGTATGATGGGGTTTAACGTCGCGTTCAAGCTCAAGGCAGTTTTATAGCGACGTCATTCGCGCGTGTGGGTGCGTGCGTGTGTATGTCTATCTGCTTGTACTAGTCCTGACTTATGTCAGTTGTGCTAGCCCACTGAGATATCATGCCGCAGTTTAACATGAAAACGACTAAGACACAGAATACTGATACTCGAGCCGACCAGTCCTTGTTTTATCACAATAATGCCGAACATAAGGCAGGGAAATAACAAGTACCATATTTTTTAGAAAAATGAATGAATTGATGCATCCGTTCAATTTTCTCTGTTCTACTGATACAAGCAGGTCATGATACCCATGCCTCCCGATCAGTTTTGTAGTAAGATTTATATGCGAGAAATATTAAAAGAGTATAGACGGTTGTTTAGGCGTTCCTAACCCTACTCACTATTTCCCTTTAGGCTCATGACAGCGCATGGTATCGTGGAAATATAAAGTTCGAGAACAAAAAAACCGCAAGAGCTGTTGATGACCGCCTATTCGAGAACGTTGGACCAGGAGAGCATACCCGACTCTTTGAAGGTATTCTGGATGCGCTTGAACAGGACGAGTTCTGCAAATTTGAGATCCAGTTTGAGCTGGCGCACAACGCCATCCACTATCTAGTCGGCGGTCGACACACGTGAGTCACATTCTTTGCCAGTCTTGAGTGAAGTCGCCGAGTATTACCCCTCCTCTTACCAAGTCCAAAAAGGGACCATGTGAGAAGGTCTTTCATCAGACTCTCTCGACAAAGAAAGTTCAATGCATGACAGGTTTTTTGTCCAAGACGACAATAATAAGCATGCGTGTAGGAAACGATATTTAAGCATATTGATTTAACGGGTATTTAGTTATTTCTCAAACTGCATTGATCGAAGTCCGCGCTATCAGCAACTGTTTCCCTAGCCCCAAGAACCATAAGGTATCAAATTAACCCTAAACTCTGTTGTGTCTCATCTTTAAGCCGCAAAACGGTAAATCTCTGTTGTGTTCTCAGTTGATGTTGGTGCTCATTTCAGGTACTCCATGTCTCATCTCGAGTACACATCCTACGACCCCATCTTCTTCCTCCATCACTCCAACACAGACCGTATCTTCGCCATCTGGCAGCGTCTTCAGCAACTTAGAGGAAAGGACCCCAACTCCGCTGACTGTGCACACAACCTCATCCACAAGTCAATGGAACCATTCCATTGGGAGTCGAACCCGCTCGACCTTACCAGAGAAAACTCCAAACCAGTTGACACCTTTGATTACGCTCACCTGGGCTACCAGTACGTATGGTTATAGTAATGAGTGCGTTTGATATTAACGCCGGTTTGAGCAGTGTTATAGTTATACCACGGGGGAAAACCCGGAGTCGCACGGGTTTCAGACGGTTAGCACTTTGGTGAAACCCACGAGGATGGGTATGCTTATGAAAAACATTATAAGGTTAACGTTGGGATTCACACCCACGAGCACGGGTGTCTGGAACGTCAAGGGACGCAACTCTGCAGAACGAATTGCGTTGCGTCAGACGAATGTGCCACCCGTCGTTGTAAACAGACATGTTCTTCATGAGTGCCGTGTCACCAAAACATGGTCAGGGTTAATTTGGGATTCGAACTCTACAGCAGAGAGACCACTGCACCAATGATGCCTGAGCCAAATGTGACATCCAGGCCCCGCTAAAGTCAAGCTACTGTGTCTCATTGCTATATCACTATCGATTGTGAAATGATGGAATACTTCTTCCTCTAAGCTCTCATGGGTACAGTGTATAGCTAGCCCAGTGTGTAGCCCGTGATATTTATGGAATATTGGGGAGTAAAGAGCATACTCACTCACTCACTCACTCACTCACTCACTCACTCACTCTAAGTTCAGAGGGGCAGATACTCCGTTATTTCGAGCAAGGAGAAGGCACCAGACGGCTTTTTATTATGAAGAAATAATCTATATGATATATATAGTCACTTTCTTTATTTAAAATATGGCAGGATCTTGGTTTGTCGGTGTTCAACACATGTGCTTTATATCCTTCCGCATCTTAGGTATCAGAATGTTAAACAGTTTGATAAGTATAATCATTCTATGACTATTCTATTACACAGCTGGACACTAAAGACAAACAATCATTCACCAGACATTTCATCTTGTTGCAGATCTGATAGGGAATGTCCTCTTTTCAAAGTTAAACAGTTCGTTAACCCACGATACATTTTCCAGATATGATGACTTGACCCTGAATGGCATGACACCCGAGGAACTCAACTCCTACCTGCATGAACGATCAGGCAAGGAGAGGGTCTTCGCAAGCTTCCGACTCTCAGGCTTTGGCGGCTCTGCAAACGTGGTTGTCTACGCGTGCCGTCCTGCCCACGACGAGGTAGCTGTCGACCAGTGCATCAAGGCCGGAGACTTCTTTGTATTGGGCGGGCCCACCGAGATGCCCTGGAAGTTTTACAGAGCGTTCCACTACGATGTCACTGACGTCGTCTCCGAGATCGACCACGACGGCCATGGTCACTATTATGTGAAGGCAGCATTATTTAGTGTAAATGGAAGCGCTCTTCCAAGTGATCTTCTGCCTCAACCCACTATTGCACACAGGCCAGCCCGTGGACATGTTGATGGTAAATGTTCATTTTATACATATCTGTGGTTGAGTATGGTCTTAGTACGTGTTCTTGGTTTAACCCCACTTTGAATAGCGGTTCAATTACTTCATGGTGTGTCAGCTTTGATGTGGGAGAAAAGCCCGAACTAATGCAGGTCTCAGAAGTTTACCACTTACGTGAACCGCACGAGCACAGGTATGGTGCGGCAAATCTAGAAACCTTAGACCACTACGCTACCTATGTCCCCAGTAATATTTAACATAATAAGAGTATTTAGGTCATACTATGGACGGTTTGAGGAAAGAAATATCAAAATGATGTTGGTCGAAGCTGCTTTGAAATAAAATAGCTTGTTCAGGATGAGATCCTGAAAGAGAATCACTGAAGGGGTTTAATTGGGATTCGAACTCATAGAAGAGGGACACACAATTTGACAACAGAGCTACCCGTCAACGCGATTATGCCTGACGCCATATATCAGATCGTTGACATATTTGTAGGCTAAACATTTTGGGAGACTAGTTCCTTCAGAGAGTCATGCGTGGTATAAGGTTTGATGCGGCTTTGAACATACTTCCTGCATTGTATCAGTGTGTGGGAGGGTAATGGACGCAGGTGAATATAGTTTGCTACGAATACAACCCAGTCGGGATCAGAAGTCCATTAGTAGGCATGAATTTCGGTTTATGGCAAAATAAACGCAAATAGTGCATAGTTAGTAATATACCGTTGTTGGTTGTAAAAAACACCAATTTGACTGACTGGTATTTATTATTACAGAGCCCCCAGCACATGTTTCCCATGCCAACCTCGCCGTAAGAAAGGACATCAACCATCTGACACGTGAGGAGGTGTATGAGCTTCGCAGAGCTATGGAGAAATTCCAGAATGATAAGTCAGTTGATGGTTACCAGGCTACGGTGGAGTATCATGGCCTACCTGCTCGATGCCCATTCCCTGAGGCCATAAACAGGATCGCCTGTTGCATCCATGGCATGGCAACATTCCCCCACTGGCACAGACTGTTCGTTACCCAAGTCGAAGATGCTTTGATCAGACGAGGATCTCCTATTGGTGTTCCTTACTGGGATTGGACTCAGCCCATGGCTCATCTTCCTGGCCTAGCTGACAATGAGACCTATCAAGATCCCATTAGTGGAGAAAGCCGACACAACCCCTTCCACGATGCCGCAGTTGCCTTTGAAAATGGGCGCACAGAGCGTCACCCTGATGCTAGATTGTTTGAACAACCCCACTTTGGCAAACATACGCGTCTTTTCGACAGTATGGTTTATGCCTTTGAGCAGGATGACTTCTGTGATTTTGAAGTTCAGTTTGAGATGACCCATAATAATATTCACGCCTGGATTGGTGGAGGTGAAAAGTATTCCATGTCCTCACTCCACTACACCGCCTTCGATCCGATCTTCTACCTTCATCACTCAAACACTGACCGTCTCTGGGCAATCTGGCAAGCATTGCAGATTAGAAGAAATAGACCCTATAAGGCACATTGTGCTTGGTCTGAGGAACGTCAGCCCCTGAAACCATTCGCTTTCAGTTCCCCACTAAACAACAATGCAAAAACCTACAAAAACTCAATTCCTACTAACGTATACGATTACGAAGGAGTTCTTGGGTATGCTTACGATGACCTCAACTTCGGAGGCATGGACTTGGGTGAGCTAGAAGAGTACATTGACCAACAGAAGCAGACGGACAGGACCTATGCTGGGTTCTTTTTGTCACATATTGGCACATCAGCGAATGTTGACATCTATATAAACCATGCAGGACAAAAATCCCATGTAGGCACATTTGCTGTTCTTGGCGGAGAGAAGGAAATGAAATGGGGATTTGACCGTATGTACAGATATGACATCACAGATGAACTGAAGCAGCTTAATATTCACGCATATGATGGTTTTGATATCACTGTCAAAGTAACTGATGTTGATGGCACTGAACTATCCTCTGACCTCATCCCACCTGTGGCTATTATCTTCGAACGAGGTCAAAGTAAGTAGCTACATATTTATACTATTCTACAAATCAATTCACTCAGCCTGAATTTAATCATGTTTTGCATGATTGAAAACCAGTTTGTATATTTGTGTCATAACAGAATACATCTCAAAGAATGGTGGGTTCTACCGGTAGGTGGGACATGCTTTTGCAAACACCTTATGTCATCAGTACCTTCAGTGATCCGTTCATATAATTTTCACTGACAGTTTGCCTTTTATGCCCAATGGAATCTGTTTCGAGAAATAATCGATACTGGTTGTTCTCTGGTAATGACGTTCTACATGTATTAAATATAAAGTTGGAAATATAAGCTAACCCTTATTATCTTGAATTAAACAGGATGCTACATACCCCCCTGACCATTTATACGTCCACTTATTCATTTTTCTCTGATAACTTTATACAATTAAATATGGTTTCTAATTTTTGTTTATTTATCTCCCCAGTTGACCATCATGATCATCGCCTTGACACGATCATCAGGAAGAATGTTGATAATCTTACACCCGAGGAAGTTAATTCTCTCAGGAGGGCAATGGGCGAGCTGCAGTCAGACAAAACTGCTGGCGGATTCCAACAGATTGCTGCTTTTCATGGGGAGCCCAAATGGTGCCCAAGTCCTGATGCTGAAAAGAAGTTCTCCTGCTGTGTGCATGGCATGGCTGTCTTCCCTCACTGGCACAGACTGCTCACTGTGCAAGGCGAAAATGCACTGAGGAAGCATGGCTATGTTGGAGCTCTTCCCTACTGGGACTGGAGTAGGCCCCTGTCACACCTCCCTGCTTTAGTTAGTGATCCAAACTACACAGATGCCATATCCAACACGGACACCCACAACCCCTGGTTCAGTGGCCATATCGATTCAGTCGGTGCAGACACAACAAGAAGCATCCGTCATGAACTGTATGAAGCTCCTGGATTTGGCCATTACACCGGGGTTGCTAAGCAAGTGCTCTTGGCTCTGGAGCAGGACGACTTCTGTAACTTTGAAATCCAGTTTGAGATTGCTCACAATTTCATCCACGCTCTTGTTGGGGGAAGTGATCCATATGGTATGGCATCACTCCGTTACACAACTTATGATCCACTTTTCTACCTCCATCACTCTAACACTGACAGACTTTGGGCTATATGGCAAGCTCTTCAAAAGTACAGAGGAAAACCTTACAATTCCGCCAACTGCGCTATTGCCTCCATGAGAAAACCTCTACAACCGTTCGGCCTTACTGAGGAGATCAACCCGGATGAGGAGACAAGACAACATGCTGTTCCTTTCAGCGTCTTTGACTACAAGAACAACTTCAAGTATGAATATGATACCCTTGACTTCAATGGACTCTCAATTTCCCAACTGGACCGTGAACTGTCACGGAGACAGTCTCATGACAGAGTCTTCGCTGGATTTTTGCTGCATGGTATCAAACAGTCTGCACTGGTGAAGTTCTTTATCTGTCGATCAGATGATGACTGTGACCACTATGCTGGAGAGTTCTATATCCTTGGTGATGAAGCTGAAATGCCATGGGGATATGATCGTCTTTACAAATATGAGATCACTGAACAACTTACAGCCCTGGATCTACACATTGGAGACAGATTCTTCATTAAGTACGAAGCGTTTGATCTACATGCAAACAGCCTTGGAAGCAACATCTTCCCCAAACCATCTGTCATACATGACACAGGGGCAGGTGAGCGAATCAATATTACAAATGTAATTTACCCCCATCCAAATTGTTGTCTAAGATACATAAAATACTAATATTTTTTTTCTATTTAACATAATTATTAGTTTGAAGACACGTTCAGCAATATTCCAGCAATCACACAGCAGCACACACCAGAAATTGGCCTCTTTATTTGTACCCATGTGAGGATGACTTCAGCATGACTAGCAAATGCTTTGATCACAAGGCTATTACATCTCCTACTTTATTTTATTTTATTTTAATATTATTATTATTATTATTGTTGTTATTTTTTATTATTATTATTATTATTATTATTATTATTATTATTATTATTATCATTATTCTCTGTCTGTAGTGAATAAAATGTAGATAAAATATCAATTGCCGGTATAGGTTTTATCTGGTAATGCAAGCAGTTAAATCCTCATGCAACTGTTTCAGGTCACCATCAGGCTGGCGAGTACATAGAGGTTGTAACTGCTGCAAGTCACATCAGAAAGAATTTGAAAGATCTGTCCGAGGGAGAAGTAGAGAGCTTAAGATCTGCCTTCCTACAGCTTCAAAACGATGGTGTCTATGAAAATATTGCCAAGTTCCACGGCAAGCCTGGGTTGTGTGATGACAATGGTCACAAAGTTGCTTGCTGTGTACATGGCATGCCCACCTTTCCTCAGTGGCATAGGCTTTATGTGCTCCAGGTTGAGAATGCTTTGCTAGAGAGAGGATCCGCCGTGTCTGTGCCTTATTGGGACTGGACTGAAGCATTTGACAAACTTCCTTCTTTGATCGCTGATGCTACCTATTTTAATTCCCGCAAACAATCATTCGATCCTAACCCATTCTTCAGAGGTAAAATCGGTTTTGAGAATGCTGTAACAACACGCGATCCTCAGCCTGAGCTGTACCAAAACAGATACTATTATCAAAACGTCATGTTGGCTCTGGAACAGGACAACTACTGCGACTTTGAGATACAATTTGAGATGGTTCACAACGTTCTCCATGCTTGGCTTGGTGGAAGAGCTACTTATTCAATTTCTTCTCTCGACTATTCAGCATTTGACCCAGTATTCTTCCTTCATCATGCAAACACTGACAGATTATGGGCAATCTGGCAGGAGTTACAAAGGTACAGAAAGAAGCCATACAATGAAGCTGATTGTGCCATTAACCTGATGCGTAAACCTCTGCGTCCTTTCGACAACGCTGACCTGAATCATGATCCAATGACCTTCAAATACTCCAGACCAGCTGATGGTTTTGACTATCAGAACCATTTCGGATACAAGTATGACAACCTTGAGTTCAATCATTTCAGTATTCCAAGGCTTGAGGAAATTATTCAAAAAAGACAACGTAAAGATCGTGTGTTTGCAGCGTTCCTCCTTCACAACATTGGTACATCTGCAACTGTCGAGATTTTTGTTTGTGTGACAACCCACAGTGGTGAGCAAAACTGTGAAAACAAAGCTGGATCATTTGCTGTACTCGGGGGAGAAACAGAGATGGCATTCAATTTCGACAGGCTCTACAAGTTTGAGATAAGTGACACTGTTAGGGACCTTGGCCTGCAGCTTGACAGCCACGATTTTGACCTTAACGTCAAGATCCAGGGAGTGAATGGATCCTACCTTGATGCCCACATCCTGCCAGAGCCATCCTTGATTTTTGAACCCGGTTCAGGTAAGGGATCGTCGTTTTTGACAAAGTGCAGAGAAATAAAGACAATTAAGCTGAAACAAGAGACAAGTTTATTTGTTTAAAGTGCATTACAGCCAAAAGTTGATTACAATAACATTGAAGCTGTAGTTATTTGTAGGCCTTCAGAGAACAGTTGAACTATTAAGTTGATACCAAAGTAATGTTAATTGCAATACCAACTTTTTTTTATATTTCAGGTTCTCATCTGCGGGCAGATGGCCAAATGGAAGAGATTCTTGTAAGAAAAGAAGTGAACAGTCTGACAGTCAGGGAGACTGCATCTCTGATCCATGCTCTGCGGAGTATGCAGGAGGACCATTCACCTGATGGGTTTCAGGCCATTGCTTCTTTCCATGCCCTGCCACCACTCTGCCCTTCACCATCGGCCGCCCACCGTTATGCATGCTGTGTCCATGGTATGGCTACATTTCCCCAATGGCACAGACTCTACACTGTACAGTTCCAGGATGCACTGAGAAGGCACGGAGCTAGGACAGGCGTACCTTATTGGGATTGGCTGCGACCCCAGAGTCAACTGCCAGAGCTTGTCACCATGGAGACATACCATGATCCCTGGAGTAATAAAGACCTTCCAAATCCTTTCTACAGAGCCAATATTGAGTTTGAAGGAGAGGGCGTTACAACCCATCGACAAATAACACCAGAGAAACTCTTTGTCAAAGGCGGGCACATCTTTGATAACTGGTTTTTCAAACAAGCCATCCTAGCTCTTGAGCAGGAGAATTACTGTGACTTTGAGATTCAGTTTGAGATTCTTCACAATGGTGTTCACACCTGGGTTGGAGGCAATGAAACATACTCTCTTGGACATCTTCATTACGCATCATATGACCCTCTCTTCTATCTCCATCACTCCCAGACAGACCGTATCTGGGCAATCTGGCAAGAACTCCAGATACAGAGAGGTCTCTCAGGAGATGAGGCTCACTGTGCCCTCGAGCAAATGAGAGAACCATTGAAGCCTTTCAGCTTCGGTGCTCCTTACAACTTGAACCAACTAACCTATGATTTCTCCCGACCGGAAGATACGTTCGACTACAAGAAGTTTGGTTATGAGTATGACAATCTGGAATTTCTGGGCATGTCAATTTCTGAACTGGATCAATACATTATTGAACATCAAGAAGATGATAGAGTCCTCGCTGGATTTTTGTTAAGTGGATTTGGAGATTCTGCATCAGTAGATTTCCAGGTATGCAGACCTGACTCCACGTGTCAGGATGCTGGTTACTTCACTGTTCTTGGTGGCAGCGCCGAGATGGCGTGGACCTTTGACAGGCTGTTCAAATATGACATTACCGATACTCTAGAGAACATGCACCTTAGATATGATGATCCTTTCACAATCTCTCACACTCTGACTGCCAACAATGGAACAGTTCTAAGAAGTAGTCTGATCCCAACGCCAAGTGTCATCTTCCAGCGTGGACACCGTGAGTAATGTAACTGTACAGAAACACTCATATACTACTATTCAGTAACAATATGTAATAATGATTTAATTGTACTGTTGACATAGACATGTAATGTAATGCAATAATTGAGTGAGATGAATTATTAAAAGCCTTCAGCTTCAAGTAAGTGATTTCATATAGCGTCGCATCAACGATATTCCCATGAAATAGTTGAGTTGCTGATGGAATGTAAATTGATTCTGGAATATATCTTCATAGGTGACATAAATACCAGAAGCATGTCACCTAACCGTGTCCGCCATGAGTTGACTCATCTGTCTGCGAGGGATCTGTCTAGTTTGAAATCTGCCCTGAGAGACCTACAAAATGATGATGGCCCCAATGGCTACCAGGCGCTGGCAGCTTTCCATGGTCTACCAGCAGGTTGTCATGATAGTCAAGGACATGAGGTGATCTTACTTATTTTGTTGAAATCATCTTACGTATGCCTCATTGTTATGGTAATTGTGAGCTTAGAACTTAATTATCATGTTTTGATTAATCCCGAAACCTGTTTCTACATTCCTGTCTAGATTAATGGGGATTCATTGTACGACCATTTATTAGTAGAGGTTCCAACATGACTAAAGGTTTAAATAGCGATATATGTAGACGAATACTTCTGACCAGGGCATTAAACAACATTTTCTTCATGGATTTTCTGACATATTTTGGAGGTCCAAGTCTGCCAAATCCTTCAATTATGGATGTCCCAGGTTAGAAAATAGGAGTCCCAAACTACAAAATTGGTCCCCAAACAATTATCGAAATTGGAATACGGTACTCTACCTCAAGGTTTTTTATACTCTGAGGCCATTATTTAAAAGTAGATATGGAGTTCGCATTTGAAACGAATATACGAGTGCTACCACTGGACGATTGTGAAGCGTCCGACTGTGTATTGTATTTTTAAATGATTACATACGGAATATATTTTAAGTGGTACCAAATTATGAGCATCAGCATTCATTTCCAAACATGATAGGCGTTTTGTTTTCAATGTTTAGGTGTATAGGATGCATGACAAATCCGTGTACCTTACCATTGGACTGGACTTTATCAGTAGTTCAAACATGTATAATGTCATTTGATCCGTCTTTCTACCAGATTGCCTGCTGTATTCATGGAATGCCAACGTTCCCCCAGTGGCACAGACTGTACACCCTGCAGATGGAGCAGGCTCTCAGGCGGCATGGATCCTCCGTCGCCATCCCCTACTGGGACTGGACAAAGCCTATATCCAAACTGCCCGATCTGTTCACCAGCCCTGAGTATTATGATCCATGGCATGATGCTGTTGTAAACAACCCATTCTCCAAAGGTTTTGTTAAATTTGCAAATACATACACAGTCAGAGATACCCAAGATATGCTGTTCGATCTCGTTCAAAATGGAGAAACAGTTCTCTTTGACCAAACTCTTCTTGTTCTTGAACAAACCGACTACTGTGATTTTGAAGTACAATTTGAGGTTCTCCATAACGTCATCCACTACCTCGTTGGAGGACGTCAGACCTACGCCTTGTCTTCTCTTCACTATGCATCATACGACCCAATCTTTTTCATACACCATTCCTTTGTGGATAAGATTTGGGTTGTTTGGCAAGCTCTTCAAAAGAGGAGGAAACTTCCATACAAGCGAGCTGACTGCGCTGTTAACCTCATGACGAAACCAATGAGGCCATTTGACTCGGATATGAATCATAACATCTTTACCAAGACACATGCAGTTCCAAACACACTCTATGACTACGAGAAGCTGCACTACAGCTACGATAACCTCGAACTAGGTGGAAGGAATCTAGACCAGCTGCAGGCTGAAATTGATAGAAGGAGAAGCCACGCTCGAGTTTTTGCTGGTTTCTTGCTCCATGGAATCGGAACTTCTGCTGATGTCCGGTTCTGGATCTGTAGAAACGAAAATGACTGCCACAGGGCTGGAATAATCTTCATCTTGGGTGGAGCCAAGGAAATGCCATGGTCCTTTGACAGAAACTTCAAGTTCGATATCACCCATGTCCTCAAGAAAGCCAACATCGACCCAGAGGAAGTGTTTGATGCAGAAGAACCATTTTATATCAAGGTTGAAATCCATGCTGTCAACAAGACTATGATACCATCATCTGTAATCCCAGCCCCAACCATCATCTACTCAGCTGGGGAAGGTGAGAGAACCAGTAATAGCTTCTGTCGACACAGAATGTGTTCATTTAATGACCTGACTGTGGGTCGGTGGCTGATGACTTCTCCTCCACCGCCTCCTCCTGCTCCTCCTCCGAAAGGGTTAGCTTCAGGTTTTCTTGCCACAATGCCAAGCAGACCTCCTGCACAGGCTGTATATATAAGTAAGGGTTACATGACAAGAACAACACGGGGCATGCAGTGATGTAATGATTAAAAATTAGCTGTTAAACGGTTTGATGAAGATTTAAGCACTGTTGGACAATGACACGAACATGGCTACGGTATCATTAAGTAGTGTTCCAAGTTTGAACACTCACCTTTATTAAATCGTCCATCCTTTTGAATGTACTTTTCCTTATTTCCATATTGAAATACATCACTGAATGTTAATTGGCGTAATGGCGAGCGTTACTTATATAGCGACAAAAATTCAGTTTCTTAAATTTATCTGGTTAGATGTATCCAGTTCTTTGCGTTTAGCTGTCTAATTTTATCCTATATAAAAATATTGTTTAGACTTATATTCTCGAAAGACCGATAACTTAGTCTACTGGAACCCTCTTAAAATGTATTTTACAACCCATGGCTACAGGTGTTATCCCTTACTTTTAAACACAGTATAGATAGCTAAAAGATTGCAATTGTGTCACTCTCAATTCTACTTGACAGTGGCCTTCTCTGAACTAAAACTTATAATTTACTTGTGACATAAGTAGGCTATATAGCAATCATTTAATGACGTCACTTGATTCCCACAAATGACGTCCATGTTTGGTCCCATAATGTAGACTTGTCAGACTGACACTAATACACATCTAATATTATCGTCCATATATCGCCCTGTCCAGGACACGCAGTTGGCCGTGCTCAGTCTGCTAACATCGCAGGGTCCGGAGTAAGGAAGGATGTCACAACCCTCACTGTATCTGAGACTGAGAACCTGAGACACGCCCTCCAAGCTGTCATCGATGACAGTGGTCCTAATGGTTACCAAGCAATAGCATCTTTCCACGGAAGTCCTGCAATGTGCGAGATGAACGGTCACAAGGTTGCGTGCTGTGCTCACGGTAATACATTCCATACTGTTCTTTGTGAAGTCAATGTGAAATAGGGGTTTTTTTTAAAGTAAACATAACAAGTATGTATGGATGTACGTTTATTGGGTATTTTAAGATTAAAATGATATATTTGATATATATTAAGGTGAGGTGAAATGGAGTTTAACGATTATTGCACTTATATAGCGACGTGCATGCACATGTGTGTGTGTGTGTGTGTCTGCTTGTACTAGTCCGGACTGATACCGATTTAAAGTGCTAGCCCACTGAAATACCATACCGCAATTTAACATGAATACCCCACTCAGACACAGTATACTGACTCCAAGTCGACCAGTCATTTAGACCCTTAATGCCGAGCGCCAGACAAGATCCATCTTTTAAAGTCTTTTGGTATGACGCGGCTGGGGATCGAACCCCGGACCTTCCGCTCTCCGGGCGGACGCTCTACCACTAGACCACGGAGGCGGTCCGATATATATTAAGATTAAATTAATTATGTTTCAAAATTCTAGTGTGCGTGGATAAAGTGACCAGTGCATGGGTTTAAATATTCCATGGAATGATTACCTTATGTTGTGCTCAATACACTATAAAAAAACAAAAACATACACTATACAATGTATCATTGCATTATCAAGATATAGCTAGACACACACATACAGTAAACTACGGTTATAACGAACTCAAAGGGACCACTAAATTTAGTTCGTTATAACCGTAGTTCCTTATAAGCATATTTACAAGATATATACAGCAAATGGACGGGACCAAAAAACAGTTCCTTATATGCGTCAGTTCGTTATAAGCGTGTTCGTTATAAACGTAGTTTACTGTATATAACTATTCAGCGTCTGTCTCTTATAAAAATGACATAATTTTGTAGGTATGGCTTCTTTCCCCCACTGGCATAGACTGTATGTGAAACAGATGGAGGATGCTCTGGCTGCTCACGGATCCCATATCGGAATCCCATACTGGGACTGGACAACTGCCTTCACGGAATTACCCGCCCTTGTCACAGACTCAAATAACAATCCCTTCCACGATGTGAGTTGTCTTCTTTGGCCAAGCCTTAGAAGCTAATAATACATTTTTTATATTTTCAATCGCCACGATCACTGAAACATGAGTAAACGAGTATATTTGAGTAAAATGAACAAATGATTAGGTTATGGGGGAATTAACGACGCTTCATGATATACTAACTCTTAGTACCTCCTCAAGACAATAATGCATTGTTTTTTTGTCACCTCATCCCGTATATATATTTATAATAAAATAAGTATACACCCATGTTTTATGGTGGCTAAAAATGAAACCAACAGGAAATGGTTATTCGATGGTGATATATTTGACACGGTGTCATCATTGTGACTTTGGGCCTAATGTTTGCAGTCTTTCGGCAACTGTTTTTAGCCTATTATAAACGTTTTCGTGACGTCTTTAATTATTTGGTCAAGTGTATACTTTCATTTTCTCGGTAGTTTACTTCTAAATATATCGCATAGCCTATGCAGTGACATGTTTCTATTGTCCACTTCCATCAGGGACACATTGATCATCTAGGAGTAACCACATCCCGTTCTCCAAGAGACATGCTGTTTAACGATCCAGAACAGGGATCAGAGTCCTTCTTCTACAGACAAGTCCTCCTGGCTTTGGAACAGACCGACTACTGCCAGTTTGAGGTCCAGTTTGAGCTGACCCACAACGCTATTCACTCATGGACAGGTGGACGTAGTCCTTATGGAATGTCTACTCTGGAGTTCACTGCCTACGATCCTCTCTTCTGGCTTCACCACTCCAACACCGACAGAATCTGGGCTGTCTGGCAAGCACTACAGAAATACAGAGGTCTCCCGTACAACGAAGCACACTGCGAAATCCAGGTTCTGAAACAGCCTTTGAGACCCTTCAGCGATGCCATCAACCACAATCCTATCACCAAGGCTAATGCCAGGGCTATCGATTCATTTGATTATGAGAGGTTCAACTATCAGTATGACACTCTTAGCTTCCATGGTCATAGCATCCCTGAACTGAATGACCTTCTTGAGGCAAGGAAGAGAGAAGAGAGGACATTTGCTGCCTTCCTTCTCCGTGGAATCCAATGCAGTGCTGATGTTGTCTTTGACATCTGCCGACCCAATGGTGACTGTGTCTTTGCAGGAACATTTGCAGTCCTTGGAGGCGAACTGGAAATGCCCTGGTCCTTCGACAGACTGTTCCGCTATGATATCTCCAAAGTCATGAATCAGCTTCATCTCCAATATGATTCAGATTTCAGTTTGAAGGTGAAGCTTGTCGCCACCAATGGCACTGAGCTTTCATCGGACCTCCTCAAGCCACCAACTATTGAACATGACCGTGGAAGTATGTTATTTTATCATCAAATGTGTAATTACACGATATTTGCACTGTGTACATTTTCACATTAATTAATGCTGGCATATCATTAATTAGTTCGAGTGAGTGAGTGAGTGAGTATGGATTTACGCCGCGTTTAGCAATATCACGCGGGGGACACTGGAAAATGGGCTTTACTCATTGTACCTATGTGGGGAATAGAACCCGGGTCTTCGGCGTGAAGAGCCATCGCTTTAACCACTAGGGTAGTTCATGGTTTGTGGTTGTTTTAGCTTTCATATTGATGAAGATTGATCCAGCTTCATCAAGTAAAAGTGAGTGGGTGAGTTAAAATTTTAAGTCACATCGGCAATATTTTAGCCATATCGTGACTATCAAGGGTTAAACATAATAAATACATTGGGACTTACATAAAAACCTGCCAACGAAGGACAGTAAAATAACTAGACTTATCACGGGAATATATTTAAAACTAGTATGTAATCATAAAATGGATAGCACTTTACATAACATTACATTATAAAATCAGGCTATAGATCGCCAGCAACTTATCAAGCTAGAGAATCATAGCTCTAATCTGACCCGAGAATGAATTAATTTTAGTTCTTTGAGCACTGATTATTAAAGTCAGCATTTATAGCGAATAGTTGTGTATGGTTAGTCGCAATTTAGAACAGCATTTCATTTATATCATGTCATCTTAATATTGTCGTAAGTGGCGACTAACGGCATCGGGTGGTCAGGCTCGCTGACTTGATTGATACATGTCATCGTATCACAATGGCGTAGATAGATGCTCATGATGTCAATCACTGGATTGTCTGGTCCAGACTCGATTATTTACAGACCGCCATCATATAGCTAGAATATTGCTGAGTACGGCATTAAACAACAAACAAAACACCTAAATTATCGCACTGGTTAAGATGGATTATTGAACTCACACAATCTAACTTTTTCAGTGTCTAGAGGACCAGTTGAAGAAACAGAAGTCACCCACCAACATACAGATGGCCATGTACACTACCATCGTAAGGAGGTCGACTCTCTGTCCCTTGATGAAGCCAACAACTTGAAGAATGCTCTCTACAAGCTACAGAACGATCGCAGCCTCAGCGGATATGAAGCAATCTCTGGTTACCACGGATACCCAAGTCTTTGTCCTGCAGAAGGAGATGACAAATATCCATGCTGTGTCCACGGCATGGCCATCTTCCCCCACTGGCACAGACTCCTAACGATCCAGCTGGAGAGAGCTCTCAAGAGCCAAGGTGCACTCCTTGGTGTACCTTACTGGGACTGGACCAAGGACCTGTCTACTCTACCAGCATTCTTCTCCGACGCCAGCAACAACAATCCCTTCTACAAGTACCACATTGCAGGTGTTGGACATGACACTGTAAGAGAGCCAAATGATCTTCTGTTTAACCAGCCCAAGTTCCATGGTTACGATTACCTTTATTACCTAGCTTTGACCACACTGGAAGAAAATAACTACTGTGACTTTGAGGTTCAGTACGAGATTCTCCACAACGCTGTCCACTCTTGGTTAGGTGGAACCCAGAAGTATTCAATGTCCACCCTGGAATACTCTGCCTTTGACCCTGTCTTCATGATCCTTCACTCAGGTCTCGACAGGCTCTGGATCATCTGGCAGGAGCTTCAGAAGCTGAGGAGGAAGCCATACAACTTTGCTAACTGTGCCCGTCACATGATGGATGAACCACTCGCCCCCTTCAGCTATCCTTCTATCAACCAGGACGAGTTCACTCGTGCCAACTCCAAACCTTCTACAGTCTTTGACAGCCATAAATTCGGCTACCATTACGACAACCTGAATGTCAGAGGTCACAACATTCAAGAACTCAACACTATCATCAACAATTTGAGAAACACAGCCAGAATCTATGCAGGATTTGTTCTGTCCGGCATCGAGACGTCTGCTAGTGTGAAAATCTACCTCCGGACCAATGACAATGATGAAGAAGTTGGAACTTTTACTGTTCTGGGAGGAGAAAGAGAGATGCCATGGGCCTATGAGAGAGTGTTCAAGTACGACATCACAGAGGTTGCAGATCGACTCGGATTAGGCTATGGTGACACCTTTAACTTCCGACTGGAGATCACATCCTACGATGGAGAGGTGATCACAAAGACCCTACCCAATCCTTTCATCATCTACAGACCTGCCAGTCATGATTACGATGTCCTGGTCATCCCAGTAGGAAGCAACCTCCACATCCCCCCTAAGGTAGTTGTCAAAAGAGGCACACGGATCGAGTTCCACCCAGTCGATGAATCAGTAACCAAACCAGTTGTGGATCTTGGAAGCTACACCGCGCTCTTCAACTGTGTGGTACCACCCTTCACATACCACGGATTCGAATTGAACCACGTCTATTCTGTCAAACCTGGTGACTACTATGTAACTGGACCCACAAGGGAGCTATGCCAGAATGCAGATGTCAGGATTCATATTCATGTTGAAGATGAGTAAATAAAAAGGTGAGTGGCGACAGCCTTCTGTTTATTGTGCCATAGGGTATTATAATCTAAACACTTTCAGCCTTGAGTGAGTGATTCGGGTTTAACGCTGCTTTTAATAGTATTCCAGTCATATTGCGGCGTGTCAGCTTAATGTGGGAGGAAAGCCCGAAGTGATGCAGGATTCAGACATTTACCACTTCAGGGAAACCCACGAGCACGGTTATGGTGCTGACAAACCTAGAAACATAATTGGGGCGAACCGGGATTCGAACCCACAATCAGTTTCTGGCGTGCCCAAGGGACGCAACTCTGCATAGCGAATTGTAACGCCTTAGACGACTTGGCCACCCGTGCCCCCCTTTCAGCCTTGATGTTTATTATGCATATTAGAAGTAAAGCTACAAAATTGGGTCGCATAATGATATTTAGGTATTTCATATCAGGGTTATTGAATTAATCTATTTATTTTTTAAATGCAATGGAGGTCGAAGGTTGAAGAGGTCTGAAGTATTTCATGCTTCTTATAGGAACCATCAATAATATTGGTCGGAAGGTTACAACCATACCAATACCATGTGGCCCTTATTTGTGCTTTCAATGGATGCTTTGTCTTGTTCATACTCGGTTATTTACAGGCAGCATTGATATAACTTGTGGACTACAGCTAAAAACAAAATTCACTGTCTTTCTTAATATTGTGAGAAATGAATGGGAATTATATCTGAATTAAAGCAACAAAATCATTTTCACAAAAGTGTTCGCTGCAAGAAAACACGGGAACATATGGTACAAATCAAAATGGGGAAATGCAACAGGCATTATTGTTTTCACTGATTTTGAAATGTCTTCCACATGTCTACCATAAATCTCTTTGAAAGTTTTACAAAGGCCTTAACTAAAGAATTTGTGTTATAAATATGAACAAAGTAGAACAAATATAGCTTTTCATTTTAGGTATCCTGGTCTCAACATCTCCACATATCAGCATCTGATGGTTTCAAAGGACATAGTGGTCCTTGTCTGGCAGTCCATTTCAATTCAACATCAAAAACAACAGCAGCATTTCTTTACAATGTGTTTCAAAAGAGTTGGTGAAATATTGAAATGTGCTAAGGACTGAATTATTGTACATACATAACTTATTGTATAGAGATATTCAATAAATAAATGTCAAAATGTAAATTGCTTGTTGCTTGTCATTCAAATTAAGATACTCATGGTGTCAATCCCTGGATTATCTTGTCCAGGCTTGATAAATTACAGACCGCCAACCTTTTGCTGGAATATTGCCGAGCGTGGTATATGTCACTTATATTATTGCCGGGAATATTGCTTGTTGCTTCTCATTCAAATTAAGATACTCATGGTGTCAATCCCTGGATTATCTTGTCCAAACTTGATAAATTACAGACCGCCAACCTTTTGCTGGAATATTGCCGAGCGTGGTATATGTCACTTATATTATTGCCGGGAATAAGATTTGTAATCCTTGCTGAGTATATGATGAGCCAGGATGCTTCTTGATCTTCAAAAAATCCAAGTACCCAGTGCTTGTTGCATGAACCAATGAAGTTGAGGATCAGGAGATCACAATGTCTGACCTGGCCGATTGTGTGTCATGTCCAGGTGTGAGCATTGCTCATGGCACATGTTTGCCTAGCCTCAATAAAATTATTTCAAGTGCTGATTATACGGTTGTAAAGCCCCGATTGACGCAGGACATACTAGTTGGAGGTGAGGTGAGGTGAAATTGGGTTTAATGCCAAGATTATAGCAACTCTGTGTGTGTGTGTGTGTGTGTGTGTGTGTGTGTGTGTCTGTCTATGTCTGTGTGTCTGTGTGGCTGCTTGTACTAGTCCAGACTGATGCCGATTTATAGTGCTAGCTCACTGAGATACCAAGCCTCAGTTTTACATGAATACCCTACTCAGACACGGTATACTGACTCCGATCAGACCAGTCCTTGTCTTAGCCCCTTAGTGCCTAGCACCAGACAGTGTAACAAGAAGTACCATCTTTTATTATCTTTTTATATGACCAGGGGATCGAAGCCTGGACCTTCCGCTCTCCGAGCATACGCTCTACATCTAGACCAATAGTAATTGGAAAACCCACAAGCCTCAAATCGTACTGACAATCCAAGGATCACTGCCAGCGTGAAATTGGAAATAATGAGAACAACCATTGACAAAGGATTTTTTTATTCATAATATTTAAGACTCTTCATGACATAGCAGACTAAGGAACAAAGCCTCCCATACACCCACACTGAATGTATTATGATCTTCATGAAACAAACAGAAGATAGAACACCTCATAATATACATTCAAATACAGGAAGGAATACTCAAACACTTCAAGACATGCACATCCTAAAATGACTTTTGAAGCAATAAATACTTAATTGATTAATCATCTTCAGAAAAACTAAAGACATGAAATTTGTTAAATCAATACATTTTGAAATACACCTGTATTTGGAGTTTCAAGCATGCAAGGAACTTGAGTACACTGAAAGTGTAGGATTGTTAAAGGGAACTGACCCATGTAGCTCACCTGGATATATGTACTAGAAACATTACATTTGCCTGAGCGATAACCATTATTTTTTCATCCAGGTAACCTAATGAAACAATACAAACAAATAAAAAGAGACTTCTAAAAGATGTCAGACAAAGGGCAATCAGAGATGCATTTAAGATAGACTTGATAAGTAACTCAATGCATTAGTTTCTTCATATCAGTTCTCAGGTCGGAGAAGACTCATGGCATTTGAATGCCTGAAGAAATAACATAAGCTCTGGAAAGAAACATCTGCATCATTTAAAAGTAATCATAAAATAGTTTTGCTGTACATTTGAAATTATCACTGTTCCCCAAAGTGAGTATTGAAAGTGGACAGGAAAGTGGAAAGAATAAGTGCTGTAAATATTCAAGGTCAAGCAGTAGATATTTTGCAATAGAACGTGGTAGTAGCTCTAACTGGTTGGTAGCATTGATGACAACAAATATTCATAAAGTATATCTGATTTTTGAGAAAAAAATTTATCATAAAGGAAATGCAAGTACATCCAAGAAGATCATGCTGACACAACAAGACATGTGAAGCTGAGTCATCAAATTCAACACATAGGATTACATTCAGTGGTTAAGTTTGTAAATAGAGAGGAAACCAATGAGCACAATGAGTAATGTGAATACATCAGGAATAGTATTGTCTTAATTTGGGTGGAACAAATGGATGAAAACACAAGAACTGATGGACCTAAAGAACACAGGGTTATGAGGTATGATTTTAACAAAACACAATGTGTTTCTACTAATAACCATGTTAACACAAGAACGGCGAGAGATAAATGGCATGAATATCATCCAAATATTGCCAGTTGCTTCATAGCTTCGCAACAATTTTGAATTGCATACCATGACAGAAGAAATTGGAAAGTGTTATATGGGAGAAAATGGGACATGGTTGTAATGAACTCCTGACATATATTCCATAGGCTTCATCAAACAAATATTTGTTCTCTGAAGCCCATTTTGTTTACACAAACATGAAAACTTCATTTGATATTTAGTATATATAGCTGCTAATCAATTTCATTATATTAAGATCTTAGTTCTCATTATCGCTAAACAAAGATCTGAGGACATCTCATTACAGGTCAAGTCAGAACGACCTTTCATCCGACCAATCAAAGCGTTGCTTACCAGATCATGAAAGTGACAGTAGGAATGTGTTTTCTAATCGCGCAACCTCGAAAACATTAACACGGGGTATTCCAAACGACAGTTACAGCCTGTACTACAGATTCCATCAAAATTATCGTCCATCTCTCACTTCCGTGGGATAAACATTTGAACGGAGGAGGCGTTTCACAATACGTGGGAAGCACTGCCATAAAATCAGTTTTCAAATTTTTAATCAAGAACTGTTTCAACATATTTTTCAAGCGTAGTCTGAAATGTAAGTCGCCAGGATGCAACGAGTGCCATGTTGCAAGGTCGATAAAGCTGCTTTCTAATTGGCTGATGTCAACTTCTTGTTAGTCGTTTCAGTGGTTGGTCAAAGTTCGCGAAAGGTTCTTCTGAAGTGACCCGTAATGGGATGTCCTCAGATCTTTGTTTAGCGGCAGCGAGAACTTAGATCTGATTTTAATGAGATTGCTACTTAATTAATGTCCTTTTTGGATGGCATTGATGGCATGAAGGTCTATCAAATTAATTCACTCTCAAAATCTATAACATTGTTTAATCATGTTAATAGTAAGGGGATAAAATATGAATATCTTCATTGACATATAAAAACTACTGTAATCTTCAAAATCAAAAATTGTAAGTTTAATTTCTTTTCCATTAATTTGTCCTCTTTTAGCACAAGAACAAATAATTTATTTGTATTAGCCATACATATACTCACTCATTCAACTTTCCATCAAACAACGATATGTTAACATTCAGTTTATCAATGCAGTATGTACAAATGATTATCAAAAATCAATTCTTCACAATAAATATCATGAAAGCTTAATCATCTTAAGTTGCTCTCATCAACTACTTGGTTCACAGATTTCTTTAGGCCAAAGCAAAAAACAAACAAAATTGTAAAAACAATCTTTGTCTATCTCTTAAAATTATTGTCAGTCTGACAAAACATGCAATATCAAATAAGTGACACAGCTGGGAGTTTCTCCGTATATTAAGCTTCAAAGATTAACTAAAATTACTTAACTCATTTGCACATGTTGCAAGAAGAAACAAAAGTCTGTTCGAAAATTGAAATAAATTTAATGTTTGTTGATCCGCAAACTAAACATTATGAGGTGTGGGGAACCCTGAACACATCAACTGAAAATGACAAATTATATCACAAAGATAAAGATGCACCATTTAATACTAACAAATGGTATTTGAGAAATGGCTTCATTATTCTGAACATAATAGGTAATAGAAACTTAATTATTAGATGTTCAACCCTGGCTGCCTCAGCCCGAGATGCTGCACCTCCCATCAGGTTATTGTCCCCCACTGATGATGATATGATACATACACACATCACATCACTCAACCAAACGATTCACGTGCATGGCACCTGTCTACAATTAATGTACACAGATGGCATGAGCTGTTTGTTTAAGAAAGTAATAAGTAATGCCCGCAGCATGACAACTGGCAGAAAATCTAATCCTTTATTTATTGTGGCATTATGTCTGAAGACAAGAAAAGTTTTTTTCACAAAATCTGAAAAAGTCTATGTACTGAGGGTGCAGCATCACAACCAAACTAAACCTGTAGAATTCACAAACAGGAACAAACACTAGGCCTGACTCTTTCATATTGGAAGTAAACTCTTACAAAGCTCTGTAGTGTGGACTTTGTTTATGTGAAAGTGTAGCTTGTAATACCGTATTCGACGTAATAAGCATCATAAGCGCCCACAGCGATATTTGATAATATATTGGCTAGTGAACATTTCCAATTTGCACCCCTTCCGATTGGTCATTGTACACAAGACTTATTTATTCGTATATAATACTCACTCGTGTGTTATATGCACCCTTAATTATGGGCAATTAAATTCTGGATAAATATATGTCGTGTATAATACACACAGACTTAAATTTTGTATCATTTCAGGCTGTCAGCATAAACCATGAAATTAACAATCTTTCAACTGTTTTTTTTGCTGCAAAATTTTATTCTAATAAGAGTCCCCTATTTCAAATTTTGAGAGGACCCTGGGCGCTTATTACGTAGAATACAGTAGTTAGATTTAATGAAACCTAAACACTTTTAAATGATTCCTACAGACCTACTGAGTTATTAGAGACAGTTATTTTGGCAAAAACATCATAATTGTTATCACTGAACTACAAATGTGAAGTCAACACAAAAACAAATAATGATCCAAAAAGTATGTTATTCCACTGACAAGATATACTGCACATACATGTGTGTAAAATAACATATTCCTATGAGACACAATAAACTCCCCACACCTCAGTCAATGAACAGTTCATCACCAGAGGAACATACATATTTGGCCAAATTTATCGAGTTCAACAAACATCATAGAAACACATTATAAATTTACAAATTTTCTATTGCACAAAAATCTCTTCACACCATATCTGATACAAAGCATCCTTTAACATGTTACTATACAATGAAATGACACACCATATCTGATACAAAAAATCTTTTAACACTTTACTTTGGAAAATGTAGGCCAGCAGGATAACAAGCAGAAGACAATATTAATAATTTGAGTAAGATAAAAACTTGTACAGGTCTGTACTTCAGCATGTGCTTGGTTTTTTCATGTTTACCTTGTAAAAACATTCCTCAAACTGCAGTATATCAATAATACAATCTTTCTGTTCAATATGAATGAGAAGCAAAACTAACAGACACAGACAGCCGATCTTCAAATCTCCAAGTCAAGGGTGGGATAACTCTTCTAAAGGGTCTCCTGTCAATTGGGGATAACTCTTTGTGAAAAGACCCAAGCCAAACATGTGAGTGGTGAAAAAACATTTCAAGGTCTCTGCTTATAGCTAGTTAAATCTTCAAGATATATCTCTAGTCCAGGGACGTAACACTAAAAGAAATTAGGGCTGGGACGAGTCTAAATTTACTACCCGGGTACCCAGCCCCCTATTACCCAACCCTACCCGGGTACCCACTGTAGGTCTCAGATGTCTCAAAATGTCCAAATGGGAACATGTTTATCATAGCCCTGGCAAAACGTGTTGAGATACATGTATTAAACAATCTGGTCATTCATTCACTGAAGGAATGGGTGCACAGTCAGAAAGAAATGCGAATATCAGTGACTTGTAGTGTAACCATCATGACCATCGAGTTCTTGATAATTTTTGTCATTAAACAATATATCACGTGACTAACCACAAATCCGGGCAGTCCTGTGGGTACCCAGGTCCTACTCAGTACCCACCCAACCCGGGTACCCGAGTTACAAGTCCCAGCCCTACAAGAAATGTCCCCAAATGGTAATCACTCTTCCAGAAAGGTCAGAAAAAAATGGACAACTCCTTAAGGTGAAACACTTATTAGCTACCACTGAAGATACACTATTTTCCTGGTGGCCTGGAATAAGCAGATATAACAATAGAAAGTGTAAGTATGATATCACAGGAAAACACAACAACGTTGTACAAGTCATATACAGATTCTTTATCATGTGATTGTGAAACAGTTTGGCAAAGCCTCTCTCATTAAAATGACATACAAAGCAAAAACATACATGATATAGTCATCAATCATCTGACTTCTTTCATAATGAACAACTTTTTAACTCTCAATGTTGTCATAAAATACAAAAATGCAATAATTAATGCATCATTTATATGCCTATATGTATCTACATGAACATTTTGGGCACAATTGAGCAAAACATATATTTTAAAATATGCAACCAATTATTCTCAAAAAACTAAAAAGTAATTAAGTTTTCCTTAAAGAAAGCATGCTTGTGAACTTACAGTGAAGAAGCTCAAAAGGACTGTTAAATCTCCTTAAGAATTCTTCAGTCCGTTAAAGGTTATGGACTACAGAAAGAAAAAATCTGTATGTTATCCTCGTACAGAACATTTGATTAGTATTTTTTCAAGACGTTAGTAGTGCTTATTGAAACAAGGCAAATGATATGCTAAATATGTAATTCAGGTTCAGGTTCGGAAGATTTAGCAGAGACAAAAGGTAACAATTTGGTTGACCTTGATCATCTGTTGGTCAAAATGCGTTATAATCCCTGAAAGGCAAACCCTTTAACTTAGGACATTAACCAGCTCACAAATTACATCACTAGTCCATTCTTCTCACAGATTGCCTGATGACAGTTAGTAGTTTGGATACATTGCTATGTATCGTGTGAGTGTTATTTCTTACATTAGTGTTTGGAGTAGACATCAGGTTAAAGTGACTTGCGAATATTAACGCTGTGGTAACACAGGACACAGGCGACAGATGGGTGGACATATTATGTACGGACTAAAAACATTCTTTCATATTTTTCCCTTAATCAGCAGTTTTCCCCATCACCTGGATATGTGTCAAAAGGGTTAAAAAGAAAACATTCATAATTTGGGTCGATACTATATATAGAGTTACTCGGTTGACAAGAAAGACAAAAACAGCACTCACTGCCAACTAAGGGGCCTTCTGTTCACCAAAAGTATATGTGATATATACAATACTGTGACCTATGAGTTGTACAGAGAAAATGATGAAATAAGTTAATTCCGAGCCAATACCAACTTAATTTATTGTTTCAGAGGCTTTCTCAGTCAAAATGCCAAGAGCTGGAAAGAAACAAAAGTGACAATAAAAATGTTGTCATGGCTGACTTGATGGTTAATTTTAAAATATAAGTAATAAAACACACAAATATACTTCTAAAAACATTTCCGATCAAAAGGAGCATTCTGTTTCTATCTTTTTCATGGCAGGGGGAAAGAAGAGAGCATGGTCTAGCCCTTACAGAGGATCACCCATAAGTCATCTAACAACTTGTTTACCTTCCTACAATTGTGCATGGATTTAATAGTCTGCAACATGTATTACTTATAATATGATATTTTAAGTTTATGAATTACAAACATATACATGAGTAATAGATCATTTTCCCTTTACTAACTAGATCTGATAATTATGACATAGGGAGCAAGTTCTAAAGCTTAACATAGGATACAAACGTAATTCCTTAAGTTTTGAGACATTCCTCAACACACACACAGACACACAAAAAACTTTTTTTCCAACGACATCAAACTGGCCATGAAATTGAAATCAACTCATGACTATGATGACAGATTCAAAGAATAAACTCACATATTGTCAATTTGTCACTTTTATGTATTCACTGATCATAACCTCAAAAATAACTTGATATTGTGATGTTTGTAAGGAGAGAGTTGTGACTGCAAATCAAAATGAAATAGACAAGTTAGTATAAACAGCTGCAAACACATCCTGCCAATCATTCAGTTTCCTATTTCACAGAACAATTAAGACATAACAGGTGGTTGTTTAGAGAAGGTTCAGTAACTGACAACATCATCATACATAGATGCTTACATGACATTCACCGTGAACAGAACAGCAACGTCAACTTGGACAGAGAGTGGACACAGAAACATCCAACTCGGGGAGCCAATACTGTAATCAGGTCCTGCACCATGTGGTCTTAGCGCTAAGACTGTCGTAACTCCCTCATATGCTTACCCTTTTCATAAACACCTGGGGATATCACTGATATTCAGTGATTCATTCAAAAACAATTCATCAGTATTAAGCCTTTTACGCCCCAATGGAATCTGTTTCAGCAGATACACTACTCTCTGCCATTGACATTTGTATTCAACATTAATGTATGATACTCAAACTGTGTTATCTTTGTGGATCAGGGACTTGTTTTTTTATAACCTGACACTATCCTAAATGATCTAGTTCACACATTTCACACATTCTTATGAACAGGACCACAAAAATGACTCAATCTTTTTCATTTTCTCTCATTTTTGCAGCAGTGGCCTCAGGCCTGGCTATCATCACAATGCCAAATGTAACAGTTTAAATGTTTAGGAACTAGCACATCAAGGACAGCTAAATCAATGCTTGATTAATATCTTATCATGGTTATAAATACAAATCCTATCCTCATAAAGTCATGGACCCATTTGCCAATATAACTCCTTTTTGAGTAAGACTCAAATGACATGACTAAATGACATGACTAATCCCAATTAGCAACCCTTCCCATGACATGTCTGGTTGCATGCCGTGAAGTACAGACTTGGAACCCAGGATGGCAGGAGGTCTTCCTTCAACCTGTCTTATACCCACGAATAATACCCAGCTAAAAGCAATAACATTACCATTACTTTATAAACTTAACTGTCCTCTACCTCCTTTACCTAGTCACTATAGAGAGCTCACTCTTATGAGACAAGCAATTTGAATGTAGATCCTTGTTGAAAATCGCTCAGAAGAGTGACTTTGATTGATTAGCACGATTAGTTGGAGACGGTGGCATCAATTCCAACACACAGCAGTGATGGTAAATACGACCAGGGTATACATATCATCATGGAATGGTGAGTGAGTGAGTGAGTGAGTGAGTATGGTTTTACGCCGCTTTTAGCAAGATTCCAGCAATATCACGGCGGGGGACACCAGTAATGGGCTTCACACATTGTACCCATGTCGGGAATCGAACCTGGGTCTTCGGCGTGGCGAGCGAACGCTTTAACCACTAGGATACCCGACCGCCCTCAAGGAATGGAGATGAGCCAACCCTATATTGCGCTGAAATCCTCCAAGGGTTCAACTCTGGGCCTGGCTGCATTTGTGTGATATTTTACCCCATCATCTCGATGACACCATCATTCATTGATTTCCTGACCAAGACTTTGAATAACTGCAGGGTTGTTGATCCATAAAACAACCACTCACTAAAGTTCACTCATTCTGTTCAAGCAACAGTTGATTTCAACATCCCATGAATATTGTCTTATGCAGTTCAGAGGTAACTTGTTAGCTATCATCAAGACAATGACTTGTACACCAATAATATAAACACACCATAAAACACATTCATAATCAAAACAGACATTTGACAGATAATCTGAACTAGATGAGCACATGTGGCTCATGCTGTGACAATACATTCAGCTGTTCCGTGTTTAGAACACTTCTGAGACACCGTGTGCACAAAACAGAGGTTTCCGTGGTGAGCTTCTCAGAAATGTCCATTTTAAATGTAGCAACAGTACTCAAGATAACTAAACATACAGATGGGTTCCTATCATCTTTAACATCAAGTTAAATCCACAAACACGTTCTTGTAAGTTGGAAGTCCTAAATCAAGCAATAAGATTACCGTATTTGACGTAATAAGCGCCCACGGCGATATTTGATAATATATTGGCTAGTGAACAATCCCAATTAGCAACCCTTCCCATTGATCAATGTACAAAAGACTTATTAATCGCATTTAATAAGCACTCATGTGTTATATGCACCCTTAATTATGGGTAATTAAATTCTGGAAAAATATATCTGTCGTATATAAACATTTCAGGCTGTCAGCATAAACCACGAAATTGATCTTTCAACTCTATTTTTTTTTCACCAAAATAATATACTAATAAGAGGTCCTTAATTCTTAATTTTGAGAGCACCCAGTGTGCTTATTACGCTGAATACGGTAAATCTATTATTGAGTATGAGTTGGGATTAACACTCCCTTAAATAGGATCAATCTTTGCGAAATACTTTTGAGTCTACTAGCCCCAACATTTATCTTGGCATTATTTTCGGTAGATTTTAGTCTTTGTAGACACACATGTGTATGGACTGTTATCAGCTGATCTCAACAGACTGAACACGTTTCCATACTTAAAGGGAATCAGGGGACAGTTTCAGTTTCTTAAATATTAAGATTAATGACTAAACTGGATTTCAATAGCAAACTCAATGGAGCCAAGAAAGTTTTTCCACCGAAACTCTTGCTTGATACAGAATGCATGGAATCTACAGATCCAAAGACTTTTTTCCCTGTAAGAAATAATTGAGACCATGTTTTATTAAGAGACTCAGATAATGATCCACCTCCCAAAGGTGAACATGATTGGTTCAACTGATGAAAGTTAGAAATGAACCAAACTACTATGAATATTTTCTGATCAAGATGGCGGCAACAGTGGAGCCACAGCAGAATGTGATGCAGATGGTGACTCATGGATGGAGAAGAGTACTGCATACACTGCACAGATATGCTTCAAGATATATGTGAAAACATGCACCGATCCATTACTGCAGCTTGTCTTTCAACTAGGAGGTGATAATGATGCAGGATGAAGAATGTGTTGAATATGTTTCAGGAAACGTTTTTGTTCATCTGCAACTTCAAGATATATACTGAAAAAAATATCAAAGCATGTGCTACTGATTGTAACAAAACGATGGCTTCATACCTAAATAAAGATCTAATTAACATTCCAAAAATGTACATTTCTCGAAACAAAGAATAAATTCTTTAACATAAATCATAGTTAATTCTCAGATGCACCTTTCATGGTACATGTGTAACTTAGGTTAACAGATATTAAATATCTTTGCAAAAACCTTGTAATGAGGTCATTAAAACATTCAAATCTGTGTAGTGCTTTAACAAGGATGATCCGTCTTAAGGGTCATAGGCTGTCACTCGATGATCTTGTTCAGGAGGCTGGACTTGCATCATCAACAGCTTACTGCCACTGAGCTGCTCTACCAGCTTCCCAAGTGCTACATCTGTAGTAAGTGTGCTATGTAGGAATAGAAGATGTAGCAGGAGAGCTGCCTTGTGGACCGGAACCATTCCACAAAGCAATCTTAGAGCTACGACCATCGTAAGTCAGGTTAAAGTATAGGAGTTACGACCATTGTAAATCTATGATAAAAGTTATGATGGCCGTGGCATAAAAATCACTTTGTGGACGAGGAACAGGACAGGAATAAATAATTTGTGATACCCAGATGACAGCTTTTGTCAAGTTGATGAAGTGTTCAATGAGTCTTAAATACCAGTGTGGCAAATCTTGTGATGATAGTTGTGTTACTTCATGTCAATGTATGTACATCTCTGTCAATCATGTCATAAATCTATTCAAACCAGCTGAACCCTGCTTTCCCAGATTCAAATATTTCCAGATCCTTTCAGGAATATTTCACAGTCCTATCCCGGAATCCTTGGATCAAGATCCTGTCAAGCATCCATTGATGAAGATCCTGTCAGAATCTTTAAATCAAAATCCTTCAAGAAACAATCAACCAATCAAGAAAGTCTCCATCAACTTCCTTTCTAGAAGCTTGAATCAAGACACAATCAAGAATCCATCCTTAGTTAAATATGGTCACTGGGGCGTAGCATTAATCCAACATGTGGTGCCTGTCTGACCTCACATGGTACAAATCAAAATGGCCACCACATCCAAGCTCCAATCTCATCATGTCCTGCTCACAGATGGTGGTTCATGGCCTTGTTCTCAAGGCCATTGCCTGCAACAAACAACACAGTTTTACATTTCTGAATGTGACTCTCCTTCTGTGTTCATACTTCACTGGGCTGTGATGAAGCTTATACCAAAGATATGCACAGATGATTTCTCATCAAAGTTAAAGAAGGACCTCAAAACCTAACTGAAGCTGCAGCGAAGATGTGTTTTGCTGCTTTTAGCGATATCATCAATATCACAACAGAGGACATAATATAAGCTTTAAATATTGTGGTTTTTTTCCCATATTGGGAATTGAAAGGTTTGGCTTTACCAACATTCCACTGAATATGAATATTTATTATGCTTCTATTTCAGCATATTAAAGTGGAATTAGTCTGTTACAAAAATATGTAAAAAGGGTATATTCAAGATAATTCTTTACCTTGTAACACTGATCATGTTGATAATGTATTAAAGTATACTGGAAACAGATTTAATATTTTTTAAAGACTTGGAAACAATGTTTCAATTCTTTCATCTTTATGGCAATGTCCAACATTTCTCAAATCTTATATTGTTAAAATAGAGAATTATTTAGTCTATCATCATATAAGCTGACATAGCTAGCATGTTCTTCCATGAGTATTATTTGTTCTTTGTATTATGGTTTCTGTCAACAACAGGCCTGGAAAAACATTGTAGACATTGTCTTTGAATTTGTTTGATTAAATGCATTCATGAATAGGCTGTCAACTCAAATGCTAACGGTGATCAGAGGTGAAGAGAGTGAGTGAGTATCGTTTTACGCCGCTTTAGCAATATTCCAGCAATATCATGACGAGGAACACCAGGAATGGGCTTCACCCATTGTACCCATGTGGGGAATCAAACCCTGGTCTTCAGTGCGATGAGCGGATGCTTCAACCACTGGGCTACCCGACCACCCCCCCAGGTGCAGAAACTAAACATATCTGCATGTGGACAGGGCTCCACTGTCTGAAGCCTCATCTCCAGCTCAAGCCAAGACATTGTAACTAGCACCATGTGTGAATCTGAGACATTGTTTAGTGTGGTATGGGAAATCTGAGTTTGCATACAAATCAAATGAATTTGGAATAACACTAATCAAATTTAAATTTGCCTTCAGCATGTCAATCTTTATGGAGTTTAAATCTCTTCTGATATATCTAAAATCTTAAGTCATTGAAACTGTTTTGAATTGGCAAACACTTGTGGGTGTCAATGGTGTCTTAGTCTTGTCAGATCCTAATATCACTGTCTACTGCATCTACTTGGCAGAGAGTGCCTGTGTGAGTGAGTGAGTTGGGTTTTAACGCCACTTTTAACAGTATTCCAGTTATATCGTAGGGTGTTAGCGTAATGTGAGAGGAAAGCCCGAAGTGATGCAAGTCTCAGACATTTACCACAGACGTGAAACCCACAAACACGGGTATGGTGCTGACAAACCTAGAAACATAATCAGGGAGAACCTGGATTTAAACCCACAATCATAGGTTTCTGGCGTGCCCAAGGGACGCAACTCTGTACAGCGAATAGTGGTGCCTTAGATGACTGGGCCACCCATGCCCCCAGTGCCTGTGTGAAGATGACATCTACACACTGAGTGTAGAACCATCATGACTAGCGGGAAGAGAACGACAGAGAAGGATACTGGAGGGATAATTCCTTTAACATTTGATCTTTTACTCTGATATAATACCATGTGCAAACTTTGACAGCCCAATCTAAAAGAAGGATGAGTTTGTTTTTGAGCCAATCACATGTCAGCTGTTTCTAAAATAATTCAGCTTCATTTATTTATCAAACAAATTCAGATAGTTTAATCTCAACAAAACAAAACCAACACAGAACACAAATACTTCTCACAAAACTCTGTTGTGGTTCCAGATTGCATGGCACTCTGAGTCGACAGTCTGCATAGGATATCCTCAACATAATACTGGAGCCTTATTTCCATTCAGAACTGCCCCATTATGTTACTTTTAGAGACACAGCAATCTAATATGTTATTCTAAAAGGTCCCCTGCATTCTACTGCTTGTAGGTAGAGACGACTAGGAGCATCGGGTGGTCCAATTTGGTTCATTGAATGTAATCCTACCTCAACTGTGAGACGTTGCTCATTATATCAATCACTTGTTTGTCAGCCCAGATAAATTACATCCTACTGTGCCTCAGCTAGAATATTGCTGACTGCTGCATTAGATAACAATCAAACATTTTGGTGAAACCTATTAGCAAGCATGGACATGGGGCTGGCCAAATATACTAACTCTGGCAGCAGTTACAAGCCTTTGAGCCAACACTGTGCAAAGGGCCTGGTCACAGTAAGCTTGATCTGCCCATCTAAGCAGCCATTGTGAGCAGCCATTGTGAGCACCCAATACCCACCTCAGTCCCCTCCTAGTCTGACAGGCATTAACCTCGCCGAGTAGTAAGTTTTGGGTCCAAGGCTGTCAACCTGTGGCACACTTCACTCAATTTCCAAAACCTGTAGGTTGTATCTTTACACACACTGATGAACATTAAGCCTATTACAGAATTAAAAACGTCCATCACTGACACCCTGAACATTTAATAATATACTTCTTACCAGAAAAGAAATGCCAGTTATATGTGATATGCAATCTACTATTTTTACAAGTCCATCACCCGCAAATACATACAGCCGCCATATATATCACCCTGATCATACAAGCAGCAGCAAGACACACAGACCAACATTACAACACTCATGCAGTGAACAGCGTTCAAAATTAAGCCTAACATTCAAGGAGTCTCTTCCAAGACAGTAATATTAAAAAAAATATAGATTCAGGGGTCTTTATAAATTCAAATACTCTAGCATCAAACCTTAAGGACACCAGAGCCCACTCAATTTCTCACACCGAGTTAAAAAAACCAACAGTCGTTGTATGATACAAATGCTACATCACAAAGGTTTTTTTCAGGTTTATGATTTAACATAAATTGCCATCATTCCAACATGTAATTAACATATATTATTAAAACTGTAGACAGATTCTATCCCATCTCCAGCTCATTTTAGTTCATTTAACCCATTTCAGTCATGCACAATATAACTGAGGTTTAAGTTAAATATCCACCCATGCACATTCTATGAAAACAAGGCTACAGCACAGCCATGACACATCAAGGTTTCAAAGACGTCACAAGCATCTGGACCACTATTCCCTTCAGCAAAGAGACTTGAAATACTGGTGTAGGCTTCCTGTTTATTTTGTTCAAAAAGGAATCTACCAAAGACAGAATTTACACATTTTTGCCTTCAACTAGAAATGAAGAAATCAAATATTTTGGTTCAGGTGATTTTCATAAGGAAGGGTCAGGTTGTCATGAACAAACATGGCCCATCCTATCACAGGTTGTTCAAAGCTCTTGAAACGGATCAAATACTCATGGATGTTTCTTGACAATGGAAACACAAAACTGGAGTGCATCTTAACAAAAAGCATGCATGCCCTGGTGTCCTAGGGATACTCCGTGGTGTGCTGATGATAAAAGCTGAATGTTGGAGGTGATCCAACCTAACCTTCATGAATAAGTCTCAACTATCAGGAAAAAACAAGCAGCACTACATCTAACGCTGTGGTCCAGAAGCAGGTCCTGAACATGGAACACAATCATGATTCCAGTGACGAGGTACAACACCAGGAAGTCCAAACATGTCAACCAGAAAACTTTCAAGGACAGACAATGATCTTGAACAGTTATACAAGAGTTATCTCCCTTACAGTGTTTTGAGATAGATGGTTCTAATTGTAACAGCTGTTAGTGATAAAAACATTATTTTCAGGTGATTAATGATGAGATGATGCTGACTGTAGTCAAAGATTCATTCTTATGTCAATGGCTTAGAATGACTCTCTACCCAAAATAACTCGAATAATGATGATCAGGTCACATTTAGTGTCATTCACCCAATAATAAAAATATGTCTGCAAAATCGCCAAAACAGAAAAGCTAGAGGTTATTGTTTCTTGTTTTACAGACTTTTTGTGGGAGAAAAACCCTGGTCTGTAGTAAAGAAATTAGATAAGAAAGATACTTTAGAATGTTCAGGTTTGTATTTTTTTCTTCAAAAGAGTCATCTGAGTATGCTGCCATGTGATCACTCATTCTAAATCTTGCAGTTTAACCCCTAAAATGCACATTGTTTTTGTGGTAAACATGCTAAATTTTGCATTCAGTTGAACAAAAAGGGGTAGTGCTTCTCAGATTTTTTTATCCACTATCAATATATTAGGGTACGCTATGTCCATAATGCATAACCTCAAAGAAAATAGATCTATGTTTGGTCAGGAAAAAACAACGGTTGACAAGCCTGTACAACATTCCACATTTACTGACAACAGAGACTACGGATCAACAGCAGGAGAGACAGAGAGACAGAGAGACAGATGGAGAGAGACGGAGAGAGACGGAGAGTGGAGGGAGAGAAAGACATACAGTGTCCAGTGGCCACAGTGACTGGCCAGTTCAGTCATCAGTATAGCTGACTAGATGCAGTTGCGAGCTAGCCGTTTGGAAGTTCCCTGAAACAGCCCATGAGATGAGTGAGTGAGTGAGTGAGTGAGTGAGTGAGTGAGTGAGTGAGTGAGTGAGTTGCTTTACTGCCACTTTGAACAGTATTTCAGTTATATCACGGCTCGATGTGGGAGGAAAGCCTGATATGACACAGATCTCAGACCTTACCACTTTGGTGAAACCCACAGGCACGGGTAGGAATATAATCAGCGTGAACCGGGATTCGAACCCACGATCATATGTTTCTGGTACTCCTATTGCATCACCTTAGTCGTGTGGGCCCCCCGTGCCCCCACCCATGAGATGGTGTGTGAGAGCTATACACTCAATCATGAGGCCACAGTAGTTGTGTTCAAACACAAAATACAAATTTCAGTAAGATTTAGTTTCTAGAACTTTCTACTGGGATAAATATAAAGCTGCATGACGACGCACACAAAGACTAGGGCTATTTTAAATCCATTTCAATCCCTCTATGCCATGAATGACACGAATAGCCAACACAAGAGAACATTGGTACAATAATATCGTATCGCATGCATTGAGTTATTTAAAAAATTGCAAAAGTGCTCTTAAAAACGTTAAAAGGAAATATTGTTAATAATATTGTCATTTACTAATAATGAACATATAAGAGTTCAACCACATATCTGTATCTTATAATTCCTTACAATTGCATGAAATATATTTTTCCCAATTGAGGAACAAAAAAAGTCCTCTACAAACAATGACCCAAGGTGACATGCATCTGAAAAACTAGTTTTCATGGTATTCAGATCTTATGTAATCTATTGAACCTGTAAAGTTGTGTATTCATTACTCTGCAAACAAGTTGATGTGACAAATATTTCACGTAACATTGCAGTGATACCTTGGACTGGAAATTTAGTAAATGTACTTGTTTGTCAAGCTGTCTTGCTGCTACAACCATAGCGATTGGGGATGGAAAGTTAGCTGCTTGTAGCATTATTCCAGCACTACCATGGCTGGAGACAACAAGTGTGCTTTACCCATAGTACCTATGTGGGGGATTGTACCTGGGCCTTAAGCATGAACTCTTTTAACCACTACGTTGATAGCACACACAGAGGAGTGAGTGGATAAGTGTTAATTGAAGGTAAGTGAGTGAGTTGGGTTTAACTCCGCTTTAACATTATTCCAGTTATATCACGGCGTGTCAGCTTAATGTGGAAGGAAAGCCCGAAGTGATGCAGGTCTCACACGTTTACCACTTCGGTGAAACCCACGAGCACAGGTATGGTGCTGACAAACCTAGAAACATAATCAGGGCGAACCCAGGATTCGAACCCACAATCATAGGTTTCTGGCGTGCCCAAGGGATGCAACTCTGCACAGCGAATCGTTGCACCTAGACGACTGGGCCACCCGTGCCCCCTAACTGAAGGTGACATTTCAATTATTTGTTGTTTTGTTCTTCACAAATTTTTCTGAGCATGTTGCATTATGTGCAGTTATAGTGAAGCTTGCATGCCTCTTTGATTAACCTATGGTATCACCTATTTTTGCATTCAGAGAGTAAAACAAAAGTGCTCTTCCAATTGAATTAATTCCTTTTACATTTTCAGGGTTGTCAAAATCCATAAACCACCAAAGAACCGAATAATTATTTTCTAAAAATCTTATATAACTTGTCTTGAATGACAACAAAAAGGATGAGAAGTGGGCTGCAGGAGCGTTTTGTTGTATAATCAGCTAGTTCCTATTTCTCACTGCACATCGGACATTTACTGTATAAAATGTATTATAATCAATACAGCATACCGTTGTGGGTCGCTGTGTGTAAGGCTCATGTGTGTGCACCCATGTGTGAGTGAGTGAGTATGGTTTGACGCCGCTTTTAGCAATATTCCAGCAATATCCAACGGGGGACACCAGAAATGGGCTTCACACATTGTAACCATGTCGGGATTCGAACCCAGGTCTTCGGCGTGACGAGCCAACGCTTTAACCACTAGGCTACCCAACCGCCCCCCATGTGTGATTGTGTGTGTGTATGTGAGTATATATATCTGTGTGCCAACTAAAGGTGAGTGTAATTATCGGTATTATCGGCATATCGGTAAATTGAAGTTCATTCTTTCCTCGATATGAATCACAATATCATTTTTTCAGTCTCGATATATCAGGTGATTTCAGATAGTGATTTTTATCATGTGTTTAATGTTATACATTTGCCCAAAACCCGGAGTATGCATCAGGGGCCCTAAGATGGCTGTGTATTAGTTTACATTATGTTGTACCAGCATCTTGTTTGTTCCATTTCTGAATTACACAATATATCATGATACGTATTGCATTATGGCCTTGTGCATCGCAAAGTATTGTGAAACTTATCGGCATATCGGTAAATTGAAGTTCATTCTTTCCTCGATATGAATCACAATATCATTTTTTCAGTCTCGATATATCAGGTGATTTCAGATAGTGATTTTTATCATGTGTTTAATGTTATACATTTGCCCAAAACCCGGAGTATGCATCAGGGGCCCTAAGATGGCTGTGTATTAGTTTACATTATGTTGTACCAGCATCTTGTTTGTTCCATTTCTGAATTACACAATATATCATGATACGTATTGCATTATGGCCTTGTGCATCGCAAAGTATTGTGAAACACTTTAAACCTCTAATACCCATCCCTAGCGCCAACATGTGTAATATGTGTGTACCCATGTGTGTCTGTGATTTTGTGCATGTATGTGTCTGTGTCTATGTCTTAGCAGGTACAGGAATAGAAATATGCACGAGCCCACTAGGCCAGACCAGTTTTGTTAATGTTAAAGGGCTGGTAGAATTTCAAACATATTTTGGGTGTTGCCATATGTTATCACAATTCATGCCAGTAGACGTTCTTAGTTATTTCCTTCTCTGAGGTACAACTGCTTGTACAGGTGTGAAGCCCATTTCTGGTGTCCCCCGCCGTGATATTGCTGGAATATTGCTAAAAGCAGCATAAAACCAAACTCACTCACTCACTCTGCTTGTACAGGTCATCTTAACAACCCATGTTTTCTACCTGTATCTCAAGCTATATCATTGTTTGTTTGTTGATTAACACTGCACTAAACACATTCCAGCCAAAACTTGTCTACCTGTAAACCTGGTAATTATTTATAATAAAATCTTGACAAGACAAACCAATGACTCAAATGGTGAGCAACAATCCACTAAGCCATGCAGTTTGAATGCTAAGGTCATAACATGGTTACCGCGTACCCTCACTATCGACCTCTATCCCTATGCTATGGTTGGGGCGCGATACTATTCAAATCCTATACCATGGCCGCAACACATTTTGTATCCCAATACAGTTCGTTTATTATAATAAGTTGATATTCTTTCTTATTGCAGGGGAATCACAACCCTGAATCATTTGTTTCTAAATTTCAGAGTGAGTGAGTATGATTTTATGCCGCTTTTAGCAATATTCCAGCAATATCACGGCGGGGGACACCAGAAATGGGCTTCATACATTGTACCCATGTCGGGAATCGAACCCGGGTCTTCGGCATGAAGAGCCAACGCTTTAACCACTAGGCTATCCGACCACCCCTACATTTCAGAGATCAGTGATGGGATTATTGTAGGACAGAAACATATACCGCAGCGTTAGAAATTGGCACTAGTCCTGTAGTCTTTACCAAACTGACCAATAGTAAAGGTATCCTAAGGACTAGTAGAAATTGGCCCATTTTAAGGGGTTTGCTATATGCTATCATTATAAGGACTAGTGGACAAAAACTGTTAGTTTCTAACCCTGTACCGGTAGGCAAGAGGGCACTGTGAATGTCATGCTATTTATAGCCAACTGGGGAATACAAATGAAGCTGCATAAGCTGGTTTTTGAATAGTTTGTTACTATTCCTGTTTTTTACAGCAAAATGGCATGTAAAGTAATGTATCGCAATACAGGCTGTAATGTTGTGTATCGGGGGCTTGTATCGGGATGCAATACTGTATCACTGTATCGTTACACCATGCTGGATCATGGTGATCATGACAGAACAAGATCATGCCTTCAGTGTTAGGGGGTAGTGGCAAAGCAATAATGAACAAAGCAAGCAGCTTCAGACTCCACAGAAATTGCTGAGGCAAAGAGAACAGGCTGTTTCAGCGATCACATTGAACATTCCAGATGTGTTAGGTAATCCCAACAGTGAGTGAGTGAGTGAGTTGGGTTTAACGCCCCTTTAAACAGTATTCCAGTTATATCGTGGCGTGTCAGCTTAATGTGGAAGGAAAGCCCGAAGTGATGCAGCTCTCAGACGTTTACCACTTCGGTGAAACCCACGAGCACGGGTATGGTGCTGACAAACCTAGAAACATAATTGGGGCGAACCGGGATTTGAACCCACAATCATAGGTTTCTGGCGTGCCCAAGGGACGCAACTCTGCACAGCGAATGGCGGCGCCTTAGACGATCGGGCCACCCGTGTCCCCGTAATCCGAACAGAAAGAGGTTGATCATGTCAATAATAATGGTGAAAAGTAGTGATGAAAGCTTCCTACATTTCTTGCAATGGTATTCCATTACATCTGATAAATGTTTGCAATGCCAGACAACATCAGAACAAAGCGACTTGCATGTTTATTGTTGCTATGGCAATACCTGGCAATACCTGGCAACAATTTTTAGCAATGGGTAGAGGACATGATAATTGTGTCATTTTGTTATCTTAATATCCAGAAATTACTTAAAGATTATTCATGTTTGTGTTGCCATGGAAACTGACCTGTGGGATTCATTTCTTCCTCCCCTTCCTCCATCCATCTCTGCCTCTGTCCAAGCAGGTTGTCGGAGTCCAGATCCACGGTGCGGGTAGGATACGTGACCCCGTCCCCCATGCTAAAATGTACAATTCCTTGTCAAGCACAGTTGTAAATGTCTTTTGCATCACACAAATATTTCATTCATTTATCTAAGAAACAGACACCAGTTGAACTAAATTTCTCATACACAATCTAAAAGTTCTTTAATCAGTGGAGTGTATTTGACAGGAACCTTTGAGAAATTTTGTTTGGGTGCTGTAAGGCATGCATTTCACCGAGAAGAGTTGTGTCCCTTAGTCAGGCAAGGATCTGCTGATAATGGGTTCAGATCTCAGATTTGCCCTGATCATAATCCTTTGTCTGTCAACACCATACTATGTTTGCTGGTTGCACCAAAGTGGCACTGTTCACGCTGCAGTGAGTGGGTACCCAGTAGGATGAGATGTTATTTAATTGTTAATCTTTTATCACCTCACAGGCAGCTTGGGTTGTATACTCCCCATGGAGCCGAGACTCAATATCGACTGCACACTGATCCATTGACGGAGGTGTTAATAATGTACTGAGTACCGAGTGTGGTTTTACGCCGCTTTTAGCAATATTCCAGCAATATCACCGCGGGGGACACCAGAAATGGGCTTCACACATTGTACCCATGTCGGGAATCGAACCCGGGTCTTCGGCATGACGAGCGAACGCTTTAACCACAAGGCTACCCGACCGCCCCTGATAATAATGTAAAAATCATGATCATTCACTTTGTGAATGAAATTGGTGTACCATAAACAGACTTATTATTGTAATTACGAAAAGCATTTCAGTTATACAACAGCTAGTCAGCTTCATCAACAAGTGGACAGAAAGCCAAAGTGATTTCCTACGATGGGGCAACACTCAAAGCATGATGCTGACAAAACAAGGAAGACATATTGGTGGGATATTGGACTTAAATGCTTGATCAACAGATCTTGGCTGGGACCCAATTCTTACCATGTTCCTGGAGCAAGGTTAAGAACATATTGGCAAACTTTTGTAAAACAAGTGGCCACTGTCACCAAATACACCCTGTGCACTGTTATACCTGAGTTACACGGTGGCATCTACAAGTTAGTACAACAACACGCCCATTACACACTGACTACCATGCATTTCAAATGACAAAAATGTCACCGACATTCGCTTGACACGGACATTTAGAAAACATGCTTTCTTAGGCAATACTAACAATAGTATCTCCAGGTCATGTTCAATGTTTGATGAAATTATAAGGAAAACATTGTTTTAAAACACTTACAAAATATATTTGACAAAATTGTTAGGTGAAAATCAAACATGAATGCATCATGTCTCACCAATGGTCAGTGAAATCAACTTATGAGCATTTGGTCACAAATCAAACATGAGACACATAATCAGATTTTGAAGAGCTATTGTTCAAAACAGCCAAGTATTATTTGGTACGCATTTCTTGTCTCTAAAAAATAATCTTTTACCAACAACACTAACAATTCCAAAGCAATAATGGTTTCAGTAACACAATGACAACTAAAAGCTATGAAAAAGACATATTCAAGTTTTTCTCAGAGAAACATACACACAACATTAATTAACCATCAACCAAACCACAAGTCCATTAAATACTGCAACAGTTTCTTCATTATCTGATTGTGTATCCCTAAAAACAAGCATTGTTTGCTAAATGAAGTGTCATCTGAAATAAACATGGCAGAATATATAAAGCTTGTCAAACATCAATAGGCAATAAAGAGAAAAATAAACAAAAAAAACCAACAAAAAACTAACTTAGTAATGAGGTGTCCTTCATACATAGCCTACAATTTATTTCTTTTTTATTCAGCACTGATAAGTAGTTCTTTGGTTAACAGCACAAAGACAACAGTGAGAGTATGGCCAGCAAGTACACAGTGAAAGAAAAGCAGTTATATAGCGCTGGGGGACATGACACTGGTGAAGCAAATAAGTCAAACAACATAAGGTTATAATATCAAGAAGTAGTCACATCGCTTGGCTGCTCTGAGTAATGGCAACACATTCAACAGGACATCTCACAAAGCATACGTTTTCGGTTCTATCAGCACCATTCCCCGACAAATAATCCTTTCATAGTTGAAACTTTTCAAAACTTAAGATTGACAACATTTTTGTATAAATCCAAACATTAATTAAAGGATTAATATTGAGGTCATATCTGATAAAGAAAATAATGAACTGAAGAAATGTCACATATCTATTGGATAGATTAGCTTCAGAATTCCAGGAAAAATATTTTTTCAGCATTCTCATCAAAATTGTGACAAACTTGTGGATTTTAATTTTACTGGTGAAAAAAAGTATGCAAAGTAGCATCAAAAAATTATTTCCTGAATTTCTACAATTCGATTGTGGTATCCGAGACTATTTTTCTAAAAGTCGGTTCGTTGAATATCATCAAACATCTGTTTCAAACGTTTAACTGTCAACAAAATAAACCACAAATTAAGATCAGTTGCTGGCTTATTTTTTTTTTAAACTTCAAAACAACCATATTTGTTGTCATGCTGGACTTGTGCAGACGCAAAAAAATGTGTAATTGTTCATCTGTATCCCTTTACTGTTCTCTAATGAGCATGTCTTTAATTTGTACAATTAAGACGCGTTCTCAATATCACTATCCTTGTACATGTATTTAACTGGATTAGAAATTGTTAGGCTGTGAGTGGTGGGTATCAATGCACACAAAAACAGAACGTATGGATTGATTCCATTTTCATAAAATCAACAGTTTAACGTTAATGGAAGAAGGCCCAGAGTTGTGATCGGGCCAAAAACAAGCCAACCCATTCTTTAAACATATGCTTGTGTCTTATCCATCAAAATGCATACAGGGTAAAGCTGGCTGTGTTTGTGTGTGAGTGTCTTAAGCTGCACTGTTTCAATGCATTAAGAGGGAAGTTTCTGTGTGCAATGACCCTGTGAGGTAGCATTATACACCTACCCTGTGAGCTAGCTTTATCAATCTTCCCTGTGAGCTAGCATTATACATCTACCCTGTGAGCTAGCATTATCAATCTTCCCTCTGAGCTAGCATTAGACATCTAACCTGTGAGCTAGCATTATACACCTACCGCTAGCATTATACACCTACCCTGTGAGCTAGCTTTATCAACCTTCCCTATGAACTAGCATTATATATCTTCCCTGTGAGCTAGCATTATACATCTACCCTGTGAGCTAGCATTATACATCTACCTTGTGAGCTAGCATTACCAATATTCCCTATGAGCTAGCATTACCAATATTCCCTGTGAGCTAGCATTATACATCTACCTTGTGAGCTAGCATTACCAATATTCCCTATGAGCTAGCATTACCAATATTCCCTGTGAGCTAGCATTATACATCTACCTTGTGAGCTAGAATTTCACATCTACCCTGTGAGCTAGCATTATACATCTACATTGTGAGCTAGCTTTATACATCTACCCTGTGAGCTAACATTAGACATCTACCTTGTGAGCTAGCATTATACATCTACCAAGTGAGTTAGCATTATACATCTAACATGTGAGCTAGCATTATACATCCACACTGTGAGTTAGCATTATACATCGACCCTGTGAGCTAGCATTATACATCTACCCTGTGAGCTAGAATTATACATCTACCTTGTGAGCTAGCTTTCTACATCTACCCTGTGAGTTATCATTATACATCTACCCTCTGAGCTAGCATTATACATCTACCCTGTGAGTTAGCATTATACATCTAACCTGTGAGCTAGCATTATACATCTACCCTGTGAGCTAGAATTATACATCTACCTTGTGGGCTAGCATTATACATCTACCCTGTGAGCTAGCATTATACATCTAACCTGTGAGCTAGCATTATACATCTACCCTGTGAGCTAGCATTATACATCTACCCTCTGAGCTAGCATTATACATCTACCCTGTGAGTTAGCATTATACATCTAACCTGTGAGCTAGCATTATACATCTACCCTGTGAGTTAGCATTATACATCTAACCTGTGAGCTAGCATTATACATCTACCCTGTGAGCTAGCATTATACATCTACCCCGTGAGCTAGAATTATACATCTACACCGTGAGCTAGCATTATACATCTACCCCGTGAGCTAGCATTATACATCTACCCTGTGAGCTAGAATTATACATCTACCCCATGAGCTAGAATTATACATCTACCTTGTGGGCTAGCATTATACATCTACCCTGTGAGCTAGCATTATACATCTACCCTGTGAGCTGGCATTATACATCTACCCTGTGAGCTAGCATTATACATCTAACATCTGAGCTAGCATTATACATCTACCCAGTGAGTTCGCATTATACATCTACCCTGTGAGCTAGCTTTATACATCTATCCAGTGAGCTAGCATTATACATCTACCCAGTGAGTTAGCATTATACATCTACCCTGTGAGCTAACATTATACATCTATCCAGTGAGCTAGCATTATACATCTACCCAGTGAGCTAGCATTTTACATCTAACCTGTGAGCTAGCATTATACATCTACCCTGTGAGCTAGCTTTATACATCTACATTGTGAGCTAGCATTATACATCTACCCTGCGAGCTAGCATAATACATCTACCCTGTGAGTTAGCTTTATACAACTTCCCTGTGAGCTAGCATTATACATCTACCCAGTGAGTTAGCATTATACAACTTCCCTGTGAGCTAGCATTATACATCTACCCAGTGAGCTAGCTTTATACATCTACCCTGTGAGTTAGCATTATACATCTACCCTGTGAGTTGGCATTATACATCTACCCTGTGAGTTAGCATTATACAACTTCCCTGTGAGCTAGCATTATACATCTACCCTGTGAGTTAGCATTATACATCTACCCTGTGAGTTAGCATTATACATCTACCCTCTGAGTTGGCATTATACATCTACCCTGTGAGCTAGCATTATACATCTACCCTGTGAGTTAGAATTATACATCTACCCTGTGAGCTAGCATTATACATCTACCCTGTGAGTTAGCATTATACAACTTCCCTGTGAGTTGGCATTATACATCTACCCTGTGAGCTAGCATTATACATCTACCCTGTGAGTTAGAATTATACATCTACCCTGTGAGCTAGCATTATACATCTACCCTGTGAGTTAGCATTATACAACTTCCCTGTGAGTTAGCATTATACAACTTCCCTGTGAGCTAGCATTATACATCTACCCTGTGAGTTAGCATTATACATCTACCCTGTGAGTTAGCATTATACATCTACCCTCTGAGTTGGCATTATACATCTACCCTGTGAGCTAGCATTATACATCTACCCTGTGAGTTAGAATTATACATCTACCCTGTGAGCTAGCATTATACATCTACCCTGTGAGTTAGCATTATACAACTTCCCTGTGAGTTGGCATTATACATCTACCCTGTGAGCTAGCATTATACATCTACCCTGTGAGTTAGAATTATACATCTACCCTGTGAGCTAGCATTATACATCTACCCTGTGAGCTAGCATTATACATCTACCCTGTGAGTTAGAATTATACATCTACCCTGTGAGCTAGCATTATACATCTACCCTGTGAGTTAGCATTATACAACTTCCCTGTGAGTTGGCATTATACATCTACCCTGTGAGCTAGCATTATACATCTACCCTGTGAGTTAGAATTATACATCTACCCTGTGAGCTAGCATTATACATCTACCCTGTGAGTTAGCATTATACAACTTCCCTGTGAGCTAGCTTTATGCCGACACTGCAGCGATTACATGTCTACTTACATGTCTACCATCATGTCTGTGGGCATGGTAGGAATGGTATCTGAAACCCGTGACTATTGGTCAACTATCAGCCAATCACACACATGCTTACTACCAAACTCATGGCATTCATCATGCTAACAGTTGCACATATATATTAATATCTGTGAAACATGCACAAACTGATACTTAGTATAGCAGATATCCATACATTATCTTTGCTGAATTAAATTCTGTAGCATATAATATCATTATGTTAAATGAAATAGTATAACTCTTAACAAGTTTGCAAATGACACTTAAACCAAAGTTTCTCATACAAGAAAACTGGAATCAGTATTTATCTATCTAAAAAAAAAAAAACATCCACTATGCGCAAGCAACCAGTCACCAGTGATGAGTTATTTGTTGTTAGTTTGCCACAATTTACCCAGGTACCATTCACAATTATAGAAATCTACTCTACACTCATGATTAGTAACGGCATATGTGTATTGTAAATCATGCATTTTCATTCCACGATTGTGATAAAAATCATGTCTTAAAATCATCTAAAAAAATCCCAACCCAGGTAAACAATAAGAAAGTTAATAATAAATTGAACGAATATTTAATTAACTTTTTAAACAAGGGAACAGCCCAAAAGGCTCCCAGGCTCAAACAGAAAAAATCATTCCACTTAACACTTGGAATACAACCATAACAGGCTCTTAAAATAGATTAAATCTGATAGGCTCTCAAAGTAGACATAAATAGGCTCTCATAAAGATACAGGTCTGAACAGGCTCTCGAAATACATGTAGGCTCTCAAACCATGCCAAAGAGTAATGATCTTAATACCCCCAGATTAGAAATAATTCCATTCTCTCTATTAGAAATAATCTGAAAAGGCTCTTGAAATTGTCTTCATTCATGGTCTTACACATTAACCCTACATTTACTGAACCAGTTAACAGACCTACTTCAGGCAGAATCTGAATACCATAGACTACTGAATGTGTCTGATGTTGGTTTGTTTATTTGTTGTTTAACGCCACACTCACAAATATTACAGCTATATGACGGCATTCTGTAAATAATTGAGTCTGGACCAGACAATCCAGTGATTGACATCATGAGCACCAATCCAAGCAATTGGGATACGATGACATGTATCAACCAAATCAGTGAGTCTGACTACCTGATCCCATTTTTCGCCTACTTAAGACAAGTATATTCGCCTTTTATGGCAAGCATGGGTTGCTGAAAACCTATTCTACCCGGATCTTCACGGGTCAAACAAGAATAAATGTACATCCACTGCCTCACTCTATGACAATGTATCTCCTTGTCAATTCCACCACAGTGTTTGTATGCTTGTGTTTCATTTACTGCAGCACTCAGCAATATTCCAGCTATATGACAGCGGCCGATTGATAATCAAGAGTGGACCAGACCATCCAGTGAATGGTATTATGAGCAACGATCCACGCCATCAGGGTATAATAACATGTAATCAACAAGTCTGACTACCCAATCACAACGATATCATCTGTTGTAAACGAGATGCCAGAACCACTTGGATAATATCAACACAATGAATAATCAAGGGCTGGCCTAGCCTGTGAAAACTTAGCAGCATCAAAGCTCACTGTATATTGTTTGGAGATTTTTAATCGACTTTTAGTCAACAAGATATTTAAAAGAAGAAATAACGTTAAGTAAAGTTTCTATTTCATCCTTGCCCTTATCATGTTTATGAATTCAGAAGTAAAATAAAAAAACAAGTTAAAGTCAACATCAAACATTCTGTTGATAAAATGATATTAACATTAAACCATTTCTGTTACCCTGGTTACAGTCTCTTGGCTGCTTCTGTAGGAAATAGTACTGACATCAAAACATGCTGTGTCAAATATGACTTAAAAAACATAACGAGGATTTAGGAGTAATAATATGAAAACATTGTTAAGTTTCCTGCATCCTTTGAAACCATGAATGATCTTATGAGCTGTTCAGTATTACTTGTGCTAGAGTATTATCGAACAGCATGTGTGTGTTTGTTGTGTAACGCCACACTCAGCAATATTCCAGCACCCTGTAACTAATCAAGTCTGGACCAGACAATCCAGTAGGATTGGGTCAGTAGGTACAAATATAAAAAAATATCTGGTTCTGGTCACTTGAATAATTTAATTTGTCACCAGAGTTTTACATTTCTGTGTAGTCTGTGTTCAAGAATAACAAATGCATTTATTTCAGCATTTCATATCTTGCCAAGTATCTTTAAACTGTTTTATTAAGAAGACAATTTATACTATCAGAGGTATAAAAAATATACTTATTTGCTTTATTCCCAGTTTTAGTTTAAGGAAAGTGGATCCTTAAACCAAACAAAAGAAATGTAAGGCCTTACTGAACTATTAGGTGGGTGAGCAAGTGAGTGGGTTGCATACAGAGAGACAGAAAGACAAGAAGCCGGACACTGGCTGCGGCAGCTAACCTGGGGGTGTTGCCCATGGTCTGATACGACATGGTCGCCGACGACTGCGAGGGGAAGGACACCCCATCACCAAGGCTACAAAACATCACAATCAAAGGGTTATTATTGGGAGAGAATTTCAGCTAGTCCTCTGGCTTATGTTCCACAAGGTGATCTTAGTGCTACAATTGTCCTAGCTCCAGTACATGTTTAACAGAAACTTACGATGGTCATGTTGCAAAACTATTGTCATAACTCTCATACCTGTTTAATATAAGGAAGAGAATTTATGGATTCAACTTCTTCATTATGAGGAACACAACGTTTCAGAGTATATGCTTACTTCACCTGATGAAGGAGTAAGCATGTACTCCGAAACATTATTTCCTCATAATAAAGGGGCTGACATCCACAAATTCTCTTCCTTATGTGTATCACTTCTAAATGCCTTTCAAAGACCTGTATAACATAGACTTGTGACAGTTGAGTGCAAAGTCGGTCCTCTTGGTAATATTGCACAAGGCAATACTTCAGCTACAATTCTCACAACATATCAAAATAGTTACAAAAGTCAAAGAGCAAAGAATTCTCTTGAGGATGTGGCCGGGAGCCCTATTCCATGAGATGACCTGGATTGTACCTTTATCAATCAATGTTGTGCTGTACCACGAGGCACCAACAGCTGCACAGCAATCACTTATGATGGCCAGACGCTGATCTAACCAAACATAATGTAATTAGCACCTCCCTATTAACTTCTCCCAACTAAAGAATATAACTAACATGAATAAAATTAGTGCATTGTAGACATGGCTTGTATTTCACTCATATCACGACTGAACAGGAGAGTATTATGGCTTAGTTCATCTTCCCGAGGCAAGAGAGTTAACTCACTTTAAAAGTCCCGTTTCCACCTTTGCCTAATTAGGCTGAATTCCATCGTAGTGCCACCAGTAGCTATTACGAGTTATGTCCCTTTTGTCTCATATGGACAAATTAAATGCTACGAAAATATGAACTTACAAGATGAAAAGAAATAAAACCAAACTTGTTTGAAATGAACTCTGAAAACAGTGTATTACCATGCTTACCACTACACCCTAACAAACGCCCCAACAAGAACTCGATCAAATATCCCGTCAAAGCTCGAACCCAATATTGAAGCACCTTTGACATGATTGACTTTGTTTAAAGCCTGCGGCGATAACTAAATTGGTTATTGTAAAGTACCATCTGAGTCTATCCATCACAGCTGAGAAACTAGTAGTGATAATTCCCTGTTAACACAGTTCTACCAAGAACAGTTCATGGAATAGGGCCCGGTCTCAACATGTCACACCAGAAAAATAGAGAGAAAAAGGCAAACCAAGGACTCGATAAAATGACATAATTTCTGAAGAAAGTTACCATAGGACTAGAATTAATGCCTCGATATCAATATATGAATATGTAAACATGTAGCAATAGCAAAGTAAGTTAAAGAATGTTAATCAGAAATGATTGTCATGATATCCTTGCTAAACATTGCTTTCTGTCAATACTCAAAATCAAAATCTTACATTCTAAAGATGACTAAATTCTTAAGAGCAGTTACCATGGTTACATGGATAATAATGTAACCTAGTAAAACAAACTGTTGTTTGATTCCTGAGTACTAATCATTGTCTTCCTCTATCATGTTTAAAAATATACATTAAAAAATAACAAATCTTAGACTGTATTAAAACATGTTTCTGGGGAAAATCATTGTGAACACTGGTGAAGGAGGTAGGACTTTTCTTTAATTTTAATTTCAAAGAAAAAGTGATGAGGGAGAAACACATTATATTTTTTTCCACTAATACCATCAAACAACTGGTCATACAATGTCAGTCTTCAAGCATGGATACCAGTGTCTGCTTCATACGACAAGGATAAAATTGAAAAATATTTTTGGATTGGCAATAAAGATGACTGACACATGGAATTTAAGGTGACATGACAATGCCCAAGAAACATTTTCTTCTTCTTTTTCAGCCGAATACCAAACCTACAGGTAATGCTTTCATCTGATGGAGCACACAAGGCTGCTTTTCCTAAGGCCCAAACAGTTCATTACGGTTGAGAGAATATCACAGGAGAACTGAAACTCTGTGAATGAAGCTGAAACTGGTCCTGCTGATAGACATCCACTATGTAACCTCAGCCAAACAGAACAACAGCCTTTGGAAACCAAATGACAAGGTGTGATAGGCAATGTTTCAAACTAGAAGAACCACAAAATGCAGTCTCATTAAAATCAGACCTTAGTACTTGCTACCGCTAAACAAAGATCTGAAGACATCCCATTAGGGGTAACGTCAGAACAACCTTTCATCCGACCAATCAGAGCGTCGCTTACCAGATTTTTAAAGTGACAGTCGGAATGTGATTTCTAATCGTTCAACCTCGAAATTTTTAACACGGGGTACTCTGAACGATAGTTACGGGTTTAACGACTGAATCCATACAATCGAGACCATCCATTAGCCATGCCAGATTGTTCTTTTGATCAGTTTTCAAACTTGTAATCGAGAATTTGTCAAAATATGTTTCGAAGCGTAGTCGCCATTTTGAAATTTGTGCCGTAAAGCACGAGAAAGCTGTCTTCTGATTGGTCATTCCATTGGTGGGTCAAAGTTCGCGCAAGGTCGGTCTGACATGACCCGTAATGGGATGTCCTCAAATCTTTGTTTAGCGGTAGCGAGAACTAAGATCTGGTTTTAATGAGATTGCACAAAATGCAAATTTGGTGAAAAGTGAAAATCACTGAAAATAGTCTTATGACCACCATAAGTCACCAGTTTAGAAAAGAAAGAAGTTGTACTTTGCCCCATTAATGCAGTCGGAAATGAAGAGCAACAGTGGTCTGGACAGAAGTTTGTAATTTACTGTGCATGAATTATCAAAACACCTTCAGCTTCAGGTCAGTGTTTCAGTTCAAAACATGACATTCCTTTTCAAGTAAAATGTCTCCATTATTTTCCTCATCATTAAAACAAGACATAGAATCATTTTCACCACAAATGTCCATCATTCATGAAGTGAAATCAATTCAAATTACAGTACTGTACATTTAATTTCAATATAAATATGACAGAACTTAGTTCATCCAATGCCAAGAAAAGTGCAGTGCCTTGTATAGAACAAAGAGAGTGTAGAGTGGTAAACTGATGTGATTGATACCCCTGGCTTACCTGGAATATATAGGCAGGAACCAGACCTTTACCTGGTCCCCAAACACTTCCTGGAAGTTCCCTCCTCTTCCAAGACTAAACCCTTCTTTGTCAGGCCCGCTCTGAAAAATTGGCGCTCGGAAGGCCTCTGCAACCAATCAAATCGGTTAAACATATATTCTGTATATATGCCACAAGCATGGACGACTGGGAACAATCTAAAATGGAATATCTCATGAGTTTAGCACAACCCTGACTAAATTTTCACTGACATACCTTTTTTTGTAAAATGGTATTGTTTTCTACACCTTCAAAAAAGATTGACCCCTGCATGGTGTACATGTATCAGTAGTTATTTCACAACAGTGAGATGCAAGACAAGCACTCCATCGATGAACCTCATAAAACGACCAATTGTGACAACTTTACACCATGCATACAGGCCAACCCAAACTATGTTCTTGTCTCACAATAAATTGCAGAAAAAATTAACAAAACACGAAATGTTGGAATGAGATTTATCTCCTTTAAAACTCTATAAACATAAATTCAGATGATCTTAAATTGTGATGGGTTTCTATGACATACTTGTACCGTACTTTCCGCGGTAAAAGACATGGGCGCTTAGAAATTTGACATAAGGGGACTGCTTTATAATTAAAACCACCACAAGCAAAATCTGTTTTCAGAGTTTGAGAGTAGTGGTTGGTTGGTTGGTTGGTTGGTTTGTTGTTTTACGCAGCACTCAGCAATATTCCAGCTATATGACAGCAGTCTGTAAATAATCGGGTTTTGACCAGACAATCTAGTGATTAATATCATGAGCATTGATCCACACAATTCGGATCGATGACATGCATCAACCAAGTCAGCGAGCCTGACCACCCAATCCAAATAGTCGCCTCTTGTGGCAAGAAGACATAGTTGGCTTTTGTCCCTTATTAATATATATTTTTTAAATATTTTTCAACAATCACGCCCATATCAGCTGCTTAGGCTGAAACAATGCACTGATGCACCGCAAAATTAATTCAAACAATAATTTAGGCTTTACCATGTTTACAATTAATTCTGTATTCTGTTTGTTTCTAATAATATGGACAGGACATTGTCTTCACATTTTCACTAAACATAGTTTTGGGGGGAAAAATATGTGAGAATTTGAGCACTTTTGACTTTGTGTATTATGGACAGCTCATGAGCAAACACATGATGCAGTGACTACAGCATACTGTTCCAACCCTCACGACTACGTCTTTGTACTCACCTAAGGTGGACCTGTTTTTACATGTAAGGTACAGATGATACCCAAACAAGGATATCAAGCTGATACCAAACATTATTGACACAAAAAACAAGAATAAAAGATGAAATTTTCCCATGCCATTGCCAGCTCCTCCCTGAAAGAAAAGTAGCAAGGGATGCTTTAAACAGACAAAATGTGGTAAGGTTCATCACTTATCTTACATAAGACTTGACATACAATTAATCATGAGGCATGGTAAGATGAGGTGAGGTGAAATGGGGTTTAATGTTGCGTCCAAGATTATTACACCTTTATAGCAACGTGCATGTACTTGTGTGTTTGTGTGGTTGCTTGTACTAGTCCGGACTGATGCCGATTTATAGCGCTAGCTCAATGAGATAACATGCCTCAGTTTAACATGTATACCCCACTCAGACACAGTATACTGACTCTAACCAGTCCTTGTTTTAGCCCCTTAATGCAGAGCCCCAGACAGGGTAACAACAAGTACCATCTTTTAACATCTTTTGGTATGATGCGGCCGGGGATCAAACCCCGGACCTTCAGCTCTCCGGGAGAACGCTCTACCACTAGACCATGGAGGCAGTCCATGGTAAGATGAAGAAAGCCTAAATGTTGTGGACTGAAAGTGCAAACATAATACACTGGCAATACTATTTTAACAGAATCTGGTTGACAACTTTTGATGATCTGGATGTTGAGGAACTTGCACTTAACATTTCAGAGGAATTCCATTCATAACTTGTCAAAAAGATGACGTTTCTAAATCCAACCCATCCCAAAGATATCAATTGAATTTTTCCAATGATGATCCCCAAGGTTAAAAAATTGTCCAAATAGATTGCTAGCCCTTATTAATGTAAACATAACATAAATATTATTGACGATTACATTATATATAAGCATGAAATATATCCATTTGTTGAAGTTTGAAAATGACATGTGACATATTCATGACATTTCCTCCATATTAATATCACAGCTATTCCTCACAGAGGCCTATTATTTATCAGTCCAAACTAAGCCAAGCCATTGATGGTGGTTTGTGCTGTAGATGCTTTGGAGGCACAGTGACACAAACAGGAAAACAGCAGGGCGTTATCTAGGATTCCAAAGTAAGTGCCCTCTGAGGACAAATTGGAATTTTGTTTAAATTTTGATCCCAATTGGGACATTCTTAAGAAGTTTTCTTAAATTTAAGGGAATCTTAATATTTCAAACAATGTAAATATGTAAAACTAAACTATTTCAGCCATATCGCTGCATTAAATTATCAGAAAGACGACGTACTATCCACCAGGTGATACATTACAATGAGCAGTATCACACATGATTAACAGACATAACTTCCTGGTCATTAAAGCCCACGGGGAGATCTGGCCTGGGCAACACATGTGGTGGAACAGATGTAGCGAGGATGCTGTGAGGACAACTCAATCACACAAGTCACAATCGCGACCCAGCATGAGCCTTCCCTGGAGGTCATATATATACAGCAATCATTGTAATCCTCACTACTCGTTTGTATGTTGTAATGCCCCAGTCAGCAATAATTCAGCTGTATGACGTCCCCATGTAAATACTCAAGCCTGAACCATACAATCCAGAGCAGTGATCCACACCATTGGGTACAATGACATGCAAACACCAAGGTACATGGAGACTCCTCTTACCACCGACCGCCTCCGTGGTCTAGTGGTAGAGCATCCGCCCGGAGAGCGGAAGGTACGGGGTTCGATCCCCTGCAGTGTCATACCAAAAGACTTGTTACCCTGTCTGGCGCTCTGCATCAAGGGGCTAAAACAAGGACTGGTCGGCTAGGAGTCAGTATACTGTGTTTGGGTGGGATATTCATGTTAAACTGCAGCATGGTATCTCAGTGAGCTAGCACAATAATTCGGCATCAGTCCGGACAAGTACAAGCAGCCACACAAACACACACAATACATGCACGTCGCTATATAAGTGCAATAATCTTGGACGCGACGTTAAACCCCATTTCACCTCAGTTCCTCTTAATCTGGGCCTACTGGTTTTGAACCCACTATCATAGGTTTCTCTGAACAGCGAATTGTGGTGTCTTAGCCAGTTGAAAAACCCAGACGGATCGCCTAATATATTTAAGATGGCTCCTGCTACAAGTATGGGGAACACTCAGGACCCTCTGACACTACACTTTGCTAACAACAACAGCCACCTACCTTCCAGAAGTCTATGAAGTACTTGAGTGAAGTGATGGCCACATATAGACAGTACAGGAGGGCATATCCCAGGAACTGCACGAAGAACTTGTAGTTGGAGAACCCCACACAGTTATTCACCCTGTAACCATGGCAACAACATGCTGATTTCGTCTTTGAATCTTGGAAGCATACAATTTTCACTGGGAATATTTTTTTCCAAGGAACTTCTCTGTTCAATTTGTTCCTAATCTTATGTTTTTTTTATGTCATATACATGATATATGTAGGATATTTTAAAAGCAGAAAATCTGAACGACTGACCTTGAATCTATAAAAGCTCACCTGCGTATCTGTGTATATACCACATATTACTTAATATACATTACTTATCTGTAATAAAATAAAGCCAGTGGCTACTGCAGAGTCAAATGATCACAGCCATATTTAATGTGAGAAAAGTATCTGCACAGAGCAGGCAAGACCCCTGTTCCAATGTGGGGAATCTGGGTATTAAACCCAGGTGTTCAGCATAATGGGTGAACACCTAACCCCTAAGTAGTATAGATGATGGGGGTACTGCCTCATCCCACCAGGACCAGGTCCAGTACCCCCATCATCTATACTATCTCATCCCACAGTGTATGTGATGGGAGTTGGCTATACACTGCTTACCATGGGCAGTGGTGGTCCATTTTGAGAACACATCTGAAAAAAGAGAAATAAACATATATTTCATGTGGTATTCTTCATTAACAGACACTGTGCCAAAAACTTTTTGAGTCTACTAGCCCGAAATTAACTACAAGCACCATTTTCTGTAAATTTTGATGTTATTATTAGACCATTACTAGCTGAGCTCACAACACCCTACAGAACTTTAATAGATTCTGGCTTCAGACTAGCTGTCAAAGACTTAAACTGTTACCATATTGAGGGAAGAAATATAGCCAAAGTTCGAGACTTTCCATTTTGAGGGGAAAAATATTAATTCAACAAGTGAACCCAAGCTTAGGCATGACTAGGAACTTAACACTTTAAAACCATTAGTAGCAGCTGTCCACACACTAACAGCTTCTCTCCGTGTCTGCAACAGGTGTTGAAGGTGTGAATGTGTGAGTTATCTCCCCTGGTACGGTACATGTGTCCTCGATGTTGTCATCTAAACCAACCCCCGGTTGAGTCCCCATCAGAGCCCGAGAGCCCTTGTATTACAACAAAACTGACTATGGAAATAAAATATTTCTTACTCACATGCTCATTTAATTCTATTTGTTTTCTGTACTTACCTTGAGCACACGGAACAATGGTGACACCTGTCTGGCTTTATACACCGACATTTTTCACAGTATCTTGGACCTGGAAACCAGAGTTTGTGCACAGTTTAACACTGAATGAGGCTGTGAGGGCAGAAAGTTTTCAGCTGCTGGACATGTTGTGAGTGAGTGAGAATGGTTTTACGCCGCTTTTAGCAATATTCCAGCAATATCATGGCAGGGGACACCAGAAATGGGCTTCACACAATGTACCCATGTCGGGAATTGAACCCGGATCTTCGGTGTGACGAGCAAACGCTTTAACCACTAGGCTACCCGACCGCCCCTTGGACATGTTGTACCGCCTCTATAAGAACAACATGTCCACAACAATATAGAACTGATTACATCTACTTTCGAGTAAGACAATTTCCAAAATAACAAATAACAGTGGGATTATGATGCTGGTTTGGGAGTAAATCATACAATGAAATGTGTCCAAAGTACAATTTTTCAAAAACAGTCCACATTTTCCTCAGTAAACATTAACTGATTGGAATTTACTAATCAATATCACAATAGCAAATATTTGTACCACAAAAATCTTTAAAATGTGCATTGTATGGTACATTTTGAAAAAACTTTATTGTCTTTTTTTTTCAAAAAGTTAATGTTCATCGACCCATCTGATAATCAATAAAGGGAATTACTCAAGAACCAGATACCTGAGAACTTTCATACCACTACACAATTGCAAAATATAAAAATATAAGAGTCACCAGCTAAAAATGTAGATATTGGAACTACTAATAATGACCCTTTGCAATGCTGTTTGACAGCTAAACGTTATCGAGTAAGTATGGTCTTAAGCCGCTTTTAGCAATAATCCAGCCAGGGACACCAGAAATGGGCTTCACACATTATACCAATGTGGAGAATTGAACCCGGGTCTTTGGCGAGACGACCAAATACTCTAATCACAAGGATATCCCACCACCCCTGAAATTTATGCAATTGCTTTTTTGAACTATCTGACATGCTTATTTTTGTCACAGCAAGATGTATAACAAACCAGTTTCTAAATTTCTTGATCTAAAATTAAAATTAAATTGATTAATTAATATTGATAGAAAGTGAAAAAGTTCACTTTAACTGATGTTGTGATGATGGATAACACAACATGACAAAGGAAAAGGACAAATAACAAAATAGAATTAACATGCTTGACAATATGACACACCCTTGGGTGAGCTCTTACTTGAATAACAAGGTTATTATGTAAGTGTTTTTCATCATTAACCTGACATTAACTTTTGGCATTAAAAGAAAGGAAATCAATCGTCTTGTCAAACTAACAAAGCACCTACCAGACATGAACACGTCTTGAGTGAGTGCAGAGTTTGTGAGTGAGTATGGTTTTACGCCGCTTTAAGCAACATTCCAGCAATATCACGGCAGAGAACACCAGATATAGGTTTCACACATTGTACCCTTGTCGGAATTCAAACCGGGGTCTTCAGCGTGACGAGTGAACGCTTTAACCAATAGGCTACCCCGAGTGCAGATTACAGGGAAGGTATCATAATTGTCATTTGGAATAGAGCCTCACTTTTGTCCTTGAATTTGTTCTCAATAGTGTATTTCGATTCTAATAAATATGGTGTGGTAACCTTTATTCATCATAACATAATTCATCCTAAACATTCTAAATTAGTAAAATCTAAATATTTTTTACATTTGTATACATAACCTGCATTAGCCATTAATGCATTTACTGCTTTCTTTTGGCAGAAAAACAAAGCTGTGTGAGGTCCAGCTGAAGAAAAGTTGTTCCAATGTTCCAACCAGTTGTGAGGCAGACCCCATTGCAAAGCTCTGCGTGACCCCGAAAGTGATGACGTCACGAATACTACACCTTACTGCTCGAGCCATCACAGAGGCCTGATCTCATGAGGATTGTTGGCTCTAGGAGGACCAAGGTTAGCGGCTTCATATGCCTGAAGAATGATGACTCATAGGGATATGGGTATTGTGACTGACTTCGGTCGTGGATGTCTTGGAGACGGGAATGAAAAGCTGTTTCCAAGGACCATGTAGAATCTTGGAGAGATGGATGAAAACTCTCAAAGCACGCGCTGGGCACAGATCCTGTCATCCGATGAAAGTCCTTGTCCAAGACATAAGCCCTGTCAACCACCTCAAAGGTTGGGGAATTCCTCCCTCTTGAACCTGGGAACCTTGAGGGCTGCAGAAAGTCCTCATCCAGCGCAGTGACCTTGTCCTTGTGCATAGGATGTGGAGGAATGGGGATGGGCCGTGACATATTATGTCATTTTTATCAACTCCCGCAACTGGCTAAGGACTACTGCAGCAAGTTGGTCGGCCATTCAATAGGGCATCTAAAATAAGCTGAGATGGGCGTCTCTCTCAGGTAACAACTCATGAGACACAAATGATCCCTCTGAAGAATCGAAGTGGTAACTCTATGAACGACGGACAGGTGAGCGACTCCTGGAATGGAGCTTGGACCGAGTTGACTTAGAAGTACACCTGGAGGAGGCTCCGGGTGATGCTAAGCCATGAGAATTGAGATGACAGAGCCCTAGACGAAGAAGGGCCATCAATGAATACCGTAAGGCACTGAAGTCGCAGGAGGCATCAGAGATGCGTAAGGTGCTGGCTGGTACGAAGGCATTTTAGCAGAAAAGAGAAGAGGCGCCTAGGTCTGATGAAACATGGGGCACCCAGGGCCACAGGGGGAGGCGCTGACACTGACATCAAAGGTGGTGCTGTCAGAAGAGCCTGGGAGGGCGTAGAAAGCAGCACAACGCTCATGCCTGGGTAGGTGGAGGCAACAATGGAATCTCTGGTGTCGATGGAGGATTTGGGTAGTACAGCCCTGAGGATGTGGCGTAGGCAGTGCCCAGCCCAAGTAGATGGCTGGGACCTAACAACAAGGGTCTCCAGAGTCTCCTGCAGAAAGAAAGGATTCCTGAGAATCCGACATCCTCTTCTTGTGTCGTAGGGTTTGCTGTGCCAGGCGCTTCCTGGATACCTGTAGATACTTTGCAAAGCTTGGCAGGTAAAGGGGAGAACAAAAGTGACACTTCAGTTCTGTGGAACAGATACCAGTGCAATCAAGACACCATGGGTGAGGGTCCTTAAGTGACTTTTTACCACAGCAACAGACACTACAGGCAACGAAGCAAAAGTTGCAAAGACCAAATGTACCTAAATATAAGGTAAGGGATAATAATCCAATTTATGGGGTTAAAGGATAACCATTACACAGAATAAACGCTTAAGAAACCACTCATAACTAATTTATTCAACTTTTCTTCAGCAGGACCTCCCACAGCTTCATTTTTCTGTCAAAAGAAGGCAGTAAATGCATAAAGGAGTAATGCAGGATAAGTTAACATATTACGAACTACTTTAGTTTTGCACATAGAAGGAAGTCTTAATCACAAAACGAGAAAAAAACATGTACGTTGTCAAGCACCTACATCCAGACATGGTCCTGTTCAGTATGGGCAGGTTCCTAGCAAACTGTTTGAGCATTTCTCTCTGTCTGTCCTCGCTCGTCTCTCTCTCCAGCTGGTCCGCCTCCGCGGGACTCAGGTAAAACTGACAAACAAAGGTGCATTGATGAGTTAGTGCTCTGATTTAACGCAGTCATCAATATGACGGCAGAAACACATACATATTCAAGACAAACCAATGATGGATAACAATGATCCACACTGTTAGTATGAGAAGCATGGGGTACTGGGGACCTATTCTGCCCTGGAATCTCCACAGGAAGCATGGGGTACTGGGGACCTACTCTGCCCTGGAATCCCCACAGGAAGCATGGGGTACTGGGGATCTACTCTGCCCTGGAATCTCCACAGGAAGCATGGGGTACTGGGGAACTACTCTGCCCTGGAATCTCCACAGGAAGCATGGGGTACTGGGGACCTACTCTGCCCTGGAATCCCCACAGGGAGACAAGCATGGGGTACTGGGGACCTTCTCTGCCCTGGAATCCCCACAGGGATACAAGCATGGGGTACTGGGGACCTTACTGTCCTGGAATCCCCACAGGGAGACAAGCATAGGGTACTGGGGACCTACTCTGCCCTGGAATCACCACAGGGGACCTGTTCTTTCCTGGAATCCCCATGAGGAGACCAGTATTGGGTACTGGGGACCTTCTCTGCCCCGGAATCCCCACAGGGTGACTAGCATTTGGTACTGGGCAACTACTCTTCCCTGGAATCCCAACAGGGTGACAAGTATGGGGGTACTGGAGGTACCTTGTCAATATGATATATTGTAATATTCACATGTCAAAATGATTTCTAATGAGTTCTAAGTACTTACTTCTTTTGGTACTGGTCCATTTCTTGTGAATATTGTCTGCCAGTAGGCCCAGGCAAACATGAAGAGAACCGGATGATACAACAGGAGATATATCACTGAAACCAAACACTGCACAGGTCATCATCTGGGCTATCACAGAATTCAAACAGATTTTTTCCTGACTTGACTTATTTTCAATTGAGGCAATGATAACAATAAATTTGAACCCAATTCTAACCACATTGCACATGTAACACCATTAGAAACTAATCTAGTTATTGTACTAGTCGATCATACAAAACAATGAACATCACAATTATTGTTTATTAACATCATGATTACAGCATCCTACCTAAGAAAGTAAGTTAATTCCAAAAAGACCACATTACCTTTTTCTGCTATACTTTCAACTGTGACTGCAGAGAGAAAGAAAACCAAGAGATTATACATGAAAAAAAAAAAACTCCTACCGAACATACAGGAGATACTAGTCAAGGTCAGTAACCATTGGTCACAGCCATCTAATCCACAGCTAATTTTAGACAAGGAATTGACTTTCAATTGCATTTATGGAGGTATAAAAGGTAAAAACAGTCTGCATACTGTGTAAAGCTAATTCTTATAAATATGTATGTAAAAAATAATAACTTCATCGACTGCAAAATGATCATTAATACACAAAAAACAATAGACAAAGGAACAAAATCAGTGACATCCTTCACTGCAATAATGCAAACAAATACTCGTCTATTCCGTTATTCTATTATTATACTCGTCTATTCTGTTATTCTATTATTAGCCAATCAGAAAACAGAAGTCAATTAGTATGAGTGGCCTAATGCTTTTTTCGGTTTATGAAAACAAACTCAAAAACAATATGCTTGGTAAGCCAATCAAATGAAATCACTGAATCATTTGCAATTTACTTTTATAATAAAACATCTAGTATTAGGTAGAAAACAACTCGTCCCTGCAGATCTTCACTAGTCCCAGACGAAGGACTAGTTACGATGTCTATCCCTGTATTGTCCACATTCACACTCATATCATTAAGTACTGATATAGGATTTTTTATGCTTTTCATATTGTAGCAACCCATGAAGATCCGGGGTGGAATAGGTCTTCAACAACCCATGCTTACTGTAAAAGGCGATTAACGGGATCGGGTGGTCAGACTCGCTGACTTGGTTGATGCATGTCATCGTTTCCCAATTGTGTGGATCAATGCTCATGATGTCAATCACTGGACTGTCTGGTCCAGACTCAATTATTTACATACCGCCGGCATATAGCTTCAATATTGCTGAGTGCGGCGTTGAACAACAAACAAAAAATCATATTGTAGCACAAGTATTGCAATGCATCAATACTTTGGTGACTTGTCACTGCCTTAATTTCGGTATCACCCCACAGTATGCTGTAATAAATTCAGTGACAAATGATTGGTATTCGAGTGAACATAGAAACTCACATTAACTATATTCATCACACAAATACCTAGAGTCATGCTTAAAAGTATTTCATGATCAATTGTTCCTATGAATATCTTGGATATGGCAATGATTGGAAAGACACTGATATCTCCCATCATTTTATGACTTTTGTGCTGACTTTTGTTTTAAGATAGTATATCAACTCATACATAAATAAAGAATAAGGTTGCATGTAATATATCTGTAAGACAGATATTGAAATCACTTCTATGATTAAGACTGTAGCGAGCACATGAAGGACACCTGTCCTTAATCTATGGCATACATAGATACAAGTACATCAGTAAATGGGTAGGCTTTAGTTTCTATAAACTCTTAAGGAACAATCACAATCCAAAATCCCAGTAACAAATTTTTCAAATTTATTAGAAGATACAGCCAACCCTTTGATGAGCTATTTATATGAAGATGATAAATAATGGGGATAAAAGGCTTTATCTTTTAAACAATATTGTTTGTTTGTTGTTTAACTCCGCACTCAACAATATTCCAGCAATATGATGGCGGTCTGTAAATAATGGAGTCCAAACCAGACAATCTGGTGACTGATGTCATGAGCATCGATCCATGCAATTGCGATGCAATGACATGTATCAACCAAGTCAGCGAGCCAGACCACCCAAACCCATTAGTCGCCTCTTACGACAAGCATAGTCGCCCTTGACGGCACGCATAGTTTGCTGACGACCTATTCTAACCCGGATCTTCATGTGTAATTTGAAACAATAACCTATCTTGATGGTTACTGGGCAGAACACAGCATGTCCAGTGAATGTGGCATTATGCTGCAGTCAGCAGTTTTTCAGCTCTACTATGGTAAGTTTTATTAACCCTAGACATGCTAGTAGGCCCAGCTTGCAAGTAAATGTTTTCCTATTCTCAGAGAGAAGTATCATCCCAGAGTAATAGAGTTAATTTCAATTAAATTGTATCATTCAATATCTTAAATAATTTTTTTTATAGAAAACAGTTCACACATTCATGCATCTCCTCTTTACATAAAAAATAATATTAAAATGATAAAATACATTAACTTGAAAACATAAATATTTACAATGTTACTAAGGTTTATTTGGGCATAACTTCAATTTACCTGGCACAGCTATATAGCACCAGTAGGTTGCCTCATCCTTATTCCCATATCTGATCGAGCACCCCAAACAGCCATTATGGTTACGCATCCCTCGTTGATCAAGAGCAGAGCTATAGGTAAGCTTTTGGTTATCTGGGTATTTTTCCCAGGGGTTTGATTTTGATTGGGTTTCTACAATTTACGACGGGGTATTCACCAATCAGCGACTGTTGAAGATACAACAGTTAAATTGACCACAATGTGCTTTTCAATTGGCATCTAACAGTATATTTGACGCACAAGCTTTTCCGAATGTAACATTAGGATATTTTCATGATTTTATCACATTTTGATTTGACATTGATCTCCATCATTACCAAACTTGTAAAGATCTTTGGGACATTTTGGATGACAATAAATGCAGGTGTAGCGGCCACAAGAGTCCTATGATGGGATTCGAAACAGGGGCCTTCTGATCAGAGGTGGGACGCCTTGTCTACATGACCAAAGAAGTTAACCCCGTCAGCAAGCTGACAAGGTAAGGATGTCATCTGGGGGATAACTCCATACTCTGCTACATAGGGTTAGAACTTAACACAAGCCCAAATGTCCCTATTGTGTTAATATTACAAGGGCCTTTTATCTTTACCTGGGCTAGTAAAGCTATTTAGTTAAGTTCTAACGGAGCAATGTCCTAGAAAATTAACCAATCTGAAACCATGCAAACATGGCATTAAACGTGTTAACATCCAGATGCATATTTATGACCACAGTGATTGTGACCGAAAAAAATATTATTATAAATTCTTAGAAACTAACAAGGAAGTGGCAAGAAAAATCACACTAGCAGTGTTAGTTAAGTAACGTCTTTGTTAATTACATGTACAACATCAAAGGAGGAATATTATATAAACAATATGTATATGTTAAATACAATGTTAACATTTAAAGAATTGTCAGATTGACAGCGCTGTGTCATTCAGAAACGGCGATGACAGGTTGTTGCCGTGTGAGTTCCGAGTCAACACACGTCGATTTCATGACTTATAAAAGGCAAAATAAGGAACAAAATAATGTAAACTTACGGATACACATCTGTATAACATAAGCATAATATGACCAAACTACAATCGCTGTGATAAACAACACAGGAGTCCATCTAACAGCAGAACAACATAAATTGATAGCCGTGGGAGCCATCTTGGGTGTTTGTGTGTAGCCTACTACGTCATCAATTTCTGTGTATTCGTCAATCGGTCATCTTCGGGTTACGTCGGGATCGTTCAAACGCACAAATCAATCCGTCTGCACCAGCGAACCTTAATACCTGTCAGCTATGATTCGCGCAGTGCTTCCGGGTTCAGCTTGTCTGCAAATAGGTTCTTGGTGTGGAGACACACTGCATGAATATTTAAGTTCATTCAATTGTGACAATTACAATTTAATCAGTTTTAATTTATTTTATATTTATGGAATTATATATCAAGAAAGTCAAAAGCCGACACCACCGGGGACCCATCCTCGGTGATCCAGGGCATAACTTATGTCTCCATTCTGTATGACAAATACCCTGGTCCCATTCGCCAAGCTGGTTCCCGGTGCAGGAGCCACAACTCAATCCCCGTCTCAAATCACTCCAGAGCGGCATGGGCCAATGTAAGGCTCAGAGCACGCCTCCTAGGCTCAGAGCACTCCAAATAACTCAACTCCCCACCCAACCCAACCCACCCACCTCTCTCTCTCTCTCTCTCTCTCTCTCTCTCTCTCTCTCTCTCTCTCTCTCTCTCTCTCTCTCTCTCTCTCTCTCTCTCTCTCTCTCTCTCTCTCTCTCTCTCTCTCTCTCAAGCCGTGTTTTCAAAGGACCCATGCCTCTCACCTCTCCTCTTGGTTGTCTACCAGAACTCTTGCCATCACAAATTACAACGTCTGGATCTAGCCTCTCTAAAGTCTTTCATGCAGGTGTTCGCCAATATTGTCCCGTGATATCATGCTCACAAGCTAACCAATCGCAGCTCACTTCCGTTGCACGAGTTTTTCATGCGCGTTAATTTCAGACTCCATGAATAGAAGCAGAAGTGGCGTATATTCAAGAACATTTCCCATAAACGTCGAATTAATTCAAAAAGTCTGGTGAGAATTTTTTTTGAATTGCAAAATCCGATCCGAAATTATCTCTTGGCTGTGTGAGGGCACGAATCCCAGATCGCCCCAATTATATTTCTAGGTTTGTCAGCATCATACCCGTGCTCGTGGGTTTCAACGAAGTGGTAAACGTCTCAGACCTGCATCACTTCGGGCTGTCCTCCCACATTAAGCTGACACGCCGTGATATGACTGGAATACTGTTAAAAGCGGCGTTAAACCCAACTCACTCACTCACTAAAACGTTTTGAAAGCTTGACTACGTATTGGAATGTTGTAACTCTGGTCTAAGCACATCCTTGTCCCCAGTTACCGTAGAAAGGCAGTTGTAGTGTCAGTGTCTGGAAGAAGCCTTATATATGGGCTCACTTTGGAAGATGAGAAATATAGCTCTTGGCTATGGGTGCAGACAACGGCCACACTGTCTCGAAATTATCAACTCAAACATTTCGGAATTGCTAAGTATGAGGGAGTTGAGCTCACATTTCCGTTATTAATGCTGTCTGCGTTCATCGGCCTTCAGACCAGACACGTTACATACGTGCTACTGCGATGAATGAAAATCTTTCTTACGCTACTTACATCTCTGCATTCTGACTTAGGGAATAAATATTTTACGGACGCTTTAAGCAATGTTCTATTTTCATCATGTTTGTTCCGACGAGTGATTGAGTTGGTTTAACGCCGGTTTTAACAGTATTCCAGTTATATCACGGCGTGTCAGCTTAATGTAAGAAGGAAAACCCGAAGTGATGCAGGTCCCAGACGTTTACCACTTCGGTGAAACCCACGAGCACGGATATGGTGCTGACAAACCTAGAAACATAATCGGGGCGATCCGAGATTCAAATCCGCAAGCATAGGTTTCTGGCGAGCCCAGGGGACGCAACTCTGCACAGCAAATCGCGGCGCCTTTGACGACTGGACCACCCGTGCCCCCTTGTACCGATGAGGTTTCACTACTAAACTGTTGATATATTGACCGACAGGGGCTGACTGCCTGTACGCATAATAGGCACGTGCCTACACTTATATTTTCTGGAATAAATAAAAATATATCTTTTTCTTTTTTTAAATGTTTTTTTGTTGTTGCCTGACATCAGCGTACAAGTGAGAATGATTGCCCCTACATGTACACAGAGAAATTACTTTTGAGCACTGAGAGAGTCTTGAAAGAGTTTGCTGGTTTGAAATTGAGATGCCTAGACTTCATTTGAGATGAAGACATACAATGCGTTTCATATCATGAAATGGTTTTGATCTGGGTCTCGACTGAAAACACGTCAAGACGTGACTTTCCCAACCAGGAACCTCTTCTATGTCTCTTGCTCGTCATGCCTTCCTTCTAGCCAAATAATTAGGCACCAAACTTACCTATAGTACAATAATACATACAACTTATTTCTAATTTTAGAATTTCTGTTTTGAACATCTGTGGGCATGCTTTGCCGCCTCACATTTACGATATTCAGTTGGGGGCCCCCACTTGTATTTGGTCTTAGCTACGCCACTGGGCGATAAACCCCGGAAAGTGTGGGTATAACCTTTACATATTCCTGGAAGAATCGACTAACTGAAAAAAAATATCTGGACCAAAATAAAAGTCCCTGAAATATCAAAATGGTCGGTCCCTCATCTTTTAAGTTAAAGTTAATATATGGGCAAACATTATTCTGGGTGTGGGTTCATGGTTCTTTCAACGCAGCATGTTATGGCTTCGACCTGGGAAAAATCACTGCTCGGCTCTGTCAGGACGGCATTCTGTATCGGAACAATCCGAGTGGACCCGAGTGATGACGTCATAGACAGAAAAAATAGGGATGACGTCATAGAAGAGGATATTCGAGGAAGCGGAATGACACGGCTTTGTTTGTTCCTGCACGATTGGCCTTTTCACTAGCTGATTGTTATTTCACTTGAGCCTCACATCCCAGACGAGAAGGTAATGCAAACATTTTTATCTTCCACAAGCATTTCTACTGTCAGTGCAACTGCTTTTCCAGGTTTGATTGATCATGATTTTTTTTTTTTATCCAAAAACCCATAATACGAGGCTATATGATAGACACACTGATTTTCAAGTCGATTTACAACAGAAACTTTATTCACAATGAAAATTAGAAAACAGTATATGACAATTAATTCAATTTGTATTGACTAGCATATGCTAAAATATCAATATCAAAGGATGTGGTATAAAAAGGGTCCGTTTTTCCCTTTGACAGGGCGTTGGATAAACGTTATCTAAGACATACTTGAACTACTACTAACTGAATAGGTAAGGCTCAAATGTGCCAGTGCTTAGCTTTCAGGTTACAGGTTTCAGGAAGTGTGTTACTAAAATATTTGAAGTATTTATTCCAAGCGAAGGACCCGTGACGATCCGGGTTAGAATAGGTCTTTAGCAACCCATGCTTGCCCTAAGAAGCGACTAATGGGATGGGGTGGTCAGGCTCGCTGACTTGGTAGATGCATGTCATCGATCCCAATTGCGTGGATCGATGTTCATAATGTCATCACTGGATTGTCTGGTCCAGACTTTATCATTTACAGACGACCGACTTGATATAGCTGGAATATTGGAGTGCGGCGTTAAACAACAAACAAACAAACAAATCCAAGCGAAGGATATGTAGCTTAAAAACAGGACATACATTTTCTCTTTAAGGGTCTTTTTTATTCGTATTCTTGTTTTAGTCACAAGTATGTAATTTGCAAGTGTAAGTATGAACAATTGCTAAACATGTCAGCCATAATGTCATACCTATTAAGCTTTCCGCAACTTTAATATTTGTCATTTCAAGTGGGCCAAAAAGGTCCCCAGCTTTTCACATAAAATGGATGCTATCGCTTCAGATGACACAGTATCGGACAGAACGGTGGAAATACGGGACGCGCCTCTCTCCAGTGCTGGAAGAACCCGACCCCTGTCCGTCTAGTCCTACTGCATCGGATCTACGGGAACATCTGCTCGGTAGCTATATACTATGGAATTGCAAACAATGAGTGAATGAACAGAATTTTAACACTATTCCAGTTTTGTCAGCATATGTGGGAGAAAAGCCCGAAGTGATGCAGGTACATATGATGCTCAGCCATTTCAGCTCAAAATGTGACGCATTGCTCTTTAATTCTCTCACCCGTGAGCTTTCCTGGTAGGAATATATTGATCCCCAGCAACCTACATTTTGTAGTAAGAGGCGAGATGGTACTTGTTGTTACCCTGTCTGGCGCTCGGCATTAAGGGGCTAAAACAAGGACTGGTCGGCTCGGAGTCAGTGTCTGAGTGGGGTATTCGTGTTATACTGCGGCATGGTATCTCAGTGAGCTAGCACTATAAATCGGCATCAGTCCGTACTAGTACAAGCAGCCACACACACACACACACACACACACACACACACGCGTGCATGCACGTCGCTATATAAGTGGAATAATCTTGGACGCGACGTTAAACCCCATTTCATCTCACCTAGTAAGAGGCGACTAAATGGACCGGGTGGTCAGTCTCGGCGACTTGGTTGATTGCATGTCATCGTATCCCGAATTTGGATCAATGTTCATGATGCCATTCAATTGATTGTCTAGCCCAGATTCGATTGTTTACAGATTCCCATGATATAGTTGGAATTATTGTTGAATGCCGCGTTCAACCAACAAAGAAATCTTTTATTCTCTCAAAATGCACGTATGGTTCTGTAAACATCGTCTCTGGCATTGCCAGACTGAGAAAGATGAACGTTGGCATGTATGTTTCCACTTATAACATCATATTTTGTTCATTTAAGGAAACAATTGAAACAAGTATTGTCATTGGAAGAATTATTTTACTGAAAAGTATACCTATATAAAACTCAGTGGAAATAGTGTGTAAAGTAACTGTGATGTTTTGCAACAACGTTATACAATAGTAGTTCATTCTTGCTGAGAAATATTATGGAAACACAATTACTTTTCTCCTCATTGTAAATACTGCTGTCCACGGTATTTAAGCAGAAAATACTAGGAATATCTATGCCGACAGCAACTGTTGTCTACATATCCAGGGGACCTAAAGCATCGTGGTATTATTTTTTATCAATAAATTCCCATACATGTTTTTTTTATTGTATTTGAATTTGTCATTGGCCATAACATTTTTCTTTCGGCATTTTGTCATTTTAAAATGAAATGGTAACACATCAAATGTGTTCGACTGCAATATATATGGTTGTCCATGTTTTCATCCAATGCTGATTGTTGTTTTTTCACAGCTCGATATAGGGAGATAAAATTTCAAGTTGGAATTGTAGTGGAAAGGTAAGCAATCTATAGTTCCGTGAAGTTCTTTCGGTTCACGAAAAAAGAGATTCCAATTAGTATTCGAGTATGTTTTGTAAGAAAACCGTATTTTATCCCCAAACTTATACATGTACAAACCCCTGCGTTATAAAATCTTTGTTTAATTTCCCGTCTCGTCCATTTTACAGTTTAACATATCATACAGACATTTCTTTGTCAACCCAAAGTTTCCATTCATTGGAGAAAATGAATACTACTTCTTGGAGTTTTCTTAATCACTTTTCATTTTGATGTGTCCATAAGCCAAATTTTAACAAAATGTATCGGTAACTTGCCCTCTTCGATACATTGTTGCCATGAGACATATCTTAACCAAACTTGTCACATAGATAGGTCAAGTGGTGAGTGAGTGTGAGTGAGTTTGGTTTTACGCCGCTTTTAGCAATATTCCAGCAATATCACGGCGGGGGACACCAGAAATGGGCTTCACACATTGTACCCATGTCGGGATTCGAACCCGGGTCTTCGGCGTGACGAGCGAACGCTTTAACCACTAGGCTACCCGACCGACCGTCAAGTGGTTAACTGGTGCCTTTTGATAGTTTGGGATTTGATACGTGCTGGTATTAATATCTTATATTAACATATAATTATGTTGGGAGTGTCGTGTCATCATTTATGTGGAACATATTGTTGTGTCTCCGGCAGAGTTGTTGATCATCTCCTGGATGAGAACCAGAAACTGCGGCAAGAAAATGAGCAACATGACATTGACCTCGGCCTCAGAGATTATAAACTGGAGAATTTTAACTACATGCTCAGCAGCAGCATGGGTCCCGTAGATTTCCAGGAAGTGAAACAAAGGTTGGACAAGCTCGCCAAAAGCTGGGAGTCGGAGAAACAGGCGGGGGTGCGGCAGAGGGAGATGCTGGAGGAAGAGCTGAAACAGCTGAGATCCTCTCATCAGCAGGTCGTCAGTGAACTAGCAGCCCTTCGGCCACAGACTGTCCCACAGACCTGTCAGGTTCCAGACAAGAATCGGACAGGTCTTACCACCATACCTCCTCCAGTCCACCCAAGGAAGGTTCATAGATCATGCACCAGAAGGTCCAAGAATGTCACATGCAGCAACACAAAAGTGCGAACGAAAGACCCCTCTGCCTCAGGGGACAGCCTCAACAAGGCCACGGTCACAACCGAAAGTAAGAACAAGTCGAAGGTCATTTCCGGTGGGGGAATTATGTCCAAAGAGAAGCCAAGTCAAAACACCCAAAAGAAACCCCTCCCACCTGCAAGACCCAGAGGTATTCCTGTTCGGGTAACCAAGGAGGCCTCTGTTCGGAAGAGGCGATAAGAAACTTTTTCTTTCAAATAACTGTCACTGTAAGGTGTGAACAGTGCCAGAAATTGTACATTTGCAATACATTAGCCACATGCTAATGATTGGTTCAATTTAGCAAATGAATATAATTGTGGATTTTTCTCAGGTGTTGTGTGGTTACTGACTTTTAGTAGTTGTGTATACATAAACTACTATAGGAAATAAGCGAAAAGACCGTCAATACTATAATGAAGGGGCGGTCGGGTAGCCTAGTGGTCAAAAGCGTTCGCTCGTCACGCCGAAGACCCGGGTTCGATTCCCGACATGGGTACAATGTGTGAAGCCCATTTCTGGTGTCCCCCGCCGTGATATTGCTGGAATATTGCTAAAAGCGGCGTAAAACCATACTCGTTCACTCACTCACTATAATGAAGACGTTTAAACATTCTGTGTAGAAACAAATTCTTATTGCTCTCGGTTTAACATTACAACAGAAGAGTTCTACCACACAAGTCCAACATTGATGTTGATGCCACATGTGTAGGTAATAAACTAGACAATGTAATAAACTAAACGGCGTTAAACAACAAACCAATCAACAACCCACCAATGTCATGTTCCATATTGGGGACTGGGGAGGCCCAATCGTCGCAGTTCACTGTTCAGAGTTGCATTCCTTTAGCGTACCACAATCCACGTGATTTTAAAAGTGTTTAAAAGTCTGTAAGGTCTGCACCCCCTTCTGGCTTTCACATTAAAGCAATACGCCGCGATATTCCGGAGACACTGAAGCGGCGTTAAACCCACCTCCCTCGGGTTGCATCAGGGCGTGTGCCTCATGTGGTAGTCATGATTCATGTTTCGGTACGCTCTGAGTGTTGGAGATGGCGGTGAAGCAGGTGACCGGAAGTACATACAATACAACCGGAAGCTCAAAAGAGAAGTTATTCCTGAAGTCCAAGGAGATGGCGTTGCTGGAGACACTGATATCAACAAGGCTCCTCCCAACACACACACGGGCCTTAGGTAGTGAGTGACCTTAACAGATTGAAGCAGGTTAATCTCCATGTATTTGTGGCCAGTTATTCTGTCCGGCTTAGCAGGATTTACATCATAGAGTTTCTGCTCGTATTTATGAAACCTCACATACGTAGATCTACAGATTGAGTGTCGCACCTGTTGTTCTTATCAATTGGATCTAAAGCCTCGTCACGATATGGCTGAAATATTGCCGATGTGACGTTAAACTTTAACTCACTCACTCACTAAAGCCCTTTAAACGTTGTCGGCTAACGCAAAGGCTTCTAACGCGAAGAGCATTAAGTTTCAAACTTATTGGGTCTAGACCTGACTTGAAATGGACACCATATCGGGGAGCAGAGTCCCCTTTTAAAATCTGGATTACGATGTGTACTTTGTACACCAGGAGTTATATCGTGTCTTTTCAAGCACAGATCTCTTAATAAATAGCACCAGTTTGATATTATACGAAGGGTGTTTGACGGTAAGAAGCTATACAATTCAGGGACAGACATAGACACTAGTCTGTTAGTCCGAGACTAATGAAAAGCTATTTGGACTAGTTGTTTTCTTCCAAAATCTAGTTATTTTAACCATTAACCCGAAATGAGTTGTGGACTGGTTGGATATGACCATTGGTGTCTACCTCTGCAATTTCATTTGAAAAAAGGACTTCGGACTGCTGTGATCAGATCTAACATCCTCCGGTTAGCATTGGATAGAGATAGTGGATCTGGGTGCGTGAGGTCGGTGATTCGATCCCCTGGTCGCGTCATATACCAAGACATGTTTACCTATGTCACTTGTTAGGGGATGAAACTAGGACAGGTCGGCTCGAAGTTCGTGTAACGTGTCAGAGTTGGCTATCATGTTATAACTGTGGCATGATATGTGGGCCACGGGAAATGAACGTTTCTGGGCAATATGGGTCCACCAGTGACGTCATCCTATTGTTGTTACGGAGCCTTTATGTCTGTAGAATGACCATGACTACTTATACAGGTTTATATATTTACATACGGAATAATGTAAAATGAAACGAGAGAAGACTTTTATATATATTTAGTGGCTCGAACTCGCAGCCTTCGCATCTGTAACCCAATCAATGGGTTATCGGCGCCTCTGTAACCAAGCGAGTGGGCCACTAGCCTAAGGAGCCGCTGATAAATCGACAATGTTTTTAGGAATATCTTTTTCAAGTACATGTACGCCAGCAAGAGATATTTTACGTCCGTTTCGTAAGGTTTACGAAAGTATTGTTGAAACAAAATTGTTGATAAATGTTTTTTCACATTTAAATTTTCATTCGGTTTATACGTAAAGACAAGGAGGACGTTTTATCCTATATATAAACGACCAGTTAAACAGCTAATGAGTCACTTGTCAGACATTCAAACAATTTTATTCAGTATAAGGCCTCCGGCCCAAAATACATACAAACGCGCGATCATGCATGCGCATTATATTTACAGATTTACAATTCGGTGTTTCTATTTATATTTACATGATATAGGAATAGACTGAAATTTCTGATAACATCAATGTTTCAACTCTTCATGGTAGAAATCAAAATGTTAATTGAGGATATTTGTTTCTCAATTCAGAGTAGGAGTGACATTCATAGAAAATGTAAAAATCGTCTTCAACAGCAAAATAGCCTTTAAGCTTGTTTTACATAGTGTCTTTCATTATATTTTTTCCGCCAGTCATAACAGCAAGTCTGAAAATGCAACATACCATCTAAATCTAGAAAAGGATGTTCTCAAAAGATCACCTACATGTATGCTTAAAAAAATCATTTTAGTAAAAACACTTATTATTTGCATGTAGGGATGTTTGTCGTGACTGAGAGAGATTGTCATATAGTCTTTGCTTAAAGTGCAATGAAGACTGCTTGGTTTCCAATTTCCTGACTAATCCAGGCCAAGCCAAAGCCAAATGTAAACAGAATATTTCTTATTTGTGTCGTCCATGTATTACGACCTACATCATCTAAAGACTTTAACATATAACATTGTTTTGGTAGCCTGTTGTTTGCTAAATGTAATAGTCTGCACCAAAACGTCGTTGCCCTTGTCATATATACAAACTACAAAGGCACTCTTCCTCATTCCACTAGAACCACGTCATGACAATTTGATTTTACCAACCTTTAAACTACATTTACAAAATTTGCAGATTCAATAGTATTACAATATCTGGTGCATAATAATCTTAGTTTTATTCTGAATTACTTTCATGCCTGTATTTTTACAAAAGCTGTCATCGTATCCCAATTGCGTAGATCGATGCTCATGATATAATGCACATGATTGTCTGGTCCAGACTCGATTATTTACAAACCGTCGTCATTTTGCTTGAATGTTGCTGAGTGCGGCGTTAAACGACAAACCAACCAAATCACACAATGAGTGCAGAAGAACTCATGCCTAAGAGTGGCAAATGCCTTAGAAAAGTCAATGAAGAGACAGTAAAATCTGCCTCTTTTCTTACCAAGATATTTTTTAATGATAGCCTGTAATGATTTAGTTTAACGCTGCAGTTTTAACGCAGTTTTGGTGTTCGTTTGTTTGTAACTTGCCTAACGCCGCACTCTGCAATATTCCAGCCATATGACGGCACTATGTAAATAATCGAGTCTAGACCAGACAATCCAGTGATTGACATTATGAACATCGATCCACGCAATTGGGATCGATGACATGCATCAACAAAGTCAGCGAGCCTGACCACCCGGTCCAGTTAGTCGCCACTTACTACAAGTGTAGTCCCCTCTTACCACAAGCAAAGTCGTTAGCCAGCTGGGTTTATGCAGGTGCCCAGGGCTGACCTCTTCCATGCAGAGTCGCCTTTTACAGCAAGCATGGGTTGCTGAAGACCAATTCTACCCTGGGTCTTCACGGGTCTGACAACACGGAACGGCAATACGTTTAGGCAACTGTTGTAGGGTCCCTTGACGCCCAAACGTAGTTATGACAGTATAGAGAGAATAGGAAGAGAGAAGGCAAGACCTACTGGAAGTGTATCGAGTCACTTTGTAGTGCCTATTTTATGACAGTAAACAACTTCACACAGTTGAAATACGTGACCACAAACACAAAGAGGTCATTAAAGGCAATGGTAACTGATCGAGTCAAGACAGGGGTAACAAGCGTATAGTTGACAAAGTCATCTATATCCCCCGCCCATCTTAACACCTTATGGTCCCAAACCAGGTAACTTACCCAACATTTCTCTTAGCCCATGTCAAAATAGCTTTCAATGGAAATTCTAAAATAAATATTTCTAAAACTCCTTAATATCAAATGGCACTAGTTCAGTATGCGCTTTATATATAGACATGCAATGTTTGGCAAGGAAATATTTAACAGTTTATTTGTTATACTACTTAAGTAAACCAATCCTATATTAAAACTTAAATCCAACTTGTTGTCATAAAAACATAAACAATAAAAATTTCTAAAAGTGCTATATATCAAAAGGCACCAGTTCAGTATGTGCCTGGTAGACATGCAAAGTTTTGTAAGAAAGTATTAAACGGTTTTTGAGTTACACTCTGAAAACGAACACCACCCCTGTAGAACCTAAGTCTAACTTTTTGCCATGGAAACATGAAAAATAAAAATTTCAAAAATTCCTAAATAGCAAGAGGCACCAGTCTAGTATGTGTCTGGTAAACATGCAAAGTTTTATAAGAAATTATTTAACGGTTTTTGAGTTACGCTTCGGAAACGAACAGCACCCTTATAGAACCTAAGTCCAACTTGTTGCCATGGAAACGTAAAACATAATTTATAAAACTCTTAAATAGCAAATGGCACCAGTTCAGCACGAGTCTGATAGACGTGCAAAGTTTCGTAGAGAAATATTTAACGGTTTCTGAGTTATGCTCCGGAAACGATTTCGGGACGCACACACGCACACGCACACGCATACACACGCACACGCACACACAAGCACACGCACACACACACACACACGGACGGAACCCATTTCAGCACGAGTCTGATAGACGTGCAAAGTTTCGTAGAGAAATATTTAACGGTTTCTGAGTTATGCTCCGGAAACGATTTCGGGACGCACACACGCACACGCACACGCATACACACGCACACGCACACACAAGCACACGCACACACACACACACACGGACGGAACCCATTTCAGCACGAGTCTGATAGACGTGCAAAGTTGTATGACAGGTGTACTGACTGTATTACACGTGTAACACGTGTAATCTGTGTAACACGTGTACTGACTGTATTACACGTGTAATCTGTATGACAGGTGTACTGACTGTATTACACGTGTAATCTGTATGACAGGTGTACTGACTGTATTACACTCGTGTAATCTGTATGACAGGTGTACTGACTGTATTACACACATGTAATCTGTATGACAGGTGTACTGACTGTATTACACATGTGTAATCTGTATGACAGGAGTACTGACTCTATCACACGTGTAATCTGTATGACAGGTGTACTGACTCTATCACACGTGTAATCTGTATGACAGGTGTACTGACTGTATTACACACGTGTAATCTGTATGACAGGTGTACTGACTGTCTTACACGTGTAATCTGTATGACAGGTGTACTGACTGTCTTACACGTGTAATCTGTATGACAGGTGTACTGACTGTATTACACATGTGTAATCTGTATGACAGGTGTACTGACTCTATCACACGTGTAATCTGTATGACAGGTGTACTGACTGTATTACACATGTGTAATCTGTATGACAGGTGTACTGACCGTATTACACGTGTAATCTGTATGACAGGTGTACTGACTGTATTACACGTGTAATCTGTATGACAGGTGTACTGACTGTCTTACACGTGTATTCTGTATGACAGGTGTACTGACTGTATTACACGTGTAATCTGTATGACAGGTGTACTGACTGTATTACCCACGTGTAATCTGTATGACAGGTGTACTGACTGTATTACACATGTAATCTGTATGACAGGTGTACTGACTGTATTACACATGTGTTATCTGTATGACAGGTGTACTGACTGTATTACACGTGTAATCTGTATGACAGGTGTACTGACTGTATTACACGTGTAATCTGTATGACAGGTGTACTGACTGTATTACACATGTGTAATCTGTATGACAGGTGTACTGACTGTATTACACGTGTAATCTGTATGACAGGTGTACTGACTGTATTACACGTGTAATCTGTATGACAGGTGTACTGACTGTATTACACGTGTAATCTGTATGACAGGTGTACTGACTGTATTACACATGTGTAATCTGTATGACAGGTGTACTGACTGTATAACACACGTGTAATCTGTATGACAGGTGTACTGACTGTATTACACGTGTATTCTGTATGACAGGTGTACTGACTGTATTACACTCGTGTAATCTGTATGACAGGTGTACTGACTGTATTACACACGTGTAATCTGTATGACAGGTGTACTGACTGTATTACACACGTGTAATCTGTATGACAGGTGAACTGACTCTATCACACGTGTAATCTGTATGACAGGTGTACTGACTCTATCCTACGATGGATCCAAGACTACAATGGATCTGAATTCTACCATGGATCCAAGTCTACCATGGATCTCAAGTCTACCATGGATCCAAGTCTACCATGGATCCAAGTCTACAGTGAGTGAGTGAGTGAGCGAGTGGAGTTTGTCTTTAGTCAATGTCTGCAATCTTCAAGCTGTATTGCAATCAATGAAGCCTTGGAACACATCAGATATAATGTAAGAGCAGTTTATTCACAATTGTTTCCTAACAAGAAAGTATACTGCAAGTATACAAATCAACACATGACACCATTGTCTGACATTCAACTCATATTGAACCACACTAGCTGGATGTTCAGATAACAGACATTAAGCAGGCCACCAGTCTCCATCCAGTGTCATCCAGTCTTGCTTGACAATGGTATAAGGAAGGAAACGTCGCCTTTAACAGTATTAAAGAAGTTGTTCTCCATAAGATAAGTCTACTTTGTCAGTGTCATACGGCTGCAGAAGTTGGTATCTATATGGATTGATTCAACCTGCTTGACTTGTAAAAAAAAAACAGCGCAAAATCTGTAAGACAAATCTAGGTAGCTTGTAAAAACATTTGATACCACATTTCTAAAGAACAATGCAATTTCCTTTGACAACAAAAAATATTTGTTGAGCAAGTCTGTTTAACAATTGGGTAAACGACAGATAGAGTATAGAGTATGCAATACTCTGAATAATACAGGATTCAAACCCGGACCATAAGTTGGTACTTTACTGACTGACTGCTGAAGGTTCTGAGGTAAGGGTTAGGGGGAGATAACTTGAGATAGAATGTCAGCATAGTTATGACTGGTGTCCACTTGGTCGACCTCTACATCTTCTCCAGAGGGTTAATGGCCAGGATGTGGAAGATGGCGCTGATGATGTTAGTTGTGGCCTCACACAGCAGGAGACGACTCATGTTGATCTTCTTCACTTCACCTGAAACACACAGACATACTTTATCAACAGTTATCTCCCTTGAATCAATAGCACTGATCGTCACATCAAATGCCAGGGAGATGCAGTGATAGCTACAGTATATGCCAGGGACATTCAATGGTAGATACACTATATGCTGGAGAGATGCACTGATAGCTGAAATATATGCCAGGGAGAAACACTGATAGCTACACTATATCCTGGAGAGGTGCACTGATAGCTACACCATATGCAAGGGAGAAACACTGATAGCTACACTATATGCCAGGGAGATGCACTGATAGCTACACTATATCGTGGAGAGGTGCACTGATAGCTACACCATATGCCAGGGAGATGCACTGATAGCTACACTATATCCTGGAGAGGTGCACTGATAGCTACACCATATGCCAGGGAGAAACACTGATAGCTACACTATACCTGGAAGGCAGAATGATAGCTACACTATATGCCAGAGAGATGCACTGATAGCTAAAATATATGCCAGAGAGATGCACTGATAGCTACACTATATGCCAGGGAGATGCACTGATAGCTACACTATATGCCAGGGAGATGCACTGATAGCAACACTATATCCTGGAGAGGTGCACTGATAGCTACACCATATGCCAGGGAGATGCACTGATAGCTACACTATATGCCAGGGAGAAACACTGATAGCTACACTATATGCCAGGGAGATGCACTGATAGCTACACTATATGCCAGGGAGATGCACTGATAGCTACACTATATGCCAGAGAGATGCACTGATAGCTACACTATATGCCAGGGACATTCACTGATAGCTACACTATATGCCAGGGAGATGCACTGATAGCTAAACTATATGCCAGGGAGATGCACTGATAGCTACACTATATGCCAGGGAGATGCACTGATAGCTACACTATATGCCAGGGAGATGCACTGATAGCTACACTATATGCCAGGGAGATGCACTGATAGCTACACTATATGCCAGGGAGATGCAGTGATAGCTACACCATATGCCAGGGAGTTGCAGTGATAGCTACACTATATGCCAGGGAGATGCACTGATAGCTACACTATATGCCAGGGAGATGCACTGATAGCTACACTATATGCCAGGGAGATGCACTGATAGCTACACTATATGCCAGGGAGATGCAGTGATAGCTACACCATATGCCAGGGAGTTGCAGTGATAGCTACACTATATGCCAGGGAGATGCACTGATAGCTACACTATATGCCAGGGAGATGCACTGATAGCTACACTATATGCCAGGGAGATGCACTGATAGCTACACTATATGCCAGGGAGATGCAGTGATAGCTACACTATATGCCAGGGAGATGCACTGATAGCTACACTATATGCCAGGGAGATGCACTGATAGCTACACTATATGCCAGGGAGATGCACTGATAGCTACACCATATGCCAGGGAGATGCACTGATAGCTACACTATATGCCAGGGAGATGCAGTGATAGCTACACTATATGCCAGGGAGATGCACTGATAGCTACACTATATGCCAGGGAGATGCACTGATAGCTACACCATATGCCAGGGAGATGCAGTGATAGCTACACTATATGCCAGGGAGATGCACTGATAGCTACACTATATGCCAGGGAGGTGCACTGATAGCTACACTATATGCCAGGGAGATGCACTGATAGCTACACTATATCCCGGATGTGCACTGATAGCTACACTATATGCCAGGGAGATGCACTGATAGCTACACTATATGCCAGGGAGATGCACTGATAGCTACACTATATGCCAGGGAGATGCACTGATAGCTACACTATATTCCAGGGAGATGCACTGATAGCTACACTATATGCCAGGGAGATGCACTGATAGCTACACCATATGCCAGGGAGATGCAGTGATAGCTACACTATATGCCAGGGAGATGCACTGATAGCTACACTATATGCCAGGGAGATGCACTGATAGCTACACTATATGCCAGGGAGATGCACTGATAGCTACACTATATGCCAGGGAGATGCACTGATAGCTACACCATATGCTGGAGAGGGGGACTGATAGCTACACTATACCTGGAAGGCAGAATGATAGCTACACTATATGCCAGGGAGATGCACTGATAGCTACACTATATGCCAGGGAGATGCACTGATAGCTACACTATATGCCAGGGAGATGCACTGATAGCTACACTATATGCCAGGGAGATGCACTGATAGCTACACTATATGCCAGAGAGATGCACTGATCGCTACACTATATGCCAGGGATATGCACTGATAGCTACACTATATGCCAGGGAGATGCACTGATAGCTACACTATATGCCAGGGAGATGCACTGATAGCTACAGTATATGCCAGGGAGATGCACTGATAGCTACACTATATGCCATGGAGATGCACTGATAGCTACACTATATGCCAGGGACATTCACTGATAGCTACAGTATATGCCAGGGACATTCACTGATACCTACACTATATCCTGGAGAGGTGCACTGATAGCTACACTCTATGCCAGGTAGATGCACTGATAGCTACACTATATACCAGAGAGATGCACTGATAGCTACACTATATGCCAGGGAGATGCACTGATAGCTACAATATATGCCAGGGAGATGCACTGATAGCTACACCATATGCCAGGGAGATGCACTGATAGCTACACCATATGCCAGGGAGATGCACTGATAGCTACAATATATGCCAGGGAGATGCACTGATAGCTACACTATATACCAGATAGATGCACTGATAGCTACAATATATGCCAGGGAGATGCACTGATAGCTACAATATATGCCAGGGAGATGCACTGATAGCTACACTATATGCAAGAGAGATGCACTGATAGCTACACTATATGCCAGGGAGATGCAATGATAGCTACACTATATTCCAGTGATCTGGAATCCCTAATTCTCAAATCAGTTAACAAGATATATTGCAAAAAAAAGAGACTGACATCCTAAACCTAAAAACTTCCACTAATTTCCATTTCAATGTATTTCTACAACTATCACTCACAGTGTTTGGGACCTTGCTCTGTCAGACTTGTAATCTGAAACCTACACTGGGAATGTTTAATGTTCTGAACGACATTTTGCACTTGAGTTAGATTTGTCATTCCCTGTGACCATGTTTGTAAATGAGAAACTATCATCCACTCCAGTTGTTTTTCTTAGGTTTCAGAGCATTTATCTACGTTTATCGGGCGAGTCACATCTCTGCATGTCAACCTGCCCACACAACGACATGGCTCCCAACACATTAAACATGATTGGGAAAAAACTGCCTCATTTATATTCTGTGATAAAGTGTGAGAAGAAAAACATGCGTTTCACAGAGTTACTCTGGTGCTTCCTTACATAAATGTCTCCTCAATCAATAAAAACAAATTCGAATTCAAAGCTGGTTGTCTATTAAAGTCCCATCTGAGAAAGTCGCAGAAGGGAGTGTATATGTGTGCAAGACAGCCAGTTTACATGCATTGTACACCCAGAGAGTGAGTGAGAGAGTTTCAGGGTGAGTGACAGGGGGTTTCAGAGTGAGTGAGAGTTTCAGAGTGAGTGAGGGGGTTTCAGAATGAGTGAGAGGGTTTTAGAGTGAGTGGCAGTTTCAGAGTTAGTGAGAGGGTTTCAGAGTGAGTGAGAGGGTTTCAGAGTGAGTACGGGGGTTTCAGAGTGATTGAGGGAGTTTCAGAGTGATTGAGAGGGTTTCAGAGTGAGTGTGGGGGTTTCAGAGTGAGTGAGGGAGTTTCAGATTGAGTGAGAGGGTTTCAGAGTGAGTGCCAGGGTTTCAGAGAAAGTGAAGGGGTTTCAGAGTGAGTGAGAGTTTCAGAGTGATTGAGAGGGTTTCAGAGTGAGTGTGGGGGTTTCAGAGTGAGTGGGGGGGTTTCAGATTGAGTGAGAGGATTTCAGAGTGAGTGCTGGGATTTCAGAGTGAATGAGAGTTTCAGAGTGAATGAGGGGGCTTCAGAGTGAGTGCCAGGGTTTCAGAGAGAGTGAGGGGGTTTCAGAGTGAGTGAGAGTTTCAGATTGAGTGAGAGGGTTTCAGAGTGAGTGCGGGGGTTTCAGAGTGAGTGAGGGGGTGTCAGAGTGAGTGAGGGGGCTTCAGAGTGAGTGAGAGGGTTTCAGAGTGAGTGCAGGGGTTTCAGAGAGAGTGAGGGGGTTTCAGAGTGAGTGTGGGGGTTTCAGAGTGAGTGAGGGGGTTTCAGAGTGAGTGAGGAGGTTTCAGAGTGAGTGAGGGGGTTTCAGAGTGAGTGCAGGGGTTTCAGAGAGAGTGAAGGGGTTTCAGAGTGAGTGAGGGGGTTTCAGAGTGAGTGCTGGGATTTCAGAGTGAATGAGAGTTTCAGAGTGAATGAGGGGGTTTCAGAGAGAGTGAGGGGGTTTCAGAGAGAGTGAGGGGGTTTCAGAGTAAGAGAGGGGGTTTCAGAGTGAGTGACGGGGCTTCAGAGTGAGTGAGGGGTTTCAGAGTGAGTAAGGGGGGGGTTTAGAGAGAGTGAGGGGGTTTCAGAGTAAGAGTGAGGGGTTTCAGAGTGAGTGAGGGGGCTTCAGAGTGAGTGAGGGGGTTTCAGAGTGAGTGAGGGGGTTTCAGAGTTTCAGAGTGAGTGAGGGGCTTCAGAGTGAGTGAGGGGGTTTCAGAGAAAGTGAAGGGGTTTCAAAGTGAGTGAAAGGGTTTCAGAGTGAGTGAGGGGATTTCAGAGTGTTAGTGAGTTTGGTTTGGTTGGTTTGTTGTTTAACGCCGCACTCAGCAATATTCCGGGTATATTCCGGCGGTCTGTAAATAATTGAGTCTGGAACAGACAGTCCAGTGATTGACATCATGAGCATCAATCCAGACAATTGGGATCGATGATATGCACATCAACCATGTCAACGAGCCTGACCACCCAATCCCATTAGTCACCTTTTACGACAAGCATAGTCGCCTTTTACGGCAAGCATGGGTGGCTGAAGACCTATTCTACCCGGAATCTTCACGGGTCGAGTGTTAGTGAGAGGAGATCCAGAGAGTGAGAGGGATTTCAGAGTGAGGGGTTTCAGAGAGTGAGTGAGGCAGTTCCAGAGAGCGATTAAGGTGATTTTAGAAATTAAGTGTGGGAATTTCAAATAGTGAGTGAGGGGTGAGAAAAGAGCCACTCTGATTGATATTGTGAGCTACTATGACTCGCCATCAACCAAGTCACTGAGTCTGACCAACTGATTCATTAAGTCTCCACTTACAACAAGAATGGGTTACTGGCGACCTGTTCAAACATGGAATCTCCATGGGCGCAGCGTATTTTGTCGTGTGAGTTGGTCAAACGTGATGGCAAGCAAGGGGAGCAATCCTTGAAGGTATAGAATGTGTCAAAGGGATTTTACAGCATCTTCCTATCTACAGTGTCTGGAGTCATTGTGTGAACACAAATAAGGAACACAAGGTCTGAACATTACCTGTCTGCTTGTCCTTCTCGATGCAGTAGCAGTTATCATAGAACTCCGTGAAGGTCGTGGAGATCTCGTACAGGTAGTCGCACAGGGTGTGAAGGTAAAGGTCATCCAGGATTTTACAGATGATCTCGGGGAAGCGTAGCAGACATTTGGCCAACTTCCACTCCTTCTCATGGCTCAAGTCAATCTGGGTGGTCTTTGCTGCCTTCTTCAGATCATCTGTAGACACTTTGGCCAGACGGGCAATTGACCTAACCAGACAAACAAAGAGTTGACACCTAGCAGTCACAGAGGGATTTTGCTACAAAATTAAAACTACAGGACATATTTTCTGATTCTGCAAATCACAGACTTGAGAAAGAGAATTAATGGATGTCAAGTTCTTTATTATGAGGAACACATAACTAAGATGTTGACTTCCAAAACTTGTCTTCCTTACGTGCACCACTTCTAAAATGCTCGGGCGGTCGGGTAGCCAAGTGGTTAAAGCGTTCACTCGTCACGCCGAAGACCCGGGTTCGATTCCCGACATGCTTACAATGTGTGAAGCCCATTTCTTGTGTCCCATGCCATGATATTGCTGGAATATTGCTAAAAGCGGCGTAAAACCAAACTAAATTCCTTTGAAAGACTTCACAGATTTAAGGCTTCTTTAGGGAGGGAGTTTGGTATAACTTTGCTTTGACAATGTTCAGTGATATCAGGCTGTGTCTGTCATGCAGGAGGATGATGTTATGGTGCTGACAAACCTTGAAACATCACAGGGCAAATCTGGGAACCTGAACCCCCAATCATAGGTTTCTGGAATGCACCTAAAGGAAATGTTTCAATGTTTTAAAGCAAAAACCAGACTGTCTAAGACTTCAATGAACCTGACTCCCTTCAATCTATTCCACACTGACAACTGAATGAGTAGCAATAGCAACAGGGGGGTATTTTGTTTCAGTTCTGAAATTGTACATCTATTTAAAGCATGCCTACTAGCAATTATTGTTGTGCAAGTTCTCTCGTCAATATTGTGATTTGGATGTCAACAGTTTACCCACACAACACTACTGATCCCCAAACAGGCATGTTCTGAATAAGATATATGAGACAGAATTCTGCTATTTTCTGTGTGACATCAGAATCTTCATCGGCGTGGGCTTGGGTTTAACCTTGTGTGAAGTTTAGTGCTGCTTTGAACGGTATTTTTAGTTATATCATGGCATGTCAGGCTTGATGTGGGAGGAAAGTGATGAATGTCTCAGACGTTTACCACTTTGGTGAAACCCATAGGCATGGGTATGGTGCTAACAAACCTAGAAATATAATCAGTATGAAATAGGATTTGAACCCACAATCACAGGTTCTGGCATGCCCAAGGGACGCAACTCTGCATGAATTTCAGCGCCTCAGATGACTTGGCCACCCTACCCCAACAACAGTTTGCAGAAGTATTTCAGTTTAGCATGGTCTACAAACTGCAAAACTTGAAAAAATGATTTCGGAGGAGAGACATAATTCAGCCTCGTGTCTTTTGATATGAAAGCCTCAGAGTTGTAAACTTTAATGACTTGTGATAATATATATTTGACATATGGTGATGGATGTTTACCATGTCCATGAAGCACACACGAGCATGGTGTGGACAAAGCAAGGATAGCAATAGGGTTGAACCTGTTACATGAACCCACAACCAACAGATCCTGTCACAGCTAGGGGACACAACTCTTCACAGTAAGAAATGGCAATAAGTCTTTTCGGCACCCGTATCCGGGGCTGATAATGAATGTAGTTACCTGATACGAGTGTTGGCGTATAGTAGGTAGGCGGCTGTGTTACCTCGATCATCCAACATCTGAAAGAAGGACACAAAATTACTTATTCATTTTTTCATATGTCTGCAATAGTCTCAACTGCTTCACGTTTTGACTCACAGCCCAGCCACTGGACACACAAATACCGCACGTGGCTACAAACGCATTCCTTCTGACTTTTATATCTTTGAGCAAAGATAAAGCTCCTGTTAACTTCAGTGTATGCATGATCAGATCGTATTATGCTTGTATCTAAGAAGGTTTTACCATGGCTCCGGTTAAACAATTCACAATTGGTCATTTAGTACCTTACTCAAGACCAACATTGGTTACCCAGGTAGGGTCGGGCAATGGGGGTTAGGTACCTGGGTAATACATTTGGAGTCATCCCAGCCCTAGTCTGCAAATGTCAAGGTCACAGTTGTGGTTGTCGAGTGTGTACAAGCTCACCTCTGTGGTTTATCATCTCCACATGCAATGTCGTTTAACTAGCCAAGGGAGTTTTAAATATTTGTTAGTGAAACTTGTTCCTGCAGTACACAAGCATGTGCTTTGGTATTAAACACTGTGTAACACCAGCTTATTGTCATCAGACAGTGGTATCGCCAATGAGCGAGTTATAAATTACCTTGTCAAAGGAGAAGACATAGTCGTGTGTGCGGTTGTGGCAGAGATCGGAGTACTTGATGCAGCCATATGCTACAGCCTCCTGGGCCTTCTTCAGCTCCTCGGGGGTCAGAACCTGCACAGACATAACATCTGATTACAATACACACCTTGTAATCTGGACAACAGGTGTTCATCACACACCTGCACAGACATAACCTCGGATTACAACACACACCTTGTAATCTGGACAACAGGTGTTTATCACACACCTGCATAGACATAACACCTCATTACAACACACACCTTGTAAACTGGACAACAGGTGTTCATGATACACCTGCATAGACATAACACCTCATTACAACACACACCTTGTAAACTGGACAACAGGTGTCCATCACGAACGTGCACAGACATAACAACTGATTACAGGCTGGAAAAGGGCCCCTGGCTGTGGACCATTCTCCCTCTTCAAACAACTTTGTATGTTCAGTCAGTAAGACACAACAATTTCATCCATTGTTCCCAATACAACTGTGTCGACCATGGCCACTCTACACCCAACAAAATGTAAACTTTAAACTGATCTTCAGCTCTGACTAGGTGCAAAGTCAACAACACCACTAACAGGGTATAGGAAAACACCTCACCTAAACACCAGAATGGAGAGCTTAACTCTCATTACATTACAGGGACTGCATCATGCTGGGCTGTTCATGTCAGACAAGAAGGAGCTCCAGGTTTAGTGGAGCGACTTGTTGAATGGGAAATAACACATTATGCCAGATTGTCAACACCACCTTTTAGTCCTTGGGATCTATAACTAGCTCAGATAAAGTTCACATCTAGAAATACAAGCTATATTTAGCACACTACCACAATTACTGGAATCAACATCTATTCAATAACTCAAATAGCTGTCAAACCAGTCTCCCTACAAATCCTTAAAAAGGCAAATGCATTCAAACCAACAGACCAAACTAAATGTTTCTATATGCTACCGACACTCCTGACCAAAGTAAATGCTCTTCTATTCTACCGACAATCCTGACCAAACTAAATCTGTCTGTATGCTACCAACAATACTGACCAAAGTAAATGTTTCTGTATGCTACAGACAATCCTGACCAAAGTAAATGTTTCTGTATGCTACCAACAATCCTGACCAAAGTAAATGTTTCTGTATGCTAGTGACAATCCTGACCAAAGTAAATGATTCTGTTTGCTACCAACAATCCTGACCAAACTAAATGTTTCTGTATGCTACCAACAATCCTGACCAAACTAAATGTTTCTGTATGCTAGTGACAATCCTGACCAAATTATATGCTCCTGTAAGCTACCGACAATCGTGACCAAAGTAAATGTTTCTGTATGCTTGTGACAATCCTGACCAAAGTAAATTCTCTTGTATCATACAGACAATCCTGACAAAACTAAATGTTTCTGTATGCTAGTGACAATCCTGACCAAAGTAAATGTTTCTGTATGCTAGTGACAATCATGGCCAAACTCAATGTTTCTGTATGCTAGTGACAATCATGGCCAAACTAAATGTTTCTGCATGCTAATGACAATCATGCCAAACTAAATGTTTCTGTATGCTAGTGACAATCCTGACCAAAGTAAATGTTTCTGTATGCTAGTGACAATCATGCCAAACTAAATGTTTCTGTATGCTAGTGACAATCCTGACCAAAGTAAATGTTTCTGTATGCTAGTGACAATCATGGCCAAACTAAATGTTTCAGTATGCTAGTGACAATCATGCCCAAACTAAATGTTTCTGTATGCTAGTGACAATCCTGACCAAATTAAATGTTTCTGTATGCTAGTGACAATCATGGCCAAACTAAATGTTTCTGTATGCTAGTGACAATCCTGACCAAACTAAATGTTTCTGTATGCTACAGACAATCATGGCCAAACTAAATGTTTCTGTATGCTAGTAATAATCCTGACCAAACTAAATGTTTCTGTATGCTACAGACAATCCTGACCAAACTAAATGTTTCTGTATGCTAGTGATAATCATGCCAAACTAAATGTTTCTGCATGCTAGTGATAATCCTGACCAAACTAAATGTTTCTGTATGCTAGTGACAATCATGCCAAACTAAATGTTTCTGTATGCTAGTGACAATCCTGACCAAAGTAAATGTTTCTGTATGCTAGTGACAATCCTGACCAAAGTAAATGTTTCTGTATGCTAGTGACAATCATGGCCAAACTCAATGTTTCTGTATGCTAGTGACAATCATGGCCAAACTAAATGTTTCTGTATGCTAGTGACAATCATGGCCAAACTAAATGTTTCTGTATGCTAGTGATAATCCTGACCAAACTAAATGTTTCTGTATGCTAGTGACAATCCTGACCAAACTAAATGTTTCTGTATGCTAGTGACAATCCTGACCAAACTAAATGTTTCTGTATGCTACAGACAATCATGGCCAAACTAAATGTTTCTGTATGCTTGTAATAATCCTGACCAAACTAAATGTTTCTGTATGCTAGTGACAATCCTGACCAAACTAAATGTTTCTGTATGCTACTGACAATCATGGCCAAACTAAATGTTTCTGTATGCTAGTGATAATCCTGACCAAACTAAATGTTTCTGTATGCTAGTGACAATCCTGACCAAACTAAATGTTTCTGTATGCTAATGACAATCATGCCAAACTAAATGTTTCTGCATGCTAGTGATAATCCTGACCAAACTAAATGTTTCTGTATGCTAGTGACAATCATGGCCAAACTAAATGTTTCTGTATGCTAGTGACAATCATGGCCAAACTAAATGTTTCTGTATGCTACAGACAATCATGGCCAAACTTAATGTTCTTGTATGCTAGTGACAATCATGGCCAAACTAAATGTTTCTGTATGCTACCAACAATCCTGAACAAACTAAATGTTTCTGTATGCTAGTGACAATCATGGCCAAACTAAATGTTTCTGTATGCTAGTAATAATCCTGACCAAACCAAATGTTTCTGTATGCTAGTGACAATCCAGACCAAACTAAATGTTTCTGTATGCTACTGACAATCATGGCCAAACTAAATGTTTCTGCATGCTAGTGATAATCCTGACCAAACTAAATGTTTCTGTATGCTAGTGATAATCCTGACCAAAGTAAATGTTTCTGTATGCTAGTGACAATCATGCCAAACTAAATGTTTCTGTATGCTAGTGACAATCCTGACCAAAGTAAATGTTTCTGTATGCTACAGACAATCATGGCCAAACTAAATGTTTCTGTATGCTAGTGACAATAATGGCCAAACTAAATGTTTCTGTATGCTAGTAATAATCCTGACCAAACCAAATGTTTCTGTATGCTAGTGACAATCCTGACCAAACTAAATGTTTCTGTATGCTACTGACAATCATGGCCAAACTAAATGTTTCTGCATGCTAGTGATAATCCTGACCAAACTAAATGTTTCTGTATGCTACAGACAATCATGGCCAAACTAAATGTTTCTGTATGCTACCGACAATCCTGACCAAACTAAATTCTACTGTATGCTAGTGACAACCCTGACCAAACTAAATGCTCCTATTATATAACTACCAACAACCCTGACCAAACTAAATGCTCCTATTATATAACTACCAACAACCCTGACCAAACTAAATGCTCCTATTATATAACTACCAACAACCCTGACCAAACTAAATGCTCCTATTATATAACTACCAACAACCCTGACCAAACTAAATGCTCCTATTATATAACTACCAACAACCCTGACCAAGTTTTCCAAACAAAGATGACATCTATCAACTCTCATCGAGAAAAATCTTCTTAGTGAAGCCCAATATAACCACACAAATACAACAGCTGCAATATCTGTCTGTTCTGCCCAATCACAACAAATGGTGTTGACAAAGGAATTATTCAATCAACGTGAAAAGCATAACTTTTGGCAGCAGCAGAGATGCATCATCCTCGAATGTCTAGGCTGAGTTCTTGTGCATCTCCCACTGACTGTGAGGTACCTCTCCTTCAGGGTTGCCCAACTCTCAATGCCAATTAGCTCACAGATACCTTAATCTATCAAAATCAGTCACACTACCACTCATTATTAGGTTGCTGGGCAACAGAAAAAGAACTCTTCAGTCGGCCAAATGTCCAAACATATGATCGTTTAGTGTGTCACAGCCTTCATGGACAGAGTCAGGAATCAATTCAATGAATGATACAAAGAAAACTCAAAGTTACCCTGTTACAGAACCATGTAAAGGGAGATTCTTTGTTTTTAGGGCCTAATCAAGTTGCTCTCTGTCGAAGATAAAAGAGATCCTGGGTGAGTGAGGTATCCAGAGTGAGTTAGTGATCCTGAGTGAGTGAGGGAGCCTGAGTGAGTGAGTGATCCTGAGCGAGGGAGTGATCCTACGTTGGTGAGGGGGCCTGAGTGAGTGAGTGAACCTGAGTGAGTGAGTGAACCTGAGTGAGTGAGTGATCCTGAGTGAGTGAGGGAGCCTGAGTGAGTGAGTGATCCTGAGTGAGTGAGGGAGAGAGCCTGAGTGAGTGAGTGATCCTGAGTGAGTGAGGGAGCCTGAGTGAGTGAGTGATCCTGAGTGAGTGAGGGAGCCTGAGTGAGGGAGTGATCCTACGTTGGTGAGGGGGCCTGAGTGAGTGAGTGAACCTGAGTGAGTGAGTGAACCTGAGTGAGTGAGTGATCCTGAGTGAGTGAGGGAGCCTGAGTGAGTGAGTGATCCTGAGTGAGTGAGGGAGGGAGCCTGAGTGAGTGAGTGATCCTGAGTGAGTGAGTGATCCTGAGTGAGTGAGGGAGCCTGAGTGAGTGAGGGAGCCTGAGTGAGTGAGTGATCCTGAGTGAGTGAGGGAGGGAGCCTGAGTGAGTGAGTGATCCTGAGTGAGTGAGGGAGAGAGCCTGAGTGAGTGAGTGATCCTGAGTGAGTGAGGGAGCCTGAGTGAGTGAGTGATCCTGAGTGAGTGAGGGAGCCTGAGTGAGGGAGTGATCCTACGTTGGTGAGGGGGCCTCAGTGAGTGAGTGAACCTGAGTGAGTGAGTGAACCTGAGTGAGTGAGTGATCCTGAGTGAGTGAGGGAGCCTGAGTGAGTGAGTGATCCTGAGTGAGTGAGGGAGGGAGCCTGAGTGAGTGAGTGATCCTGAGTGAGTGAGTGATCCTGAGTGAGTGAGTGATCCTGAGTGAGTGAGGGAGGGAGCCTGAGTGAGTGAGTGATCCTGAGTGAGTGAGGGAGCCTGAGTGAGTGAGGGAGCCTGATTGAGTGAGTGATCCTGAGTGAGTGAGTGATCCTGAGTGAGTGAGGGAGCCTGAGTGAGTGAGTCTGAGTGAGTGAGCCTGAGTGAGTGAGGGAGCCTGAGTGAGGGAGGGAGCCTGAGTGAGTGAGTGATCCCGAGTGAGTGAGGGAGCCTGAGTGAGTGAGTGATCCTGAGTGAGTGAGCCTGAGTGAGTGAGGGAGCCTGAGTGAGTGAGTGATCCTGAATGAGTGAGTGAGCCTGAGTGAGGGAGGGCGCCTGAGTGAGTGAGTGATCCTGAGTGAGTGAGGAAGCCTGAGTGAGTGAGGGAGCCTGAGTGAGTGAGTGATCCTGAGTGAGTGAGGAAGCCTGAGTGAGTGAGGGAGCCTGAGTGAGTGAGTGATCCTGAGTGAGTGAGGGAGCCTGAGTGAGGGAGGGAGCCTGAGTGAGTGTGGGAGGGAGCCTGAGTGAGTGAGTGAGTGATCCTGAGTGAGTGAGGGAGCCTGAGTGAGTGAGTGATCCTGAGTGAGTGATCCTGAGTGAGTGAGGGAGTCTGAGTGAGGGAGGGGGCCTGAGTGAGTGAGTGAGTGATCCTGAGTGAGTGATCCTGAGTGAGTGAGTGATCCTGAGTGAGTGATCCTGAGTGGGTGAGTGATCTTGAGTGAGTGAGGGGGCCTGAGTGAGTGAGGGGGGGAGCCTGAGTGAGTGAGTGAGTGATCCTGAGTGAGGGAGGGAGCCTGAGTGAGTGAGTGATCCTGAGTGAGTGAGGGAGCCTGAGTGAGTGAGTGATCCTGAGTGAGTGAGGGAGCCTGAGTGAGTGAGTGATCCTGAGTGAGTGATCCTGAGTGAGTGAGGGAGCCTGAGTGAGTGAGGGAGCCTGAGTGAGTGAGTGAGTGATCCTGAGTGAGTGAGTGATCCTGAGTGAGTGAGTGAGCCTGAGTGAGTGAGGGAGCCTGAGTGAGTGAGGGAGCCTGAGTGAGTGATCCTGAGTGAGTGAGGGAGCCTGAGTGAGTGAGTGATCCTGAGTGAGTGAGGGAGCCTGAGTGAGTGAGTGATCCTGAGTGAGTGATCCTGAGTGAGTGAGGGAGCCTGAGTGAGTGAGTGATCCTTAGTGAGTGAGTGATCCCGAGTGGGTGAGGGAGCCTGAGTGAGTGAGGGAGTGGTCCTGAGTGAGTGAGTAATCCTGAATGAGTGAGTGAGTTATCTTGAGTGAGTGAGGGAGCCTGAGTGAGGGAGGGAGTGGTCCTGATTGAGTGAGTGATCCTGAGTGAGTGAGTGAGGGGGCCTGAGTAAGTGAGGGAGTGGTCCTGAGTGAGTGAGTGAGTGATCCTGAGTGAGTGAGTGAGGGAGCCTGAGTGAGTGAGGGAGTGGTCCTGAGTGAGCGAGGGAGCCTGAGTGAGTGAGTGAGGGAGCCTGAGTGAGTGAGTGAGGGAGCCTGATTGAGTGAGGGAGCCTGAGTGAGTGAGGGGGGCTGAGTGAGTGAGGGAGCCTGAGTGAGTGAGTGAGTTATCTTGAGTGAGTGAGGGAGCCTGAGTGAGGGAGGGAGTGGTCCTGAGTGAGTGAGTGAGTGATCCTGAGTGAGTGAGTGAGGGGGCCTGAGTAAGTGAGGGAGTGGTCCTGAGTGAGTGAGTGAGTGATCCTGAGTGAGTGAGTGAGGGAGCCTGAGTGAGTGAGGGAGTGGTCCTGAGTGAGGGAGGGAGCCTGAGTGAGTGAGTGAGGGAGCCTGAGTGAGTGAGTGAGGGAGCCTGATTGAGTGAGGGAGCCTGAGTGAGTGAGGGGGGCTGAGTGAGTGAGGGAGCCTGAGTGAGTGAGTGAGTTATCTTGAGTGAGTGAGGGAGCCTGAGTGAGGGAGGGAGTGGTCCTGAGTGAGTGAGTGAGTGATCCTGAGTGAGTGAGTGAGGGGGCCTGAGTAAGTGAGGGAGTGGTCCTGAGTGAGTGAGTGAGTGATCCTGAGTGAGTGAGTGAGGGAGCCTGAGTGAGTGAGGGAGTGGTCCTGAGTGAGGGAGGGAGCCTGAGTGAGTGAGTGAGGGAGCCTGAGTGAGTGAGTGAGTGAGGGAGCCTGATTGAGTGAGGGAGCCTGAGTGAGTGAGGGGGGCTGAGTGAGTGAGGGAGCCTGAGTGAGTGATCTTGAGTGGGTGAGTTATCCTGAGAGTGAGTGATCCTGAAAGAGTGAGGTAGCCTGAGTGAGTGAACCTTGAGAGTGAGTGATCCTGAGTGACTGAGTGATCTTGAGGGAGTTAGGCCTCAACACATTTTATGATATTAAAGTAATACAGGAACAAAAACAACAGAAGGAATACTGACACAAGGGACAGGGAGAAACCCACACAACATCAAAGATGATGCCTTTAACACACTAGTGACAGAGACCTGTGAAGATTCTGCGTAGAATAGGTCTTCAGCAACCAATGCTTGCCGTAAAAGGTGACTATGCTTGACGTAAGAGGTTACTAACAGGATCAGGTGGTCAGGCTCATCATATCCCAATTGTGTGGATCGATACTCATGATGTCAATCACTGGATTGTTTGGTCCTGACTCGATTATTTACTGACCGCCGTCATATAGCTGGAATATTGTTGAGTGTGGCGTTAAACAACAAACAAACAAACAAGTGACAGACAGCCACACTACATGAGCCTGACCACCCATTCCTGTTTGTCTTGTTACAAGCATGGCTTGCTGAAGACCAATTGTAGCCTGTAACCATTACGGGGTACAATAGTGGTGCACAAACCTTTTCTCGTTCCTTCTCCTTCAGCTTAGCCTCTGCTCGTTTCAGCCCCTCGTCCAGGAGTTCCACGAGTCTGATCGACTGCCCCGACCGAGTCTTGAACTTCTTCCTGCAACACAAACAACATGGCTACAGCAACAGGCCACATCAAACTCATCCCCTCCATGGGGATTTCTCATGACAAGCATGGCATGCAAGGGACCTGTCCAGCAGAGACCCTTGTTCCTTTCCAGTGGAAACAAAGTCCTGAGCTTGTTGGTATATCTTAGTGCACACAGACAAAGTCCTAAGATTGTCCTGGGTGCTATTGTATGATACAGCTTAGTGCTACAACTGTCATAAGTCTGTGTTAGTGAGCGAGTGAGTTGGGTTTAACGCCGCTTTTAACAGTATTCCAGTTATATCGCGGCATGTCAGCTTAATGTGGGAGGAAAGCCCGAAGTGATGCAGGTCTCAGACGTTTACCACTTCGGTGAAACCCATGAGCACAGGTATGGTCCTGACAAACCTAGAAACATAATTTGAGCGAACCCGGATTCCATACCACAATCATAGGTTTCTAGCATGCCCAAGGGACGCAACTCTGCACAGCGAATCATGGCGCCTTAGACGACTCGGCCACCCGTGCCCCCTATTTCTCTAACAGACAGTCGCCAAGCATGCCATCTATTTGGGATTGATATGTATATTGTTATCACTAAGAAAGTGAAAGAGAAAGAACATATTTTAGGTCAGAAATTATCTTGCATACCTTTTTTAAAAAAACCAACATATGTCAAAAGAGTGGTGTGTTACCAGGTGCATGTAACACAAGGAATTATATGTCAACAAATCTGTACTGAAGTACGCAAATAAATTATGTCCTATTACACTGTCTGGTTACAAAAAGTGTTCATTGTATATCTGGACATGTTTGTAGCCTGTTTCAATAATTTATTCAAAATTTCATTCATAAATGTGAAGTGATCACTAGATTGCACCACTTACTGTTATTAACAGCAATCAGTCTATTTATTTGTCAGAGAATGGATATATATATCCATTCTCTGACAAATAAAGTATATATATATCATAAATGTCATACTTTGACTCATTAAAGTAATATTTGTTGTAGTTTGACTATAATATGTCAACATAAAGTATTCACGACTGCGTGCCTCAACGTTGACTAGTCAAATTGTTCAATACTTAAAAAAACATCCGGCAACAGTGATCAGCGGTACAAAAGTACTTTGCTTATGAATATTATTATTTTAAATATATATAGTAAAGCTGAAACTAAAATATAACGATATTGGAAAATATTACTCCTGATAAAATAATAGTTCCAGATATAATTCTTTCAATCATTGCATCAAAATTCTTAGGAGATATATCATTGGGTTATATTCAACCGAATCACCAGTAGATTGGGAGAAAATGTGTGTACAGCTGATTGATGTTTCCGGATTAGTTTAGGAGACAAAACACACTGTAATCTGACTCTTAATCCAGCAGAACAGGAAATACAATTTGAATGGGAAATCATAATATCTCGTGATGTTTAATCTCAAATTTTAAATTTGAACTGACCAAGTTTGTTATCACCTGTTCGTTTACCTGAATTCGCTGAAGGGATACAATGTAATTTTATTCTGTGAATATCCTCGAATTTTTTTGTCAAAATACTGAATTATCCAGAGCAGGAGCGCATTATACATGATTGCGCACAAGACTCAAGAAAATACGGTATTTTATTAAATTTGATGAGAGATGAATTGTTACAATTTAAATATGCATTGGCCCGGTAGGACAAGTGTTTCTTCACTCCTTTCTCACTTTGCACATGCCACCACTCGTCAGTACAAGCGACGAGTGGATTTGTCGAGCCCTGTTGGTATAAGTTAGTGCACAAAGACACACATCCGACATTTTCTCCACTGATCATGGACGCCGGGGGCACAATCTCCTCACATTTAGCTAATCCCTTGAGGAGGCTGGACACTTGAACTTAACTAAGTGATGATGACTGTGGGAACAGAGGGATTTAGTTATTGATGTGAGCTGGGATTAACATGTGGGACGACCAAGTAGTGCTGAAGGGAAGAACATGGCCGACCAATTTCTTACTTTCAGTTTGACTGTGATGGATCTTTTTGCAAATAATCAAGAAAAACTTCCCAGAAACTACTGTCGTATATCTTTTAAATAATTTGAACAGCTCGACTTCAAGACCTGCACAGGAAATGCCTAAAATTTGCTTTAAAAGTTTTGTAGTTAACAGATTCACTATCCAGACTGTTTCTCTGGGTGAAAGTTTCAGGAAAGTATTCATCAAAGCAATCTGTACAAAGTTGTGTGAGAATTCCAATACACATGTGCAAACACCTGAGCCCTCTACAGTTAAGCTGAAAGAGGCTTTAGTACAACATCAAAAGCACAGAGATAAAAACAGAGCTTACGATCTAAGACAGCAGGAAATAAATAAAATTATTCTGGCTTCAAGCCTATGTTTGTCACCGACTGAGGTGACACTTCATTTGAGGACTGGTAAATAAAAAGTAGGGGAAATGTGTGCATATGCACAGCCAGAATGGGCGAAAGAGGGGAAAACAAGTCATTGCACAAATTAGAAAATATCATATTCTCTTGTATGTTGTCCCTTGATACAATGTCAGTGCCACCAACTTGTCCCAATCCGGGTTCGTGACGATTTCATCAAACGATAGAACCATCTTCCAGCCCAAATCAGAAGAAGATCTAATCAAATAATAGTGCCATCTTTCGCCTCAGACCTAAAGAAGATTTGATGAAACAATAGCGCCATCTTCCAGCAAAGATCTAAAGAAGACCTGAAGAAATAATAGCGCCATTTCCGGCCCAAACCTGGAGAAGACTTGATGAAACATAGCGCCATCTTGCAGGAAAGATCTGAAGAAGACTTGATGAAACAATAGCATCATCTTCCAGCAAAGATCTGAAGAAGACTTGATGAAACAATAGCACCATCTTCCAGCAAAGATCTAAAGAAGACTTGATGAAACAATAGAGCCATCTTCCAGCAAAGATCTAAAGAAGACTTGATGAAACAATAGAGCCATCTTCCAGCAAAGATCTGAAGAAGACCTGAAGAAACAAAATCACCATCTTCCAGCAAAGATCTAAAAAAGACTTGATGAAACAATAGCACCATCTTCCAGCAAAGATCTAAAGAAGACTTGATGAAACAATAGCACCATCTTCCAGCAAAGATCTAAAGAAGACTTGATGAAACAATAGCACCATCTTCTAGCAAAGATCTGAAGAGGACTTGATGAAACAATAGCACCATCTTCCAGCAAAGATCTAAAAAAGACTTGATGAAACAATAGCGCCATCTTCCAGCAAAGATATAAAGAAGACTTGATGAAACAATAGCACCATCTTCCAGCAAAGATCTGAAGAAGACTTGATGAAACAATAGCACCGTCTTCCAGCAAAGATCAGAAGAAGACTTGATGAAACAATAGCACCATCTTCCAGCAAATATCTGAAGAAGACTTGATGAAACAATAGCACCATCTTCCAGCAAAGATATAAAGAAGACTTGATGAAACAATAGCACCATCTTCCAGCAAAGATCTGAAGAAGACTTGATGAAACAATAACGCCATCTTCCAGCAAAGATATAAAGAAGACTTGAAGAAACAATAGCACCATCTTCCAGCAAAGATCTAAAGAAGACTTGATGAAACAATAGCACCATCTTCCAGCAAAGATCTAAAGAAGACTTGATGAAACAATAGCACCATCTTCCAGCATAGATCTGAAGAAGACTTGATGAAACAATAGCACCATCTTCCAGCAAAGATCTGAAGAAGACTTGATGAAACAATAGCACCATCTTCCAGCAAAGATCTAAAGAAGACTTGAAGAAACAATAGCACCATCTTCCAGCAAAGATCTGAAGAAGACCTGACTAAGAAATACTGTCATCTTCTGGCCCGTTCTGAAGGTGACCTTTTGAAATGATAACACCAACCTGTCACATGGGGCAACTAGTCAGTACCTGCCCTGTTTACTGCCGCCTAATGAGAGGAATGTCCCTAATCTGGTTGTCTGAGCCAATAATCTCGTCCCCGACAACACTGAGCCAGGTGGCCTACATTCGTACAGAGCTACAACCAGAGAAACTGGTGGTGAGACACCTTGGTGCTCATTTCTTTCTTCAGGGATAGTGTTGTGGACTTGGCTTTCGTTGTGGGACAGTGGTGATTGTGATAGAGGTTTGGGGATGTAATGTGACAACATTGTAATTATTTGTGTAGCATCATAAGAACTATTGTAATCTGTTCTGATAACTTGAAAAAAAATAACTATCTGATAAAAAAAGGCTTAGAATGAAAACTGGAACTTGGTTCTTATACAGATGACTCACTAAATCTTTAACAAGAAAGGGAATCTGGTTTCATGCAGATTATTTCAAATGTTTACAAACATTTTATGACGGTATGACCTTGGGAATGACTTTGAAATGAAACACCATAAGATGACAATTCTGTATAAACAAAATCCCACGGACATATAAAAGACATTTATCATCCAAAACTGGCTCCCAGAGGAGATATTCCCTGGGTCAGATCAATGAAATAGCATCATAATGCTTTGCAGACCATTTAATTGTGAGGTTTTGCTGCTGAAGCTGTCAGCAGTACCTTTTACAATTAAGACACTGCTTAATACTGTCTACAAACAGTATGATGTTGGATGATAAATTCAATCTCACCCTTGTGTCTTTTGATATCAAACTTCCACGTTTATCAACTTGTGGTGATATATTTCATATCAAAAGACATGAGGGTGAGATTCACCATATATTCAACATGATGGCATTGGGGTGTCTCAAACCTGAGGTTTTTAAAATGGCAGTTGATGCAAATAAGGCAAATGCTTGCCAAACCCTAAATCCATCACCTCTGTAAGTCGGTACTTAACGATGCCTGTATTGTCTGTGATGTGGCCATCATCGAGGCTATATGATGCTGAGAAGCCCCTTGTGTGTTGCTGCGGCCGCTGCACTGATTACCTGCAGAGAGCTGGTCTAATGACGATGCTTGTAGTGCGCTACAAGACTGGAGACAGAATCCCTACCTCAGCTGGATGAATGCTACAAACTACAGGCCTGTCTTTGCAGCAACACACAACTGTCTCCATACTTCACCTGTAGTTAGCATTGAGCTGGTAGCACTCTCGATTGCACTTAGCTGTTTCAATCAGCAACATTGCAATTACGTCATGACAGCCTCTGCCTCATCAGAATCTGCATGGGACATCATAACTCGTAACTTTCCAGACTGGCGGCCCCTGTATTACTTGTGGCCAACTGGTGTATCCAAATCGCCATTATTATCAACTAATTCTCAACATAGACTTCCATCACTAACCATGGCCACCCAACTGTTGATTCACAATCCAAATTATGTTCACCCAATTCTAACTTCTGCCACCATATCACAATAGTGGACACTCAAACCACACTGAAGCCTCCCAGTCTATACTGTTGCCAACCAATCCACACTGAAGCCTCCCAGTCTACACTGTAGCCACCCAATCCACACTGAAGCCTCCCAGTCTACACTGTAGCCACCCAATCCACACTGAAGCCTCCCAGTCTACACTGTAGCCACCCTATTCACACTGAAGCCTCCCAGTCTACATTGTGGTCACCCAAAACACACTGAAGCCTACACTGTGGCCACCCAAAACACACTAAAGCCTCCCAGTCTACACTGTAGCCACCCAATCCATACTGAAGCCTCCCAATCCACACTGAAGCCTCCCAGTCAACACTGTAGCCACCCTATTCAAACTGAAGCCTCCCAGTCTACATTGTGGTCACCCAAAACACACTGAAGCCTACACTGTGGCCACCAAAACACACTAAAGCCTCCCAGTCTACACTGTAGCCACCCAATCCATACTGAAGCCTCCCAATCCACACTGAAGCCTCCCAGTCTACACTGTAGACACCCAATTCACACTGAAGCCTCCCAGTCTACACTGTGGCCACCCAAAACACACTGAAGCCTCCCAGTCAACAATGTAGCCACCCAATCCATACTGAAGCCTCCCAATCCTAACTGAAGCCTCCCAGTCTACACTGTAGACACCCAATTCACACTGAAGCCTCCCAGTCTACACTGTAGCCACCCAATTCACACTGAAGCCTCCCAGTCTACACTGTAGCCACCCAATCCACACTGAAGCCTCCCAGTCTACAGTGGCCAACCAATCCACACTGAAGCCTCCCAGTCTATACTGTAGCCACCCAATCCACACTGAAGCCTCCCAGTCTACACTGTAGCCACCCAAAACACACTGAAGCCTCCCAGTCTACAGTGGCCAACCAATCCACACTGAAGCCTCCCAGTCTACACTGTAGCCACCAAATTCACACTGAAGCTTCCCAGTCTACACTGTAGCCACCCAAAACACACTGAAGCCTCCCAGTCTACAGTGGCCAACCAATCCACACTGAAGCCTCCCAGTCTACACTGTAGCCACCCAATTCACACTGAAGCCTCCAAGTCTACACTGTAGCCACCCAAAACACACTGAAGCCTCCCAGTCTACACTGTAGCCACCCAATCCACACTGAAGCCTCCCAGTCTACACTGTAGCCACCCAAAACACACTGAAGCCTCCCAGTCTACAGTGGCCAACCAATCCACACTGAAGCCTCTACACATTGGCCACACTGAGGCCTCCCATTCTACACTGTGGCCAACCAATCCACACTGAAGCCTCCAAGTCTCCACTGTAGCCACCCAAAACACACTGAAGCCTCCCAGTCTACACTGTGGCCACCCAATCCCCACTGGAGCAATCCAGTCTTTACCCATTTCATACCACATCATTCAGGATACTACCCTTATAATAAATGACCAGTCCCTAATAAACACCTACTTAAAAGCGCAGTCCTTCCCTATTTTCCCATAACCACATTCATGTCTCCTTTAACTGTAGAAGTCAACAGTCACATACAGATTTTTCATATTCTGTAGCAGTATCTTCCATGTCTGAAAGCCAATTGTTTTGTTCCTAATGACTGTATCAAACGTGCATCATTAATCTCAGCCAGTGAATATTAAGAGGAGAAACCAACAGGTAGACAGCATCCATTCCTTTTACAGATAATGGCTTAACGGTGTCGGTGACAGCTATCATCTGACACAAGACAGATCCACGTATATCACATGCAAATATCCATGTGTCGATGCCAGTGAGAAGGTTATTACCTCAAACACCACAAATAGCCTCTCTTTCTGAACAGAGAAACTCATTAACCCAGGCAGGGGAGCCCAACACTGCGTGCTATTTGTAGCATATTTACAAATATCACTTTTTCTCCACAGCTAATAAGATGGCTCAGAATCCTGCCACAGTAATGTTGATATCAAAACAAAATGTCTCATTGTCCGTCCTATAAAACCTGTGTTTCTTGCATCTCGAATGATGAAGTAACACATTCCAGTGTGTCTCTTGGTGTTTTATTCATACAAATGTCAGCGGCTGGATCACAAAACAGAATATATTGCAACTGAGACAGTTGGATTACATTTTTTGCTCTGCATTCCTTTTCCAAAAATGATCTTAACTGATGGTGTTAAACTGAAGAGGAAAGATATGCCCTTGCTCTGTCAGTGCACTCTTACAACATAGGACTTTATTGATAATGTCCACCAGGTAGAAATAATGTTACCACAATAAAATGTCCATGCCAGCATTGTCATTAATAATCTCAAAAAGAAGTGAGAAGTACTTAGTCCCTGAATATACTTGAATGCATGGGCCGCTGCTGGAGCAGATTGAGGAGAAACTAAGTAGCTCTGTCTCCTCCACGCCCACAGGAACCATGGAAGACTTGGGCTTCAGTCATCCAATGGTGTTATTTGTGACCTGTGAAGATCAGGGGTAGAATAGGTCTTCAGCAACCAATGCTTGCCGTAAAAGGCGACTATGTTTGTCGTAAGAGGCACCTTACACGAATGGGTGGTCAGGCTCGCTGACTTGGTTGATGCATGTCATGGTATCCAAACTGCGCGTATTGATGCTCATGGTGTCAATCACTGGACTGTCTGGCTCAGACTCGATTATTTACAGACCGCTGTCATATAGCTGGAATATAGCTGGGTGCTTCGTTAAACAACAAGCAAATGAATACATTTGTTTACATATATTTATGCCTTCTAAAATTCAGCCTTTACAAAGAGTGAGAACTTATGATGCTCTCAACAATATTTCAGTCATATCAATTAGGGGGAAGAGACACCAAGAATGACCTTCACATTTTGTACACATGTGGCGAGAGAGAGAGGGGGGGGAAGAGAGACATAGAGACACACAGAGAGACAAACAGAGAGACAGAGAGAAAGGAAGAGAGACAGACAGAGAGAGGGAGGAAAAGAGACAGAAAGAGAGGGAGGAAGAGAGACAGAGAAAAAGAAAAAGAGGGTGAAGAGACACCAAGAATGACCTTCACATTTTGTACACATGTGGGGAGAGAGAGAGAGAGAGAGAAAGGAAGATAGACAGACACAGAGAGAGGGAGGAAGAGAGACAGAGAAAAAGAAAAAGAGGGGGAAGAGAGAGACAGACACAGAGAGGTGGAGGAAGAGAGAGAGGGAAGAAGAGAGAGAGACAGACAGACAGACAGACAGACAGACAGACAGGCAGAGGGGAGAAGAAAGACATAGAGACACAGAGAGATGGAGGAAGAGAGACACACAGAGAGGGAGGAAGAGAGAGAGAGACACAGTGAGACAGGAAGAGAGACAGGCACAGAGAGGACAGAGGAGAGAGAGACAGACAGACAGACAGACTGAGAGGGAAAGAGAGAGATGAAAGAGAGAGAGAGACAGAGAGAGAGAGTACTCAGTATTCAGGTCATATTATCTCTGTTAAATCTTCATTATTATTGTCTCTTGATATCAACCAGATCGTTATTTCCACATGTAGTTATTTACAGCAAGTCAGGTACCCACTGTTTCATCTGTGTATGACTGATGGCACATAATTGATTATAAGTTCTCAAATTTAGTGGAAACCACACCTGGTCTCTGCGGCAGGTAATTTCCAGTCTAATCAGTGTTTATTTTAAACCATGCCTGACTAAGAGAGAATTACCGATTTCCATCACGCCAACTATTTAGTTACACTCAAGTTAATGGCTGTCCTTCCTGTGTACTGAGCCATTTACACATGTAAGCTGGTACTTATGAATAGAGTTACAATGTGGAAACATGTTCTGCATATTATCAACTCACATATCAAACTGGAACCTAACTTTGAAGTGAGGACACCTGAAGGCCAAAAAAAGCTTAATGTCAAGATTATTGCACTTTTGTAGAAAGGTAAAAGTTTGTGTGTGGGGGGTGCTTACACTACTGTGGACTAATGCCGAATTTATAGTGCTAGCCCCCCAAGATACCTTGTCACTGTTTATCATGGATACCCCACTCAAACACAGCATAACGACTCCGAGCCGACTAGTCCTTGTTTTAGCCTCTTTGTGACTGCTGAGCACCTGGCAGGTTAACAGCAAGTACCATGGTATAACGTCTTTTGGTATGATGCGGCTGGGGATTATTGAAAAATTCTAGCAAGGTACATGTGTGCATGCATGTTCACTCAGACACATTGTTAACGTTTTATGCCCCTATTTCTGAGTGCCAGGTAGGGTAACAACAAGTACAATCTTTAAATGTCTTTTGGTATGATGCACCCGGGGTTAAAAACCCAACCCTTCTGCTATCTGGTCAGATGCTTTATCCACTACACCAAGGAGACAGTCCTGAACTTTGAGACACATACCAGCAATTTCTGACTATTTCTTAAAAAGAAAGCCCAGAATTTGAACATTCTGGCTTGAAGCTTACAATTTACAGTTGGTCATTCTTATTGTCATACTCAATCCAAAAATGAGGTATGTCGTTGTAGAGTAAACACACGAGCTATTTCCACATAACAGTTAAACCCTGAACTTCTCACTCTGGTCAGTTTATAGAAGAGAAGTGTGTTGTCCTTCCCCCACCCTTGACAAACAAGCAAGGGAATGTGTTATCCTTCCCCCTCCCTTGACAAACAACCAAAGGAAGTGTGTGGTCCTTCCCCCACCCTTGACAAACATGCAAGAGAAATGTGTTGTCCTTCCCCCTCCCTTGACAAACATGCAAGAGAAATGTGTTGTCCTTCCCCCACCCTTGACAAACAACCAAAGGAAGTGTGTGGTCCTTCCCCCACCCTTGACAAACAAGCAAGAGAAGTGTGGTGTCCTTCCCCCACCCTTGACAAACATGCAAGAGAAATGTGTTGTCCTTCCCCCTCCCTTGACAAACATGCAAGAGAAATGTGTTGTCCTTCCCCCACCCTTGACAAACAACCAAAGGAAGTGTGTGGTCCTTCCCCCACCCTTGACAAACAAGCAAGAGAAGTGTGGTGTCCTTCCCCCACCCTTGACAAACATGCAAGAGAAATGTGTTGTCCTTCCCCCTCCCTTGACAAACATGCAAGAGAAATGTGTTGTCCTTCCCCCACCCTTGACAAACATGCAAGAGAAATGTGTTGTCCTTCCCCCTCCCTTGACAAACATGCAAGAGAAATGTGTTGTCCTTCCCCCTCCCTTGACAAACATGCAAGAGAAATGTGTTGTCCTTCCCCCTCCCTTGACAAACATGCAAGAGAAATGTGTTGTCCTTCCCCCACCCTTGACAAACAACCAAAGGAAGTGTGTGGTCCTTCCCCCTCCCTTGACAAACATGCAAGAGAAATGTGTTGTCCTTCCCCCTCCCTTGACAAACATGCAAGAGAAATGTGTTGTCCTTCCCCCTCCCTTGACAAACATGCAAGAGAAATGTGTTGTCCTTCCCCCTCCCTTGACAAACATGCAAGAGAAATGTGTTGTCCTTCCCCCACCCTTGACAAACAACCAAAGGAAGTGTGTGGTCCTTCCCCCTCCCTTGACAAACATGCAAGAGAAATGTGTTGTCCTTCCCCCTCCCTTGACAAACATGCAAGGGAATGTGTTGTCCTTCCCCCACCCTTGACAAACAAGCAAGAGAAGTGTGGTGTCCTTCCCCCTCCCTTGACAAACATGCAAGAGAAATGTGTTGTCCTTCCCCCTCCCTTGACAAACATGCAAGAGAAATGTGTTGTCCTTCCCCCTCCCTTGACAAACAAGCAAGAGAAGTGTGTCATCCTTCCCCCACCCTTGACAAACAAGCAGGAGAGGTGTGGTCCTTCCCCCACCCTTGACAAACATGCAAGGAAAATGAGTGTGATCCTATATCACCATTGACAAACAAGCAGGGGGATGTGTGTTGTCCTTCCCCCACCCTTGACAAACAAGCAAGGGAATGTGTGTTCATGGAGATCCTGGACATCAATAAGATTGCCTAAGACCCCCAGGGGAGTCAGATCAACCACCATCAGATCTTGCAAGAGGCTTGTTGAAGAATCCTCTGCATTAAGTGCCCAGTCCTTACACAGCCAACATGCAATTGGGGCCCAATAACCCGCAAAGCTGGGATTTGCCTCTACTCCATACAATTTGGGTCTTTATGTCAACGCCAGTGAAAGAAGATGCTTATCTATACATCTTCTCACAAAACACATTGTCACCAAGTTAGAGGACAGGTGAATCCCTGTTCATAAATAGCGATTAGTGTTGGGTATTTCGTCAAGTCCACTTGTGAGGCTGTCAAACAATAAGGGATAATTACTACTGTAGGTCCACAGGGAATATCAACACAGGGATTAACCGGAATTTAACAAGAGGTCCATTTAGAGGCAAAACAGCAGAACATGACTTTAAGAATATCTGTTGATTTGTTATGATGAGTTTCCCATAACAATGTAAGTAAATATGTCATCACTATAAAATGGTGAAGCTGTTAATTATAGGGTTAAAGTCACATCCTGAAAAATATGGACTTATTCATGAAACAAAGAGGGACTTAATTCACATTTTACAAAATTGCATATCTGGCAAAGACAACATTATTTAAAGTTTGGATGTCACTGCTCTAAATCCTCATTTATACAATAGTTTGTTAAATATTGAGGGGGATGCATGAATGTGAACACATTTATTCATCTGCTCCATATTAGCACAGCATCTTCTATAAATTGTTTTCAAAATTTTTATTTCCTGTCTTAAGAATCAACATGGATTGGTTTGTCTTGTAGAATATTTTTTGAAGATCCTCAAATACGAGTTTGTTTTCTTTTCAAACCCTTTTGCAATGGCATGAGCTGTCTTTAAACAAAGTTTTGATAAGGTCGTCCATCTCTATATCATCAAATGATTTCCCACACTTGTAGCTGTCAGAACATCCCCTATTGATATTGTATTGGAGAAAGTGCCCCTTCCACCTCCTCCATTTGAACTGACAACAGCCCGCGTAGAATGCACTGTTAGTGTGTCTGCCCCCACACACCTGCCTCTGTGAATTCCAGACAGTTCAAACAGTTCCCCCAGAAAGGAGGTATCCTCACAAGCCAACCGATTGACAAGTTCCCAGCTTGTGACAAGACACTGTCTTCGGTCCTCCCCGAGATCAATATCAAGGGCAACAATCTCCCATCAAGGCCAAATCTTCTTTGATTGGTGGTCCAAGAGCTTTCCACGTGTATGACCGGGACATGTCGCAAGCTTCAATTGTCATCGTGAGCTTGCAGACAGACTTTGTCCTGGCCAAACTGCTGTCGCGACGACGTGCGAGTGTAAATATCAGCCATCTTTGAAACTGACAAAGGTCAAGAAGTGATGAAGCCATCCACACAGGTTTAGTGTAAAGTAGCTTTCGGGAGATGATTACAGCTTGTTGGCAAGCTGATTGGTGTCCACTGGTTATCCACAGAGAATAACCTGCAAGATGGTGCTCTCGAACCTCGGCCAAGCCAGGCACAAAATATAACAAAAGGTTGAAGCTTTCAGTGCCATTAGATGGAGGGAAATCGTGTGTCTAGCTCTAGAATTCCCCTGTGTTGAATGGCTAGGTCAACATGAATCTGCAATATTCACACGTAGTGGAACAAAGTCTCCGCAAGGGCCAAGGCTCTGATGGAAATATAATGTCCCATATTTAAATGAGACTGGTGAACACAATCAGTTCCCACCTAATGAAGAACCCCTAGCTTTTCAAAGGCAAATCAGAAGATTTCGTGCATGAAGTTTTCCCCACAGGGACAGAAACATGCCACCAAACTGTTCAAAGGTCAGAGAAAATATAGAAAGATATTAATTTGAAGGAAAGAAACTCATTTTAGAGCATGATTTGGGATCCTAAAGACCTGCTCACATCAACTGTATATTTCCCAGGAGAGTGGTCGTTTTGGAATCAAAGCTTGCTATGAAAATTCTGCATATTTCAAAGTACCTGAAATGCTAGATTTACTGATTACACATCAGAGAAATCTCTTTGAAGATTCTACATGATGGCAGGAAGTCGAATCGCTATCATGATGGTGATTCAGAGGCTGGAACTTTGAGGGTTATCTGTTTGTGTTGATGATGTATTAAACTAGAACTCAGGGTTTCTGCATCGTGGTATCCCACATTAACTCAGCTGCAGCACCTTGTCAGGTTGTCTGGAGCAGACAAACCAGAGGGTGGTAACAGGAGATTCAAACAATTTCAATGCAGATTTCCTGTCCATGTATTGAGTGATTGAGTGATTGGGTGGAGTGAACTAGTGAGTGAAGAAGTGATTGGGTGGAGTGAGAGAGTGAGTGAGTGAGTGATTGGGTGGAGTGAGAGAGTGAGTGAGTGAGTGATTGGGTGGAGTGAGAGAGTGAGTGAAGAAGTGATTGGGTGGATTGAGAGAGTGAGTGAAGAGGTGATTGGGTGGAGTGAACTAGTGAGTGAAGAAGTGATTGGGTGGAGTGACAGAGTGAGTGAGTGAGTGATTGGGTGGAGTGAGAGAGTGAGTGAAGAAGTGATTGGGTGGATTGAGAGAGTGAGTGAAGAAGTGATTGGGTGGATTGAGAGAGTGAGTGAAGAAGTGATTGGGTGGAGTGAGTGAAGAAGTGATTGGGTGGAGTGAGTGAAGAAGTGATTGGGTGGAGTGAGTGAGTGAATGAATGAATGATTGGATGGAGTGAGCGAGTGAGTGAATGATTGGATGGAGTGAGTGAGTGAGTGAGTGATTCGGTGGAGTGAGTGAGTGAGAATAAGTAATTGGATGGAGTGAGAGTGAGTGAGTGATTGGGAGGAGTGAGCGAGTGAGTGAATGATTGATTGGGTGGAGTGAGCGATTGGAAGGAGTGAGCGAGTGAGCGAATGATTGATTGGGTGGAGTGAGCGTGTGAGTGAAGAAGTAATTGGGTGGAGTGAGTGAAGAAGTGATTGGGTGGAGTGAGAGAGTGAGTGAAGAAGTGATTGGTTGGAGTGAGCGAGTGAGTGATTGATTGGGAGGAGTGAGCGAGTGAGTGAATGATTGATTGGATGGAGTGAGCGAGTGAGTGAGTGAGTGGAGTGAGCATGTGAATGGAGTGACTGGAGTGACCGTGTGAATGAGTTCTTGGATGGATTGAGCAACTGAGTGAGTGAGTGAGTGAGTGAGTGAGTGAGTGAGTGAGTGGAGTGAGCGGGTGAGAGAATGAGTAATTGGTTGGAGTTAGCGGGTGAGTGAGTGATTGGTTGGAGTGAGCGAGTGAGTGAGTGATTGGGAGGATTGAGTGAGTGAATGATTGATTGGGTGGAGTGTGCGAGTGAGTAGAGTGAGTGAGTGAGTGGAGTGAGCGGGTGAGTGAATGAGTAATTGGTTGGAGTTAGCGGGTGAGTGAGTGATTGGATGGAGTGAGCGAGTGAGTGAGTGATTGGGAGGATTGAGTGAGTGAATGATTGATTGGGTGGAGT